>NC_054827.1:114538945-114843510 GCF_018345385.1 Vulpes lagopus
GGCAAAAGCCACCCAGGCGTCCCAGAAGAGGTTCAAACTTAAGTGACCATCAACTTAATATAGACTTCTATATGCATAAGGTGTTATATATAACCTAATGGTAACCACAAATCAAAAACTGCCAATAAGCAAAAAGTAAAGAGAAAGGAATCCAAGTATCTCACCAAACAAAGCCAACTAATGGTTAGAGAAGGGAGCAAAGGAAGAAGGGAACAGAGAAGAATCAAAAAACCACCATAAGATAAGTAACACAGTGGCAGTGAATATGTACCCATCAATAATTTTGAATGTAAATGGACTAGACAATGAGAAAACCTAGGGTGGATGGGCTAGATCCAAAAACAAAACCCATCTTGCTGCCAACAAAAAACTCATTTCAGACCTAAAAATACATGCAGACTGAAAGTGAAGGGGCAGAAAAGCATTTATCATACAAATAGGTGTGAAAAAAAAGCCAGGGTAGCAGTACTTGTGTAAGACAAAATAGACTTTAAAACAAAAGATTATAACAAGAAACAAAGGAGGACAGTATATAATCATAAAGGAAACAATCCAACAAGATATAACCATTATAAATACTTGTGCACCAAACATGGGCACACATAAGGCAGCTAATAACAAATGGTGGTAATCAATAGTAATACAATAACAGTAGGGGACTTTAACATCAATGGATAGATCATCCAAACAGAAAATTAACAAAACAATGGCTATGAATGACACATTAGACCCGGTGAATCTAACAGATATATGTTTTAGGATGTAATGTTCTGAATATATTAAGTGCACATGGAACATTCTCCAGAAAAAAATCACATATTGGGCAAAAAACCTCAAAAAATTGAAGTAATGCTATGCATCTTTTTCCAACCACAAAGCTGTGACACTAGAAATCACAGAAGAAGATCTGGAAAAGAACACAAATACATGGAGGTTAAAAAACATGTTACTAAACAATGAATGGGTCAACCAAGATCAAAGAGGAAATTTTTAAAAATGCATGGAGACAAATGAAAATGAAAACACAATGGTCCAAAATTTGGGATGCACCAAAAGCTGTTTTAGGAGTGAAGTTTATAGCAATACAGGCCTCCCTTAAGAACCAAGAAAAAGCTCAACCTAACCTTACACCTAAAGGAGCAAGAAAAAGAAGAAGAAGCAAAACCCAAAACCAGCAGAAGGAAGGAAATAGTAAAGATTGGAGCAGAAATAAAATCAAAACAAAAACCAATAAAACCAATCAATGAAACCAGGAGCTGGTTCTTTGAAAAGATCAACAAAATTGCTAAACCTTTAGCCAGACTCAGTTAAAAGGGGCGGGGGGGGGGGGGGGGGGCTCAAAATCAGAAAGAGAAACACCACCACAGCAATATAAAGCATTATGAGAATATTATGAAAAATTATATGTCAACAAATTGAACAATCTAGAAAAAATAAATTCCTGGACACATATAACCTCCCAAAACGGAACCAAGAAAAATAGAAAATTTTAACAGACTGATTGCCTGCAATGAAATTGAATCAATAGTCACAAAATTCCAAACAGAAGTCCAGGTCCAGACAGCTTCATAGGTGAATTCTGCCAAACATTTCAAGAAGAGTGAACAGCTCCTCTTCCCAAACTATTCCAAAAAATTGAAGAGGAAGGAGAGCAATTCATTCTAGGAGGCCAGCATTACCCTGATACCAGAACTAGATCAAGACACTACAAAATAAAAGAGAACTACAGGCTGATATCTCAGTGAACATAGAGGCAAAACCCTCAACAAAGTATTAGCAAACCAAATCTAAATAACAATATATTAAAAAATTCATTCACCACCATCATGGGGGATTCATTCCTGAGATGCAAGGGTGGTTCAGTATTTGCAAATCAATTAATATGATATATCATGTCAACGAGAGAAAGTATAAAAGCCATATGATCATTTCAATCATGCAGGAAAAGCATCTGACAGAATAGGACATCCATTCATGATTAAAAACCCTCTACAGGGCAGCCCAGGTGGTGCAGTGGTTTAGCGCCACCTTCGGCCCGGGGTGTGATCCTGGAGACCCGAGATCTAGTCCCATGTCAGGCTCCCTGCATGGAGCCTGCTTCTCCCTCTGCCTGTGTCTCTGCCTCTCTCTGTGTGTCTCTCATGGATAAATAAATCTTTTTTTAAAAAAAAGCCCTCTACAAAGTAGGTTTAGGGGGAATAAACCTCAACAAAATAAAGGCCATATATGAAAAGCCCACAGCTGGGGTGCCTGGATGATGTAGTTGGTACAGAGTGCCAACTCTTGGTTGCAGCTTAGATCATGATCTCAGAGTTGTAAGATCAAGCCCTACATTGGGGCTCTGTGCTCAGTGCAGAGTCTCCTTGAGATTCTCTCTCCCTCTGCCCCTCCTACTTGTGCTCACTTGCTCTCAGATAAAGAAGTAAATCTTAAAAAAAAAAAAAAAAAAAAAAAAAAAAAAAACCACAGTTAACTTCTACTAAGTAGTGAAAAACTAAAAGCTTTTCCCCAAGATCAGTAACAAAACAAGGATGCCCACTCTAACCGCTTTAATTCAACATAGTACCAGAAGTCCCAGCCACAGCAGTCAGACAAGAAAAAGAAAGAAAAGCATCCAAATCTGTAAGAAAGAAGTAAAACTTTATTTGTAAATGACATGATATATACTATATAAAGAAAACCCTAAAGACTCCATCAAGAAACTATACCTGATAAATGAATTCAGTAAGGTTACAGAATACAAAATTATTGTACAGAGATCCAGTGCAATTCTATACACTAATAATAAAGTAGCAGAAAAAGAAAATCCTATTTACAGTTGCACCAAAAGTAATAAAATACCTGGGAATAAACTTAACCAGGGAGATGATAAATGTGTATCCTGTCATCATTGTGCAGGGGCCATGCTAATCTTCTCTGTATGGTTCCAATTTTAGTATATGTGCTACCGAAGTTAGCATGATAAACGTGTATTCTGAAAGCTGTAGAACACTGATGAAGGAAATTGAAGATAACACAAATGGAAAAATACTCCATGCTCCTGGGTTTAGAGAATATTGTTAAAATGTCCATGCTCCCCAAAGCAATCTACAGACTTAACACAACCCCCATCAAAATGCCAACAGTATTTCTCACAGAAGTAGGACAAAATAAGCCTACAATTTGTATGGAACCACAAAAGACCCTGAATAGCCAGAGCAGTCTTGAAAAAGAACAACAAAACTGGGAGATATTGCACAATCCCAGATTTCAAGATACACTACAAAGCTAAAGTAATCAAAACAGTATAATACTGGGACAAAAACAGACATAGATCAACAGAACAGGAGAACTCAGAAATAAAGCCACCATTCTATGGTCAATTAATCTTTAACAAAGGAGGCAAGAATATGCAATAGGAAAAAGACAGTCTCTTCAACAGTTGGTGATGGGAAAATAGGACAGCTACATGGAAAAGAATGAAATTGGGCTGTTTCTTAACTATACAGAAAAGTAAACTCAAAATGTATTAAAGACCTAAATGGGGCAGCCCCGGTGGCTCAGCAGTTTAGCGCTGCCTTCAGCCCAGGGTGTGATCCTGGAGACCCGGGATCGAGTCCCACATCAGGCTCACTGCATGGAGCCTGCTTCTCCCTCTGCCTGTGTCTCTGTCTCTCTCTCTGTCTCTCATGAATAAATAAATAAAATCTTAAAAAAAAAAGACTTAAATGTGAGAGTTAAAACCATTAAAATCCTAGAAGAGAATATAGGCAGTAATTTCTCTGACATCAGCTATAACAATATTTTTCTAGGTATATCTCCTATGAAAAGCAAAATATATTATTGGGACTTCAAAATTAAAAGATTCTGCACAGCTTTTTTGTAGATTGTGATGCGGGACCAGTGAGGTTCCGACTGGGCTGAGGACGTCGGATCTTCCTGCCCTCCTCCCCTCCCACCTTTACCCCAAAGTCCCATAATAAAACGGTTTGAAATCAATCAATCAATCTTTTGCACAGCAAACAATAAAAGATAACCTGTGGAATGGGAGAAAATACTTGCAATGACCTCCCATAAAGGGTTAATATCCAAAATATATAAAGAACTTGTATAGCTCAATACCAAAAAAAAAAAAACCCAGAAAGAAAAAAAAATCCCTGGACGCTTGGGTGGCTCAGGGGTTTAGTGCCTACCTTCGGCCCAGGGCCTAATCCTGGAGTCCTGGGATCAAGTCCCATGTCGGGCTCCCTGCATGGAGCCTGCTTCTCCCTCTGCCGGTGTTTCTGCCTCTCTCTGTGTCTTTCATAAATAAATAAATTTTTAAAGATCTTTAAAAGAAAGAAAAAGAAAAACCATTTTAAAAATGGGCAGAAGACATGAATGAATTATTTCTCCAAAGAAGACAGAGATGGCCCACAGGCACATGAAAAGATTATCAGCATGACTCCTCATTAGGGAAATGCAAATCAAGACTACAATGAGATGTCATCTCACACCTGTCAGAATGGCTAAAATAACATGACAAGTGTTGGTGAAGATATGGAGAAAAAGGAACCCTTGTGCACTGTTGGTGGGAATGCCAACTGATGCAGCTACTGTAGAAAATGATATGGAGGTTCCTCAAAAAATGAAAAATAGAATTACTACATGATCCAGCAATTCCACTACTGGGTATTTACCCAAGAAATAGGAAAACACTAATTTGAAAAGTTATATGTGCCTCTGTGTTTATTGTAGCATCATTTACAATAATCAAAATATGGAAGCAACTGAGGTGTTCATAAATAGATGAATGGATAAGGTAGTAGTATATATGTATAAAATGGAATATTACTCAGCCTTAAAGAATGAGATCTTGCCATTTGCAACATGGAGCTAGAGAGCATAATGCTGAGTAAAATAAGTCAGAGAAAGATAAATACCAGTATGATTCCACTCCTATGTGAAATCTAAGTGAAAAAAAAAAAAAAAGACTTTATAGAACAAATATGGTTACCAGAGGGGAGGTGGGAGGGAGGATGGGTGAAATAGATAAAAGGAATTAAGAGTATATTTCTTGGGATGCCTGGATGGCTCAGTGGTTGAGCGTCTGCCTTTGGCTCAGGGAGTGATCTGGGTCTGGGGATCGAGTCCCACATCAGGTTCCCTGCAAGGAACCTGCTTCTCTCTCTGCCTGTGTCTCTGCCTGTTTCTCTTTCTTTCTCTTTCTCTCTCTCTCTCTCTCTCTCTCTCTCTCATGAACAAATCTTAAAAAAAAAAAGTATATTTCTCATGATGAGCACTTACTAGTATACAGAACTGTTGAATCACCAGACTGCACCTGAAAGGAATATTACACTACATTATTTATACTTGAATTTTTTAAGAACAAAAAGAAAATACAAAGGCCAGAAGACACTGGAATAACATCTTTAACTTGCTGTTAGGACACAACTGTCAACCCAGAATTCTGTATCCAATGAAAATATCCTTCAAGAATGAGGGGGAAATAAGCACATTGTCAAATAAGGAAAAGCTAACAGTTCATCACCAGTAAACCTGCAATAGAAGACATGCTAAAGGACGTTTTTAAAGCTGAAAGGAAAGAATAACAAGATACAAACTTGAATCCTCAGGATGGGATGAAAAGTACCAAAACCCAAGGAGATACTACCTTACACCTGTCAGAATGACTGTTAACAAAAAGAAAATCACAAGCCTTATTGTTGAGAAGAATGTAAATTGGTGCAGCCACTAGAAAACACTGTGGAGATTACTCTGAAAATAAGAAACATCATATGGTCAAGCTATTTAACTTCTGAGTATTTATTTGAAGAAAATGAAACACTAACTCGAAAAGACATATGCATCCCCAGGGTCCCTGCAGCACTGCTTACAGTAGCCAAGATATGGAAATAACCTGTGTAAATAAATGGATGAATGGGTAAAAAAGACATGGTATCTGTATACAGTGGAATATTATTCAACCGTAAAGAATGAAATCTTGGCACTTACGATAACATGGATGGAACTTGAGAGAGCATTATGCTAAGTGAAAATAAACCAGAGAAAGACAAGTACTGTATGATCTCACATTTGGAATCTTAAAAACAAAGCTCATAGCAGCAGCCCGGGTGGCTCAGCAGTTTAATGCCACCTTCAGCCCAGGGTGTGATCCTGGAGACCCGCAATCAAGTCCCACGTCAGGCTCCCTACATGGAGCCTGCGTCTCCCTCTGCCTGTGTCTCTGCCTCTTTCTCTCTGTCTCTCATGAATAAATAACTAAAATCTTAAAAAAAAAAAAAAAAAAAAAAGCTCGTAGATACAACAGATTACTAGTTCTATTTTGGTGAGCATTTTGCAGTATATACAAGTACAGAATCATGTTGTATATCGATTATACCTCAATTTTAAAAAGAAACAGGGATGCCCAGGTGGCTCAGCTGTTGAGCATCTGCCTTTGGCTCAGGGCGTAATCCTGGGACCCCGGGATCAAGTCCTGCATCAGGCTCCCTGCAGGGAGCCTGCTTCTCCCTCTTCCTGTGTCTCTGCTTCTCTCTGTCTCTCTCATGAATAAATAAATAAAAATAAAATCTTTAAAAAAATAAAGCCAACTACATTCAGTATACAAAAGACATTTAAAATAAAGGGAACAGATTCATGCAAAGACAGAAATGGATGGAAAAAGTGATCATGCAAGTTGTAAACATAACATACTTGTGGCTATATTAATCTCAAACAATAGATATCAAGATAGAAAATATTACCAGAAAAAAAAAAGAAAATATTACCAGAGATAAACTGGACACTTCAAAATGATAAAGGGTCAGTTCTATAGGAAAACATAATAACCATAAATGTATATGCACCTAATAACAGAACTTCAAAATAAATGAAGCAAAATTGACAGAGAAGTAGACAATTCTGTAGTCGCATTTGGATATTTTAACACTTTCAGTAATTGAGAGAACATCCAGATTGATAGTGTCTGGATTATCTGTTTTTACTGTTATTTCAGTCACCTTACCTTAGTTAAATATTCATAAAATACTACACCCTAAGTGAGTAGAATATATATTAAGTACATCATATGCTGGGGATACCGAAATTATTCAGCAAATTTACAAGACCTGAAATCATACAGAATATATTCTGTAGCCACAGTGGAATCAAATCAGAACTCAGTAACGTATCTAGATAAATGTAACTAGATAAATGCCAAGTATTTGGAAATTGAACAGTCCACTTCTGAATAATCCCTGGTTCAGATAATAAAACAGTCCCACTTAGAATTGCATCAAAAACCATATCTAGGAGTAAACTTAACCAAAGAGGTGAAGGACCTGTCAGTTAATATACTCTGAATACTATAAAACACTAGTGAAAGAAATTCAAGACAACACAAAGAAATGGAAAGTCATTCCGTGCTCATGGACTAGAAGAACAAATATTGTTAAAATGTCTATACTACCCAAGGCAATCTACAGATTTAATGCAGTCTCTATCAAAATATCAACAGCATTTTTCACAGAACAAACAATCCTAAAATCTGTATGGGATGAAAGAAGATCCTGAATAGCCAAAGCAATCTTGAAAAAGGAAGAACTAGAGGTGTCATGATTCCAGATTTCAATTATAAAGTGATAGTATTAAAACAGTATGGTGTTGGAATAAAAATGACACATAGATCAGTAGAATAGAGCAGAAAACCTAGAAATAAACCCACAATTGTATGTTCAGTTAATCTCCAACAAAGGAGGAATGAAAATACAATGGGAAAAAGTCTCTTCAACAAATGGTGTTGGGGAAATTAGACAGCCACATGCCAAAGAATGAAACTGAACACTTTCTTTCACTATACACAAAAATCAACTCAAAATGAATTAAAGACCCGAAACTCTAAAAATCCTTGAAGAGAGCACATGTTAGTAATCCTTCTGACATCATCAATAGTCATCCATAGAAACATTTTTCTAGGTATGTTTCCTGAGGCTAGGTAAATAAACTATTGGGGCTACATTAAAATAAAAAGTTTCTGCACAGCAAAGGAAACAATCAGTAAAACTAAAAGGCAACCTACAGAATTAAAGAAGATATTTGCAAATGGCATGTCTGATAAAGGGTTAGTATCCAAAATATATAAGAATCTGATACAACTCAGTACCCAAAACAACAAATAATGTAATTTAAAAATGAGCAGAAGACACAAACATTTCTCCAGAGATGACATACAGATGACCAACAGGTACGTGAAAAGATATTCAATATCACTCATCATCAGGGAAATGCAAATCCAACCAACAATGAGGTATCATCTTACCACCTGTCAGAATGACTAAAGTCAAAAACACAAAAACAAGCGTTGGTGAGGATGTGGAGAAAAAGGAACCCTCCTGCCCTGTTGGTGGGAATGCAAACTGTTGTGACCACTATGGAAAAAAATACGGAGGTTCCTCTAAAAAAGAAAAATAGAACTACCCTGTGATCCAAGTATTGCACTATTGGATATTTATCCATAAAATACAAAAACACTAATTTAAAAGGACACATGCACCCTATGTTTATAGCAGGATTGTCTACAAATAGCCAAACTGTGGAAGTACCCCAGGTGTCCCTCAGTAGATGAATGGATAAAGGAGATGGGGTACATACATACAATGGGATATTATTCAGCTATAAAAAATGAAATCGGGTAGCCCACGTGGCTCAGTGGTTTAGCGCTGCCTTCAGCCCAGGGTGTGATCCTGGAGACCTGGGATCGAGTCCCATGTCAGGCTCCCTGCATGGATCCTGCTTCTCCCTCTGCCTGTGTCTCTGCCTCTCTCTGTGTGTCTCTCATGAATAAATAAATAAAATCTTTAAAAAAAAATGAAATCTTGCCATTTGCAACAACATGGAAAGAACTAAATAGGGGCAGCCCAGGTGGCTCAGCGGTTTAGCGCCACCTTCAGCCCAGGGCCTAATCCCAGACATCCGGGATCAAGTCCCATGTCACGCTCCCTGCATGGAGCCTGCTTCTCCCTCTGTCTCTGCCTCTCTCTCTCTCTCATGAATAAATAAACAAAATCTTAAAAAAAACAAAAACAAAAACCAAACAACTAAATAGTATAGTGCTGAATAAAATAAGCCAGTCAGAGAAAGACAGATACATATGATCTCACTCATATGTGGAATTTTAAAAACAAAACAAATGAGCAGAGGGAAAAAAGAGACAAACTAAGAAACAGACACTTAAGAATGGAGAACAAACTGATGGTGAGCAGAGGGGAGGTGAGTGGGGATTAAAGAGTACAGTTACAAGGATGAAAAAAATAAAATGAAAATAAGAAAAGTTAATGACTTAGGTTTTACTTTAAGAAACTAGAAAGGAGGGGGATCCCTGGTGGCTCAGCGGTTTGGTGCCTGCCTTTGGCCCAGGGCGCAATCTTGGAGTCCCGGGATTGAGTCCCGTGTTGGGCTCCCAGCATGGAGCCTGCTTCTCCCTCTGCCTGTGTCTCTGCCTATCTCTCTCTCTATATCATAAATAAATAAATAAATCTTTAAAAAAAAAAAAAAAAGGAAAAGAAACTAGAAAGGAGGGACACCTGGGTGGCTCAGCAGTTGAGCGTCTGCCTTCAGCCCAGGGCGTGATCCTGGAGTCTCCAGATCGAGTCCTGCATCGGGCTCCCTACATGGAGCCTACTTGTCCCTCTCCCTATGTCTCTGCCTCTCTCTCTGTGTGTCTCTCATGAATAAATAAATAAAATCTTAAAAAAAAAAAAACTAGAAAGGATAAAGCATAGAGAAAAAAAATCCTATTTAAGAGCAAGAAAATTAGGAAATGGAGAAAAATTAACAGCCAAAAGTTGGTTGAGAAAATTAACAAAATTTCCCACTATCTAACTGGAATAATCAAGAGGAGAAAGAAAACACAAATAACCAATATTAGGAATGAAAGAGGTATTGTCATAATAAATCTTACAGATATTAAAAGGATAATTTTAAGGTGTGAGTTTTTACACTAATAAATTTGACAACTTAAATGCCTTAAAAACT
Organism: Vulpes lagopus; assembly: GCF_018345385.1. Lineage (NCBI taxonomy): Eukaryota > Metazoa > Chordata > Mammalia > Carnivora > Canidae > Vulpes > Vulpes lagopus. The sequence goes on from NC_054827.1 coordinate 114,548,939, forward strand.
AGTTTATCCAAACTGACAAGATAAAACAACCACATGAGAAGCCCTGTATTAATTCATCAAAATTTACTATTAGAGATCTTCCCACAAAGCAAAATTCTTGACCCAAATGGGTTCATTGAAGACTTCTATCAAACATTTAAGGCAAAAATAATACCAGTCTTACAAAATTGTATCAAAAGATAGAGGCAGAGGCAGGGAGGGTGCCTGGCTGTCTCAGTCTGTAGAGCATATGACTCTTGATCCTCCGGGTCGTGAGTACAAGCCCCACGTTGGGCATGGAGCCTACTTTAAAAAAAAAAAAAAAAAGGAATGGAAACACTTTGCAACTCATTTTGTGAAGCCATTATTATCCTGATATCTAAACCTGATAAAGACAATACCGGGAGCAAATTACAGTCCATTATCTTCATGAACATAGATGCAGAGATACTTGATTGAATAGTACATAGAAAAAATACTGTCTCATAAGTTAGAGTTTTTCCCCAAAAATGTAAGGTGAGTTTCACAACAGGAAAATCAAGAATTACAGTCTCCATACACAATTAAAGGAGAACAAACATTATTTCAGTAGATGCAGAAAAAGCATTTGACAAAACTCAACATTCACCCATCAAAAAAAAAAAAAAAAAAAAACACTTAGCAAACCAGGGATAGAAGGGAACTTATTTTAAAAAGGGCATCTACAAAAACTTACAACTGATAAAAATGGTGAAGTATTGAATACATTCTCAAGATTGGAAACAAGGGAAAGGTACCACCTCTATTGAATACTGTATTGGCTGTCCTAGCATTGCAATCAAGCAAGAGAAAAAAGGTACAAAGAAGAGAAAACAAGATTTTTTCTATTTACAGATGACACAATATTTTAATATGGAAAGCTCTAAGGAGTATACAAAACAATAGCACTTATTTAATAAGGATTTGATTTAGCAACGTCCTAAGACACAAAAATAAATAGTATTTTTGTACTAGCCTAAAACAATTGGAAAATGAAAGTAAAAACCTAATCCTATTTACATAGCAATAAAGTTTAGGAACAGATTTTTTATTTTATTTTATTTTTTTTTTTTTATTCATGAGAGACAGAGGCAGAGACACAGGCAGAGGGAGAAGCAGGCTCCATGAAGGGAGCCTGATGTGGGACTTGATCCCGGGTCTCCAGGATCACATCCTAGGCTAGGCTGAAGGCAGGGGCTAAACCGCTGAGCCACCCGGGCTGCCCTAGGGAGAGATTTAATAAAAAGTCTAGTTCTTTACACTGAAAACCACAAAATATTGCTGAGAAACTAAAAAAAAAAAAAAAACCACTTGAAAATACGTAGAGATATACTAAGTCTACAGATTGAAAGGCTCATCTTTACGGTAGTTTTCTCCAGATTGATGTTCATATCAATGCAATTCCAATAAAAATCCCAGCAGGGTTGTTTTGTTTGGGAGAGGGTTTTTGTTGTTGTTTTGGTAGAAATTGACAAACTGATTCTAAAATTTGTATGGAAAGGTGAAGGACCTTCAATAAGCAAAGCAAACTTGAAAAAGTTGGAAATTTTACACTGTTTGTCTTTAGAACTTAATCAAGCCAATATGGTATTAGCATTAAGATGTCAGATGCATGGATGGAAAAGAATAATATAGGGGTCCCAGAAATAGACCACATCTCTGTAATCAGTGGGGAAAGGAAAAAATTTTCAGCCTGTGGTATTGGAATACTTAGATAGCTCTGTCCAACAAAAAATGAACCACAACTTCTACCTCATGCCAGAGGAATATCATTTCACAGTGGATCACAGACCTAAATACAAAACCTAAAACCATAAAGCTTTTAAAGAAAAACATAGGAGAATATCCTTGGTCATTTAGAAGTGGATACATACTTCATAGTTACAGAAAACCACCACCATAAAAAGAAAACTTGGAAAATGAGAATCAAAATTCAGAAATTATGCTCATCTAAACACAACAAGCCACACTGGAAGAAAATATCCACAAATCCTGTCTGACAAACAGCCATATTCAGGATATATAAGAAACCATAACTCAGTAATAAAAAGATAAACCACCTAATTTAGAATGGCTAATTTTTTAAAGATTTTATTTAACAGAGAATAAGCACAAGCAGGGAGAGTGGCAGGCAGAGGAAGAGGGAGAAGCAGGCTCCCACTGAGCAGGGATCACAATGTGGGGCTTAATCCCAGGACCCTGGGAGCATGACCTGAGCAGAAGGCAGATGCTCAACCAACTGAACCACCCAGGTGCCCCATGGCCAAATATTTGGACACTTCACAAAAGGAGATGTAGGAACAGTCAATAAGTCTATGAAAAGTGCTGAACATCATTAGTCATCAGGGAAATACACATTAGAACCACTGTGAAACACTACTATAAACCACTAGAGTGGCTAGAAGTTTAAAAGACAACCTATGTTCATGAAGCTGTGGAGCATCTGGGATTCATTCTGTAATAGGTGTGTAAAACGTTACAACCTCTTTGGGAAGCAGTTTAGCAGGAGAGGGGTGTGTGTGTTGTGTGTATGTGATCAAATACACATAAAATTTAACAATTTTGATGATCATGTATTTTGTTTTCCTTCATTGTTTTAACATGGTGTATCATATCAACTGATTTTAGATGCTGAACCATCCTCGCGTTACTGGACTAAATCCCAGTTAGTCACAGCACATGATCCTTTAATGTGCTGCTGGATTCTGTTTGCTATTTTGTTGAGGATTTTTCCATTAGTATTCATAAGGGATATCGATCTGTGGTTTTCTTGTCCTGTCTTTGTCAAGCTTTGGTATTGGTAATGCTGGCCTCATAGGTTGAGTTAGGAAGTGTCCTCTTCAATTTTTTTGGAAGAGTTTAAGAAGGATTGGTGTCAATTCTGTTTAAGAGGTTGGTAGAATTCACCAGTGAAGCTATCTGGTCCTGGGCATTTCTTTGTTGGGAAGTTTTTAATTACTGAGTTGAACATCTTTACTAGTTATAGATCTACTCAGATTCTCATTTCTTCACAATTCAGTCTTAGTAGGTTGTAGGTTTCTAAGAATGTTAATTTCATCTAGGTTCTCCATGTTGTTGAGGTACAACTGTTCATGGCACCCCCTTATAATCCTTTTATTTCTGTAAAATGGGTAGTAATGTCCCTACTTTTTTCTTTATTTTGTTCTTTTGTCCCACTATTACTTCTGCTTTTAATAATTCGAACCTTCTCTTTTCCTCATCTGTCTAGTAAAGATTTTTTAGTTGTGTTGAACTTTCAGAGAACTTTTGGTTTTATTGATTTTCTCTGTATTTCTATTCTCTATTTTACTCTGTTCTAGTCTGTTCTTTATTTCTGCTAGCTTTAAGTTAGGTTGTTGAGAGTTTTCTTTTTAATGTAAGTACTTAGAGCCATAAATTTCCCTGTCAGCCTACTTTTATTTCATCCCATTACTTTCTAGATGTTATGTTTTCATTTCCATTTGCCTCAAGGTATTTTATAATTTTCCTTGTGATTTCTTCTTTGGCCTTGTTGGTTGTTTAAGAGTGCATTGTTTAATTCCCACATACTTGTGAATTTTCCAGGTTACTTCTATTGATTTCCAGTTTCATTCCAAGTAGAATAAGTACTTTGTATGATTCTAATCTTTAAAATGTTTATTAAGACTTGTTTTGTGGCCTAACATATATTTTATCTTAGAGAATGTTCCACTTGTGCTTTAGAAAAATTACATACCCCTAAGTGTTGTTAGATGAAGGTCCTCTTAATGTCTGTGAGGTCCCATTGGTTTTTATTGTTCAACAGATCTCATATTGATCTGTTTTATCCATTATTGAAAGTGTGGTATTGAAATCTCCCAACGGTTATAGAAGTGTCCATTTCTCCCTCCAGTTCTATCAGTGTTTTCTTCATGTATTTTGGAACTCTGATGATTGGTTTATATAAGCTTATAATTGTTGTATCTTCTTGGTAAATAACCTGTTTATCAATATATAATGTCCTTCTCTGTGCCTGTTTTTGACTTAAAAGTTTATTTTGTCTGATAGCACAACCATCTCAGCTCTCTGTTGGTTATTTGCATGGAATATCTTTTTCCATCCTTTTAACCTATTTGTGTCTTGATATCTGATAGAAAATCTTTTGTAGGGGTGCCTGGGTGGCTCAATTGGTTGAGCCTCTGCCTTTGGGCCAGGTCATGGTCCCAAGGTCCTGGGATCTGGCCCTGCATCAGACTCCCTTCTCTGCAAGGAGTCTGCTTCTCCTTCTCCCTCTGCTGCTCCCCCTGCTTGTGCTCTGTTAAAATCTTCAAAAAAAGAAAAAACTATTTTATAGGCAGAGTATAGTTCGATAGGGTTTTTGTCCATTCTGCCAGCTATGCCTTTTGATTGGGGAGTTTAATCCACTTACATTTAAAATAATTACTGATGAGGAAGGACTTACTTTTGCCATTTTACTTGTTTTCTTGGTGTCTTAAAGCTTTTTTGGTCCCTCATTTTCTTCCCTTACTGCCTGCTGTTTTGTTTGATATTTTTGTAGTGGCACATTTGATTCCTTCTGTGTTTTTTTTAAGATATTATTTATTTATTCCTGAGAGACGGAGAGAGAGAGAGAGGCAGAGACACAGGAGGAGGGAGAAGCAGGCTCCATGCCGGGAACCTGACGCGGGACTCGATCCCGGGACTCCAGGGTCACGCTCCAGCCCAAAGGCAGGCGCTAAACCACTGAGCCACCCAGGGATCCCCTGCATGTCTTTTAGATCCTGTAGAAAGTGGAATTACAAATCAAAATTTGTAACAGTAATATTGCTTTTTATATTTGCCTGTGTGATGATCTCTACTGGAGATTTTTACAGCTTCATATGACTTGGAGTTACTGCCTGGCTTCTTTTCACTTCAACCTGACAAGTTCCCTCTGGCATTTCCTTTAAGGCAGATCCAATGCTAATGAGTCTTCCCCACTTAGTGTTTATCTGAGAGTGCTGTCATTTCTCCCTCATTTTTGAAGAACGGTTTTCCTAGATAAAGAATCTCAGTTGACAGGTTTGTCCCTTAGCACTTCACATCGTTTCTTTCCCTGCCTACCAGCCTCCAAGGCTTCTCCTAAGAAATCAGCTGAGCATCCTACAGAGAATTTCTTGTAAGAAGTCACTTTTCTCTCGCTGCTTTTATGACTTTTTTTTTGTTTTTGGCTTTTGACAGTTTGGTTATAATGTGTCACAATATGGTTCTTTTGGGGTTTACCATATTTGGAGTCATTTAGTTTCTTGGTTTTATAGATTTCGGTCTTTCTTCAGATAGCCTCTGCTCCTTTTCATCTTGACTGGACTCTGATAATGCATATATTGGTCCATTTGATAATGTCCTGTAAGTCCTTTAGGCTCTTGTCATTTTTCTTTCTCCTTCTCAGACTTGATCATTACAAATGTCCTTTCTTCAGATTTGTTTTGTTTTTTTTTCTTCCACCCGCTCATATTTCCTATTGAATCTCTCTAGTGGATTTTTCAAATCTTTTTTTTTTTTTTTATTTTTCAGCTCTGGAATTTGCTTGGGTCCTTTTTATGATTTCTCTTGTTGCTATTCTTATTTGGTTCATATATCATTTTCCTGATTTCCTTTAGCCCTTTGTCCATGTTTTCCTTTTGCTCTTTGAGCATATTTAAGATGGTTGTTGTAAAGTCATTAATAAATCCAGTGCCTGCTTCTTCAGGGATGGCTTCTGCTAGCTTATTTTCCTTTTTTTTTTTTTTTTAATAGGCTGCTTTCCTCTGTTTCTTCGGCTTTGTGTTGAAAATTGGATATGGTGCAGTAGGGGGAACCCATCTCACAGTCTTCGCTCTGGGGCAGGGGAACCCACATTGCAGTCTGCAGTTTGCTCTGCGCTGGAGAAGTTTCACTAATGAGCCAGGCACTCCAAGCCCTGGGCTTAGCCCCACATGAAAGCTGAAGTTCCCTTCAGGTCGTTTCTGCACATCTTGCCTAGGCCCATGTGTGGTCCACTCCTTTCCACTGTATGTACTGCTGCATTTGAATGTGTAACATCTGTGTCTTCTCCCAGCTTGTCCTTGCGGCCTCACACGGCCTACTGGAGGTCTCCACCGATAATCTCTTGCCCCTGGCGTCTATGTGTCAGTCAACTACACACAAATTTCCCAAGCACTAGCCATTGCTTTTGCATGAGAGAGCAAAGCTAGGAGAAACAGACCAGTCCTTTGGGCAGCCACCAGACAGGTTAGAATTTTGTAAATAAGATCAGCTCTCCTCCCTCCAGTTCAAGGGAAGCAGCTAGAAACAGGGCTGCCGCTTCCCGACCAAGATTGTGCCAGGGACCTGGTGGGGCGAGGGTGATGCCATGATACTTTATACCATTTTGAATTTGGCTTTTTAAAAACATTAGAGAGCATGAGTAGGGGGAGTGGCTGAGGGAGAGGGAGAAGCAGTCTCTTCACTGAGCAGGGAGCCCAGTGTGGGACTCAATCCCAGGACTGTAGGATCATGACCTGAGCCAAAGGCAGACACCTGACTGAGCCACTCAGGCTCCCTTTGAATGTGGCTTTTCTTGACTGGCCTTTTCTGTAACTTTTGACTCTTTTCCAGAGTTCCCATTAGGTTATTTTAGCCAGCATGGTGGTGACTGATGAAGGCTTGGAACATTTAAAGCCATTAAATCAGTTTCTTTTGTATACAGCTGGTCAGGTGGGGCCCCTATAATAGGTGTCCATTCCTCCCAGCCACCTGTGTTGATTATCTTGGGTAGCAAGAGTGCGTAGGCATGAAGACAAGGTGAAATGGTGTCTCTGCCTTCTGAGTGGAAGTAGGGCGTGAGTACCAGACATCTGTCATGTTGTACTTTGGAGCACAGTGCTGACAGCTGTCCCATGGACCAGGTCCCAGAAAGGAAGCTTCTACCGGCCTGGAGCGCTCACAGGTGTCCTAGGTGGGGGCTTGGGCCACAGATAATCTCATCAGGGAACACAAGGGCCCGGAACATTCTGTGCACCTGCCACATTGGGCCCAAGAGAACCCGGAGTATGAGGGTCCTCCCTGACCCCCAGCAAGTCGGCTGCTTCTGTGCACATTGGAAAGGGCTGCACAGACCGAAAAGACCCTGGAGCCGGGGCTGCTGGGCTGAGCGGGCCTCTGCCAGGAGAGCCCCCACCCCGGAACACAGCTCCCCGAGGCTACCTGCGGCCCTCAGGGGGAGATTGCCCCTCCCCGGGATAGCCCCCTGCCTGTGCTGTGGGGTGCCGCCCCTCCCGGACCTGGGCCTGTGGTCGTTGGGGGCCTCTGCAGCCCAGGCCCAGCAGGGACAGCAGCCACCAGCGGGCTGGTACAGAGGCAGCAGCTCCTGGCCTCAACTTGCCCCCGGGATGGGTCCAAGGGGAGGAGTGGCCAGGGTGCGGAGGGCTCCCAGCCCCGAGAGCAGTTTTCTCCAGGTCTCCATGAGCCCCTGGGCTCTCGGCCGGATGGCGGCCACTCTGGGGACTCGTCCGCTCGGACCCACCCTTCCGCAGCACTGCTGGCGGCCAACAGCACCTGCTGCACCCCTGGCGTCCCCTGACAGGCCCTGCCACGTCCTCCATGCTGTCTGTCCCAGGTGCCAGGGGAGCCCCAGAGGGAAGGCTCTCCCCTCCAGGGGGGGTGGGAGCACCGCACCCCCCCACACCCCTTCCCCTTCTGTATGAGCTGCTGATGGAGCCTTGGGCCACCTCCCTGACCCTGCTCTCCCGCCCTCTGGTCACCCGCCCCTGTGTGACCCTCTGACCCTCACGGGCAGGCATCCGGCTCTGGAAGCCCCTGCCTCCCTGTGGACCTCCCCTCACGCTTTTCTCCAGGACACTTCAGTGAAAGCAAGACCTGATTTACAAAAACTAGCTCCCTTATCTCTCAGATAAACCTACCTTTTTCCCAGATCTTTATTTTCATTTTTTGGCAAATCTCTCTGGAATCCTGAAGTTGTTCTGAAATAGTCTGACTAGACACAAAAATTGCTCAGCTCAGAGGTTTGTTTTTCTTGTTTTACCTCAAGGCTCTCAAGGGTGTTCAGAACTTTTCAAATAAAATAATTGGTCTAAGGTGAGCAGCAGCCACTAGATCCTTCTTTAGGAAGGGGGGGTTTCTTTGTCACCTTTGCAGACCCGGCGCCGGGGCTGGAAAATACCTTTTTGGTGGAAGGATGGCTGGTTGGGGACTGGCAGCCAAGCACATCACAGGCCAAGTAGGCTCTTACTGAGGAGCTTCAGCCAGAAGCTTCTAGGTTTGGAAAACAAGGGTGGGATAGGGCCGTCGGCAGGCCCTCCTGGTGCAAGGCCGCCCCACCCTGGGGACACCTCGTCGTGGCCTAGCTGGATCTCTGGCTGGTATGATGGTCAGCTTCTCCCCACCGGCTCCTGGGGCTGCTCTGTGAGCACAGCCAGGCCCCAGAGTCTCAATTTGGGCATTTTCTGCTTTACAGACTGATGAGGAGAAGCGGCAGGACTTACCTGTGGTGATGCCAGTTTTTGACAGAAACACCTGCAGCATCCCCAAATCCCAGATCTCCTTCATCGACTACTTCATCACCGACATGTTCGATGCTTGGGACGGTAAGCGCTCCTACAGCGTCGCCCTCAAGCAAACGGGGAGCTGTGTGCTAGGGACTGGATAGTGCAGCTGCTTCTAGAACAGACTCTTGGGGAGGATTGAGAAGGACTGAGCCTTCCCTGAGGACACCCGGGGCCTGCGTGCTCTTCCCGCCAGTCCCCTTCCCTGCTCACTGCCTCAGCCAACCCCCCTCCATCTGCTTCCTGCAGCCTGTTCCCCACCTGCTGTGAGGAGGGTGGAAGTGAAGCCCCTGGGGAGTCAGGAGAGCCAGTCAGGGCTGGGGGCAGAGGGGGCTCACTCCCTTCCTGACCCCCCCCCACACACACACACACAGGAACAGATTCACTCCCTTTTCTGAGTGGTCAGCTCCCTGGGCAATGGGGAGGCAGCCGCTGGGCCAAAGCAGAGTGGACCTGAGTGAACCCAGGGTCGGGGTGCAGCAGGATGCGAGTCCCCGCTGCCCCCCCCTTTCTTCAAATGGCCCAACCACCTCCTCTGCGGCTGGGAAGGAGCTCACAGCCCTGTCTCTTCCTCCAGCCTTTGTAGACCTGCCTGAGTTAATGCAGCATCTTGACAACAACTTTAAATACTGGAAAGGACTGGATGAGATGAAGCTGCGGAGCCTCCGACCGCCCCCCGAATAGTGCCGCCCGCGGCCTGGGCCCTGAAGCTTCATCCCTCCCCTCATCTGGAATTCCTGAGGGCAGCTGAGTCCCTCGGTCCTTTCAGTATTAGGCAGAATGGTGCCCAGGTCTTCAGAGCCTGTGAAAGCACATGGGGACAATACTGCCCTTCTGGAGCCATCATCTGATGCCATTGCCACCAAGTGCGACTTAGTCTGCCACACTCGGCCTGTGGCTCTTCAGAGAGTCACAGGGGAACCGGTTTGCGTTAGCTTTCCTTGTAACGAGCTCAGAGTGACCCTCCAAAGGACACTGATGGATTTCCTGCCGGTCTTGTTGCAAACAATTTCTCTCAACTGTGTCCAGCACTTAGCAACAGCTCATGGCAATCGGAGCTTTAGCAACTTTTTCACATCATAGAAGGTGCAATCACTTACTTTGGAACACTACTGAAAGTGACTTCTCTTTTGAAACTGAGTAGCAAATGAAAAATGCAAAGAAATTTTGAAGTTAATTATTAAATACAAAGAAATTTTGAAGTTAATATCAATTATTAAAATGTTTTATTTATTTTATTAGAAGTTCAATATTTTCTATGAATTTTGAAATACTTCAAAACCAAAGCCAACTTTAAATGCCATGACCAAATTTACATGATTCATACGCATTAAATATGTATTACTTGGTATACAGACTTATTTTCATAACGCAAATTAAAACTATAAAATGACACATTTTTATTGCACTACAGAAATATTTGTGTATGTTAAACTCTTTTCTGATTGACGCTAATTGGGAAAAGCTGTCTTGGGGTAGGGGGTGGGGTCTGAGTCTGAAACGCTCACGAAGAGCTGCTCCTCTGTATAGAAAGCAGAGCTCTGGAACTGCTTGATGGGCTTTGCAGGCACCTCCCCATAGTCCATGAAATTAAGACCTAACACATTTTTCCTAAAATTTTATAATTGATTTCCCAAAACTCTGCCTTATTTTATAGTGTTTCTACAAGATATTCCCTCCCAAAGAACAAAAATGGAATATTTAGTGAGCTGACATTTTATAACCAATCTGTTTTCATCTGAGGTGGGAATCTTTGATTCCAGAAATTTATAAAGGTTCTGTATCTTCACGTTTTGAATAAATGTAGTACCATAAAAAAAATGACACATGATGACATGTCAGAGTGCTTGTCATTTTATTTTAAAGTTGTATTTTTTTCCCAGATAAAAATGAAATTAAACTATTTGTTTTTAAGAAATCATGTGTCACCTTTTCTTTGGAGTTTTCTAATATTTAAAATATCTCATTTATTCTCCCTTTAAATAAAATAACTTTCTTTATATTACAGAAAAGATTAATAGTTAAATGACTTTTTCAATGTCACAAAAGGACAGGTGAATCTGGTGAAAACTTCTCAGCCCTCGGTACCCATTTGAGGCTGTCAGGGCTGGCTCCTCAAAAATCCCTTTTTCTAAGGAAACAAAAGCCCCTTTTCCTGTGAGAAGACATTTGACCAATATTGGTAATTGTGGACCAAGGTGGAAGAAAGCCCTCTCGTCTCCTCTCCCCAGGGTGCCAGGAAAGAACAGGAAAGGACTAATTCATGAGAGAATTGGTCTCATGACCAATTCATGGTCTCTCCCATGACTAATTCAACCATGATGAAGCAGGGAGAGCAGTGCCTGCGATGTCTAGAATCTGCACTGCCCAGAACACCCAATAATCTGGAAGAGACTTTAAGAGGAGAATGCCTACAATGTTTGAGGAGAGAAAAGCAATAGAAACCATAAGATAAACCAAGATAATTTAAGAAATAGATAGATTGGGAAAAGAACCAAATAGACATTCTAGATACGAAGAATATGTCATTGAAACAAACAGGAAACTTCACAGGTTTAACAGAAAGCCAGACATAACTAAAGAGAGTAGTAGTAAATTAGAAGACCTGAAGTTGCTCCCCATGCAGTACAGAGGTTTTAAATTGAAGCAAAGTTGGGGCATCTGGGTGGTTCAGTTGGTGAAGTGTTTGCCTTGGCTCAGGTTATAGTCTCAGGGTCCTGGGATCAAAGCCCCCATCGGGCTCCCTGCTCAATTCCCTGTTCGTGTTCTCATTCTCTCATTAGCAGAGAGGCTAATCACAGACAGCTAGTCTGGCTGCTGGGCCCACCTGCCAGTGAGGCCACAGCAGCACCAGGTTTCCCAACAGCACATGGGCCAAACCCAGCATAGTGAACCCACAGCAGTCTAAGCACACCATTGCGCCCAGCTGAACTGAAGGCAAATATGCCTGAGCCATATCAGTAGGGCACACAAAGCCCTACAGGAGATACCCCAGAGCACCCAGTCACCAGAACAATTATACTAGAAGGCACTGCAGGACCTCTTTACATGAGCCACTACTTTCAGACCAGGAGACATAGGTGGCCTCCCTAATACATAGGAAGAGATGTAGAGAGTTAGATAAAATGAAAATGCCAAGGAATGTGTCTCAAATGAAAGAACAGAACAAATCCCAGCAAAAGAGCTAAATAAACTTGAGATAAGCAACAGACTTGATAAAGAATTCAAAGTAATGGTCATAAAGATACTCAGTGGACCTGAGAAAAGAGTGGATGAACTCAGTGAGAACTTCAACAAAGATAGAAAATATTAAGACAAACCAGTCAGAGAAGAAGAACTTAGTAACTGAAATAGGGGTGCCTGGGTGGCTCAGTGGTTGAGCATCTGCCTTTGGCTCAGGTCCTGATCCCAGCATCCTGGGATCAAGTCCTGCATCAAGTTCCCTGCAGGAAGCCTGCTTCTCCCTTTGCCTATGTCTCTGCCTTTCTCTGTGTCTCTCATGAATAAATAAAATCTTTTAAAAATTAAAATAAAAATAAAATAATAACTGAAATACACTGGAGGGAATAAACAGCAAATTAGAGGTCACAGAAGAATAGTTCAGCAACCTGGAGGACAAAGTAATTGAAAGCAACCAAGCTAAATAGCAAAGAGAAAAAAAGGACTAAAAAATAGAATAGGTGAAGGCAACTCAGCAACACTATCAAGTGTGGTAACATTTGTATTCCAGGGATCCCAGGAGGAAAGAAGGGGACAGAAAATTTATTTGAAGAAACAGCTAAAAACTAACCTAAGGAGGGTAATAGACATCCAGGTCCAGGAAGCACAGAGAGCCCCAAACAAGATGAAGCCAAGGAGATCTACATCAAGACATGTAACTAGGGATCCCTGGGTGGCGCAGCGGTTTGGCGCCTGCCTTTGGCCCAGGGCGCGATCCTGGAGACCTGGGATCGAATCCTACGTCAGGCTCCCGGTGCATGGAGCCTGCTTCTCTCCCTCTGCCTATGTCTCTGCCTCTCTCTTTCTCTGTGACTATAATAAATAATAAAAAAAAAAAAGACATGTAACTAAAATGGCAAATGTAATGATAGAATTTGAAAGAAACAAGAGAAAAGAAAACAGTTACATACAAGGGAAATCCTATAATGTTATCAGCTGATTTTTCAGCAGAAACTTTGCAGGCCAAAAGAAAGTAGCATGATATATTCACAGTGCTGAAAGGAAACCTGCAACCAAGAATACTCTACCCAGCAAGGTTAGCATTCAGAATTGAAGAGAGAGTTTCCCAGCCAAACAAAAGCCAAAGGAGCTCATTACCACTAACCTGGCCTTATAAGAAATCTTAAAGGGAATTCTTTGTTAAGAAAAGGCCATAATTGGAAAAGAATTACAAAAGGAAAAAAATTGAATAGTGAAAGCAAATATAGAGATAGATTAATCATTTCTAAAGCCAGTTAGGAGGTTAAAATCACAAAAGTAGTAAAAATCAATTATATCTTTAAAAAAAAGTCAGTCAGGGGATACACAACCTAAAAAAATATGACATATAAATAAGATGGAGACTGGGAAGTAAAAATTCAGGCCTTTTAAAATGTGTTCTAACTTAAGCAACTTAATATATTTTGCTATATATTTAAGATGTTATATATGAATCTAATGGTAACCACAAATTAAAAACCTTTAATAGATATACACAAAAAAAGAAAACGGATCCCAAGTATAACACTAAAGGAAACCATCAAACCACAAGGAAAGAGAGAAAGAGAAGGAAGAGAGAAAAATAAAAAACTAGAAAACAATTAACAAAATGGCATTAAGTACATACCCATCAATAATTACTTTAAATGCAAATGATCTAAATGCTCCATTCAAAAGACATCCAGTGGGGGTGTCTGGGTGGCTCAGTTGATTGAGTGTCTGACTCTTGATTTCAGCTCAGGTCATGAACTTGTTCTGAGATCCGGTCTGGCACCAGGCTCTGCACTTGGCCTGGGGTCTGCTTGGGATTCTCTCCTTCCTTCTCCCTCAGCCCTTCCCCCTAACTTGCATGGGCTATATATACATATGTGTGTGTGTGTGTGAGTGTGTGAGTATGTGTATTTTGTATAAATATATATGTAAATAAATAAATAAATAATGTAAAAACCAAAAGATTTAACTGATTAAAAAACCCACAAAACCCATCTATATGCTGCTTATAAGAAACTCACTTTGGACCTAAAAACATAAAGACTGACAGGAAAGGACTGTAAAAACATATGATACAAATGGAAGTAAAAAAAAAAAGGGGGGGGGTGGCAAGACATTTGGCAACAAAATAAGACTTTAAAACAAAGACTGTAATAAGAGACAAAGAAAGGCACTATGATACAGGGATCCATCCATCAAGAGAGAAATTATAAAAATCTATGCACCTGGGCACCCAGGTGGTTCAGCAGTTTAGTGCCACCTTCAGCCCAGGGCCTGATCCTGGAGACCCAGGATCAAGTCCCATGTTGGGCTCCCTGCATGGAGCCTGCTTCTCCCTCTGCCTGTGTCTCTGCCTCTTGCTCAATCTCTCTCTCTTTCTCATGAATAAATAAATCTTAAAAAAAAAATCTATGCACCCAACATAGGAGCACCCACATACATAAAGCAAATATTAACAGACGCGAAAGGAGAAACTGACAGTAATATAATGATAGTAGGGGGCTCTAACATCCACTTCCATCCATGGATAGATCATTCAGACAGAAAAATCAACAAGGAAACAGATACTTATTTGGTCAGAGGACCTAACAGATATTCATAGAACATTCTGTCCAAAAACAGCAGAATACACATTCTTTTCCATTGCACATGGAACATTCTCCAGGACAGATCATGTTAGGCCACAAAACAAATCTCAATAAATTTAAGGAGACTGAAACCCTATCAAGCATTTTTTCCAACCACAATACTATAAAACTAGAAATCAATTACAAGAAAAAATTTGGAAAAAACACAATACATGGAGGCTAAACAACACAATACAAAACAACGAATAAGTCAACCGTGAAATCAAAGAGGAAATAAAAAAGATACATGAAGACAAATGAAAATGAAAACGCAATGATCCAAAATCTTTGAAATACAGCAAAACAGTTCTAAGAGAACTTTACAGCAATACAGGCCTACCTCGAGAAACAAGAAATATCTCAAACAACCTAAACTTACACCTAAGGGAGCCAGCAAAAGAAAAGCTACCATAAGGAAGGAAATAATAAAAATTAGAACAGAAATAAATGAGAGATTTAAAAAAAATGAAACCAAGAGGTAGTTCTTTGAAAAGATAAACAAAATTGGCAAGCCTTAAGCCAGATTAGTCAAGAAAAAAATAGAACACTCAAATAAATAGAATCAGATATAAAGGAGAAGAAATAACTGATATTACAGAAACACAAAGAATTATAAGACAGTTTATGGAAGCTACATACCAACAATTTGGACAACTCAGGAGAAATGGATAAATCTTTTGAAATAAAATCTTCCAATACTGAATCAGGAAAAACCAGAAAATGTGAACAGACTAATTACTAGTAGTGAACCAAATCAGTAATCAAAAAACCCCAAACAGAAGTCCAGGCCCAGGCAACTTCACTGGTGAATTCTACCAAATATTTAAAGATGGGTAATGCCTATTTCTTCTGAAACTATTTCAAAAAGTAGAAGAGGAAGGAAAGCTTCCTTTTTTTTTTTTTTAAGATTTTATTCATGAATCCCTGGGTGGCTCAGTGGTTTAGCACCTGCCTTTGGCCCAGGGCATGATCCTGGAGTCCTGGGATCGAGTCCCGCTTCGGGCTCCCTGCATGGAGCCTACTTCTCCCTCTGCCTCTCCGTGTCTCTCATGAATAAATGAATAAAATCTTTTTTTTATTAAAGATTTTATTTATTTATTCATGAGAGACACGGAGAGGCAGAGACACAGGCTGAGAGAGAAGCAGGCTCCATGCAGGGAGCCCAGTGCGGGCCTCGATCCCAGGAACCCTGGATCATGCCCTGAGCCAAAGGCAGACTCCCAACCGTTGAGCCACCCAGGGGTCCTGGAAGGAAAGCTTCCAAATTCATTCTTTGAGGCCAGCATTACCCTGATACCAAAACCAGATAAAGACACCATAAAAAAAGAAAACTGTAGACCATTACCTCTGATGGACACAGATGCAAAATTCCTCAACAAAAAAATAAACCAAATTCAACAATACATTTAAAAAGTCCCTCACCACAATCAAGTGGGATCTATTCCAGGGACACAAGGGTAGTTCAGTATTCATGAATCAATCACTGTGGTACATCACATCAACAAAAGAAAGGATAACAACCATCATCATCACAAGAGATGCAGAGAAACCATTTGACAAAAATATATGCATTTGTGATGAGAACTCTCAACATATTTAAGGCCATATAAGAAGAAACTCACAGCTAATATCATATTCAATGGTGAAAAGCTAAGAGCTTTCCCTCTAAGGTCAGGAATAAGACAAGGCTGTCCACTTTCACCACTTTTATTCAACATAGTACTAGACGTCCTAGCCACAGCAAACAAGAAATAAAAGGCACCCAAATTGATAAGAAAGAAGTAAAACTGTCCCTATTTGCAGATGACATGATACTATGTAAAGAAAAACCCCAAAGACAGCACCAAAAAACAAACCTATTAGAACTGACCAATGAATGTGGTAAAGTTGCAGAATACAAAATTAATGTGCAGAAATCTGTTGCATTTCTATACACTGACAACAAAATAGCAGACGAGAAATTAAGAAAAAAATCTCATTTACAATTGCACCAAAGGTAATGAAGCACCTAGGAATAAATTTAACTAAGGAGGTGAAAGACCTCTACTCTGAAAACTGTAAAACACTGATGAAAGAAATTGAAGATGACAAACAAATGGAAAGATATATCATGTTCATGGATGGGAAGAATTAATATTGTTAAAAGTCATACTACTCAAAGCAATCAACAGATTTAGTGCAATCACTATGAAAATACTAATGGTATTTTTCACAGAACTAATACAAGTAACCCTAAAATTTGTATGGAACCACCAAAGACTGTGCATACCCAAAGCAATCTACCCAAAGCTTAAGGTATCACAATCCTAGATTTCTACAAAGCTCTAATAATTAAAACAGTATGGTACTGGCACAAAAAGAGAAACACAAGTCAATGTTATAGGACAGAGAGCCCAGAAATAAACCCACACCTAATGGTGAATTGATCTATGATAGAAGAGGCAATAATATGCAATGGGGAGCAGATGGGCTCTTCAACAAATGGAGCTGGGAAAACTGGACAGCTCCATTCAGAAGAATGAAACTGGTCATTTTCTTACACCATATACAGAAATAAACTCAAAATGGATAAAAGACCTAATGTGAGGGGTGCCTGAGTGGCTCTGTCAGATAAGCATCTGCCTTCAGCTCAAGTCATGATCTCAAGGGTCCTGGGATTGAGTCCCACGTTGGGCTCCCTGTTTAACAGAGTCTGCTTCTCCCTCTCCCTTTCCCTCTCCCTCTGCTTCTGCTCTCTCTCACTCATTTTCTCTCTCCCAAATAAATAAAATCTTAAAAAAAAAAAAAAAAAAGACCTAATATGAGACCCAAAACCATAAAACTGCTAAAAGAAAACATAGGTAGAAATCTCTTGGACAGGCAGCCCAGGTGGCTCAGCGGTTTAGCGCCGCCTTCAGCCCAGGGCCTGATCCTGGAGACCTGGGATCAAGTTCCACGTCAGTCTCCCTACATGGAGCCTGCTTCTCCCTCTGCCTGTATCTCTGCCTCTCTGCCTCTCTGCCATTCTCTCTCTCTCTCTCTCTCTCTCTCATAAATAAATAAAATCTTTAAAAAAAATCTCTTGGACATCAGCCTTAGCATATCTTTATGGATAGGTCTCCTCAGGTAAGAGAAACAAAAGCAAAAACAAACCACTGGGACTACAGAAAAATAGAAAGCTTTTGCACAGCAAAGGAATTCATCAACAAAACAAAAAGGCAACCCAGTGAATGGGAGAATTTATTTGCAAATGAAATATTTGAGAAGTTAATATCCAAAACATAAAGAACTTATACAAACTCAACCCACCACACACAAAAAAAAGCAAACTCAAATAATCTGATTAAAAAGGGGCAGAGGAGGAGCACCTGGGTGGTTCAGTTGGTTAAGCTTCTGCCTTTGGCTCAGGTCGTGATCCTGGAGTCCTGGGATCAAGCCCTGCATCGGGCTCCTGCTTATCAGGGGGTCTGCTTCTCCCTCTGCCTCTCCCCCCCTCCCCGCTCATGTTCTCTTTCTCTCTATCAAATAAGCAAAAAAAATTTTAAGATTTTATTTATTTATTCATGAGAGACACAGAGAGGCAGAGACACAGGCAGAGGGAGAAGCAGGCTCCATGCAGGGAGACTGATGTGGGACTCAATCCCAGGACCCCAGGATCACACCCCACCCCAAAAGGAGGCACTCAACTGCTGAACCACCCAGGGGTCCCAACAAAATATATTTTTTAAAAAGACCCAGAGTTCATGGAAGGGAGGAAGGAAAAGAAGGAAAGGAAGAGAAGGAAAGAGAAAAGAAAAAGGGAAAGGAAAGGGAAGAGAAAGGAAAGAATAAGGAAACTACCAATTTCACCTGTAAGAGACAGGACCATGGGCCCAGGCCGGGGCTGGGAGGAGACACAGGGTGCAAGAGCTGCCACACCCACCAACATGCAGCTGGTAGGCACCACGCAGAATTCCCCCCAGGTGCTCCTGTGTTCCTGAGGTTGAGTGATTAGAAGCAACCACACATGCCCCACAATAGAGAATGATCTTTCGGAAGAAAAGTTTCATGTAAAAAAAAAAAAAAAAAAAGTTTCATGTGATTCCAAATAATGCTCTTTGCAGCCACTAAAAATAATGATTTAGAAAACTCTTCAGTGAAACCAGACGTGTCAAGCCTGTGTTGTTAAGTGCAAAGAGGTTGAAGGACAGTGTCCATGGAATGACCCATTTTGGGGGGACAGGGGTAGATATGTGTGATTCAGGGAAATATAGGAGGGTGAGGACAGAGCATACCTTTGAAGGCTGGGGCTCCTCCAGGTGCTTTCCTGCCTGCCTGTGCTTTTCAGGGGGGTGGGGTCCCCTGAACTTAACACATCTGATTGCTTTTGCAATTGCAAAGTGCTAAGGTTTGCCATCTGAACGACTGCCTAGATTTGGGTCACCTAACCAGGCAATGTGGAGACAGTAGACTCTCCAGGACAGACAGCTGGTGCAGATTTCAACATAATGGAGTCTGAGGGCCTGTGGACACTGAGCAGAGGGGCCAGCTGGAAACGGACTCCAGACTCTACAAAAACTCTGTGCCACGTTTAGCTCCACAGACAGGACACGAGCTTGAAGCAGTCAGGATGAGGTAGGCAGGAGACAGCTGAAGGTCCCTGGGGTCCCTGGCTGCTGGAGTCCCCATGGCAGCTGTGGACAAGGCCCAGGACCCCTGGGGACAGCCAGGGCTGGACAGCAGCCGAGCAGAGTGTTCCAGATTTTCCACCTCCTGCCTGAGCAACATCCCAAGGGATGGATTTCCACTTGGGAAGGACAGTGGCTCTTGAGTCCTACTAGTGTGTCCCTTAGACACCGAGAGGGGCCCAGTGATGACATTTTAAATAGAAGCCAAAGTTACCAACCTGGAAAAAGACAAAGGTCTTTTGTCTGCCCACCTGAGCCGAGTCCTCCCATAAAGGACAGAGAAAGATCAAAGGAACAGAGGAAACGGTTTTGCTGTTCCATTTCTTCAAAGAAATAATTGGTTGTGGAAGGACCGACTTCTGAGTCACAAGGAAGCCTTCTCCCCAAGGATTGGCATCAGAAACAATGGGGAAAGGAATTATTAAAGCCATCAGCTCACAACAGGCTCAGGAAGAAGCTGAATAAACTGAACAATATGTCTCATCCTGCTATAAAAAGAGGACATTTCAGCAAGTTGAAAACCTCCATGGGCACGCAGTTGCACGGTGCCTCATCCCACAGGTGGGGTCCTGTGACGGGAGCAAAGGGACCAGGTCTGTGCCTCCGTGGCAGCCTGCACCCCCAGCTCTGTGGGATGGGCAGAGTAGGGCCACGGGCATCACCAGGAGCCAGGCCCCACCCTGGCTGCCTTGGAGCCTGCCTTCCTGCAAACACTCTGGGTCTGTGTGATAGGGAGAAAAAGGCAAAAGAAATACAGAAAAAAAAAAAGTTCCTTTGCAGCCCACTGACCAGTACTTGAGACAGACGGAGTGATGGTGGAGTGACCTTCCATAACCTTCCTCCAGGAGTTCAACTGCCTGGATGTGAATACTTGGCTAAGGGCAAAAGGAAACCTGAGCCTGACATTAGCCCGACCCCCCCCCCCCCCCTCCAACCTGTGAGTCTTCTTTGACACGTAAAAATCCCTTTGGAAGTGTCCTTTATCTCTACCTCACCCAGGATATATGTTAGCAATTATCCTCCAAACATATGGCTCACTATTACCCATCTGTGGGGCTCGGCTAAGGTTTTCCTAGACAGTAGTAAATGACCCCTCAGGGTCTGGGATACCTTGCTTCCAAATTCCTTAGGGAGTCTTGCTCCTCCTCATCCCCTCCCAGCCTAAAAGTATATAATGGGTCCCTCCTCACCACCACCACCACCACCACCCCCAGAGCAGCTCTATCTGCCTGCAGGTCCTGTTCCCTGTACTTTAATAAAACCACCTTCTTTTACACCAAAGACATCTCAAGAATTCTTTCTTGACCGCTCCCTCAGAACCCCAACATGTCACATCGTGGGTGCACTGGGGTTTGAGAAGCATGGATTGACAGTTGCTTTCCTTGAAATATGAATGGGCCTGGGACACCTGGGTGGCTCAGTGGTTGGGTGTCTGTCTTCAGCTCGGGGTGTGATCTCGGGTCAGGGGATCGAGTCCCATATCAGGCTCGCCACTCTGCCTGTGTCTCTGCCTCTCTCTCTGAGTCTCTCATGAATAAATAAATAAAACCTTAAAAAAAAAAAAGGAACAAATGAATGAATGAATGAATCAGCCTTGCAAGGAAACATTTCTTTCTTTTTTTTTTTTTAAATCTAGTAACTTTGGCTCTTTTTTTTTTTTTTAATTTTTATTTATTTATGATAGTCACAGAGAGAGAGAGAGAGAGAGAGGCAGAGACACAGGCAGAGGGAGAAGCAGGCTCCATGCACCGGGAGCCCGACATGGGATTCGATCCCAGGTCTCCAGGATCGCGCCCTGGGCCAAAGGCAAGCGCCAAACCGCTGCGCCACCCAGGGATCCCTTTTTTTTTTTTTTTTTAATTTTTA
This sequence comes from Vulpes lagopus, assembly GCF_018345385.1. NCBI lineage: Eukaryota > Metazoa > Chordata > Mammalia > Carnivora > Canidae > Vulpes > Vulpes lagopus. Next base: position 114,569,783 of record NC_054827.1, read on the forward strand.
TTTATTTATGATAGTCACAGAGAGAGAGAGAGAGGCAGAGACACAGGCAGAGGGAGAAGCAGGCTCCATGCACCGGGAGCCCGACGTGGGACTCGATCCTGGGTCGGGTCTCCAGGATCGCACCCTGGGCCAAAGGCAGGCGCCAAACCGCTGCGCCACCCAGGGATCCCGCAAGGAAGCATTTCTACCACCACTCCTTTCTTCCCACCGCTTCCCTCACCAAAGCTTCAAACCCCAGCTTTCCAAAAGACTCCATTCTTGTCCCATGAAATAGATCCTATTTGATCAAGAAAAGGAAGCAATAGTGTTAATCTGCGGGCCAAAACCAACACAGCCAACAGAGAACAATGCAAGAGAGACCAGGGGGCTACTGAGGCAGCTTAGCCCAGTGGTCAGGCCTCTAAGACAGAAGTTCTGGGTGCAAATCACACAAACGGAAAATGGACAGTGCTGTCTCTAAAAATAGTAGGAATGTTTTAAGAATTTTATCTGAGGATTTTCAGACACTGAAGGTAAGTTTCCTTCAGGACAGAGACTGACCCCACATGAGGCATCAGCTCCTTAGTTCATGGTTCAGCATAAATAATCCACAACAGTAGCAAGGATTTGGCCACAGACCTAGCTACAATCACTGCATGCAGGTGGGATGGAACTCCCAAAAGAAAGAATTATTTCAGAAGGAAAAAATATATATTTTCCTTTCAAATTACTTTATAAATAGGGAAGACTCCGGTCTCCCTTAAGAATAACTTTTGAAAATTCAGAGTTAAGGATATTATTAACATGCTCCATTCCAAGAACTTGTAGTTCCCAGAATCTCACACAAGATTAAAAACGAAGATTAAACAAGCTAATACAAGGATAAATTATATGCCCCATTCTGCTACAAGTGAGTAGCAAATTTAGCTTGGAGTTTCTAAGCAGCCAGAGTAAAAACAAAACAGGATCAGTCCAATAATGATAAAAATAAAATAAGCCAGTGATGGAGAGGTCTTTTCTTGGTAGAAGTTTCAGAAGATCTTCTCTCCCAGGTAGTCCTGGGACATCTGCCTAAATGCTGTCCTCATACTGTGATATCAAGACTCTAAGAACAAAGCACCAAGGTCAGGCTTGTTGTTGACCCTTATTGCCCACAGAAGGAGCACCATCTTTTTGCTTCACTGACTGTGGTTTACTCCCTTCTAGATGCTTATCCCATGCCCACCAGGAACTGCTTCAGGCTTGAACATGTGACCCTGTTCTGCACAGAAGAAGTCTGCAGGGGCCATTCCCACCAGAGAGCATGGAAAGAGATAGTCTCTTCTCCCTCTAGGTGAGTTGGGTCTGAGTATGACACCCGGAGCTGCTGCAGCCATACTGCTACCAGCCCAGGGATGAAGCTACCTCCAGCAGTGACAATGCTGCCGGGTGGAAGAAAGCTGAGCTTTCAGCATCAGCACCCAACTGCTGCATCAATTTCTGGACTTCCCGCCATCCAGTGAGATAAAATCCTGCCCTTATGGTTTCAACTGGTTCATTCCAGGTTTCCATTTTTACAAAAACAAAAGGTAAAAGCCTAACTTTTCAAGGGAAAATACAAAATGAGACATGAAAATTTTCTACACATAAAAAAAAAAAAGGAATACAAATTTGCTTGTTTTTAACTTTCAAAATTGTTCCATTTGACTAGGCGACACATTCACATGGTTCATGATTCCAGTAGCACAAGTGAGTTTACAGCACACAATCTCTGTCCCAGCATTGTTTGAAAGAACACAAGTTGGATACAATCCTAATAGCCATCATTAAAAGGGACACAGCCATCACAAGCTATTGGTCAAATACATGCACGATGGAATCTCAAAGTTCCATAAGGAAAGAATGGGAAAGACTCTTTGGCACCCATCTGACAAAACAGAACATTTACACTAAGTGAAAAAAGTGCAGAACACTATGTACAGGGTGCTTTAATATGTATTAAAAAGGGGAGAGGGGCACCTTGCTGGCTCAGCCAGAAGAGCATGCAACTTCGATCACGGGGTCTTGAGTTGGAGCCCCACATGAGATATAGAGATGACTTAAATAAAAACTTTCAAAAGAAGGGGAGAAATATATATACTTTTTGCATATGGTATAGAGTCTATAGTTGCATAACAAATTACTCAAACACTTAGCAAATTTAAGGCAAAACAAACACTACTATCTCAGTTTCTGTGGGTCAGGAATTTGGGAGTGGCTTAGTGGGGTGGTTTCAGTTCAGTGTCTGTCATGTGGCAATAGTCAAGGTGGTGACCAGGGAGTGACATCAGTGAGAGTGGAGAAATAAAGACCCCCCTAAAATGCTCTCCTTCATAAAGACAGTAAGAAAACAGGCAAAGGTTGTCGGAATCAACTTTTCTAGAAATTAACCAAGGGACTGAAGCAATCTGGAGTTTTAATCAAGAAAAATGGCTAAATCTCAGGAAGAACAGGGAGCTTTGTGGCAATTTAACTGTACTATTCCTATCCCCTCTCATTGGCTCTGAGATAGTCTTGGAAACCAATTGTTACCATCACAGTGAAAACTATCAGTCTGGCAGATAGTAGGGTGGGAGGTGGGGAGAAGTCTGGAGCAAGGGGAGGGTTAGGAGTGCTGACCCCCCTCCCACCTCCACCCCCACCTACCCCACCTCCCCGCCCCATGAAATCAAGAATCCACATATAATTCTTAACTCCAGAGCACCTGGGTGGCTCAGTGGTTGAGCATCTGCCTTCGACTCAGGTCATAATCCCAAGGTCCTGGGATCAAGTCCTGTACCACACTCCCCGCAGGGAGCCTGGTCTCCCTCTGCCTATGTCTCTGCCTCTATGTGTTTCTCGTGATTAAATAAAATCTTTAAAAAACAAAAAACAAAAAAAGGCCTCTGAACTCTCCCCAAACATTACTAATTGCTTACTGCTAACTGGAAGCCTTGATAACTGATAACAAACAGTTAACACATATTTTATATGTATTATATATTGTATTCTTATAATACAGTACACTAGAGAAAGTATTAAGACAATCATGAGGAAGAGAAAATGCATTTACAGTTCTGTATGTAAAAGATCTACATAGAAGAGAACCCACACTGTTCAAGCCTGTGTTGTTGAAGAGTCAACTGTATTTACACATTAAGACAGCAAAGTTCATTGTATCTGAATTATAGCTCCATTTAAAAAGTAAAAAACAAGCAATGATCCGAAAGCTTCCCTGGGGCTGAAAGGTACACTTTTAAGAAGGCTTTCTTACATTGCTCCTACCAGGAGGCCCCAGCTCCTCAAGCAGATGCACCTCTCTAAACACTGCTCAAGTGTCTCAGCAACATGGCAGCTGGCTTCTGTTGAGCCAAGTGATTTGAGATTTTGGAAGGAGAAAGTCACAAAGTATTTTTATGGCCTTGGCTTGGGAGTTACACATGGTCACTTTTGTCAGGTTCCGTTTAATTCTAAGGGAGCCTCCACATCCAGCCTCATCTCAAGGGGAGGGAGGCAAGCTCCACCTCTGGAAGGAAGGGGGTGTTAAGTAATGCGTGAACACATTCTAAACCCACTATACGTGCATGTAGCATATCCAGGACACACTAGGAACTGACAACATGGCTCCTCCATGTGGAAGGGGAACCAGGAGGCTGGAGGTCAGCAGCTAGACAGAGATCATATGCTGTAAACTCACTTGTTCTACTGGAATCATGAACCATGTGAATGTGTCGCCTATTCAAATGGAATAATTTTGAAAGTTAAAAACAAGAAGCAAATTTGTATTCCTTTTTTTTTTTTAAATGATTTTATTTATTTATTCATGAGAGACATGGAGAGAGAGAGAGAGGCAGAGACACAGGCAGAGGGAGAAGCAGACTCTATGCAGAGACTTGATCCCAGGTCTCTAGGATCATGCCCTGGGCCAAAGGTAGGCGCTAAACCACTGAGCCATCAGGGATCCCCTTGTATTCTTTTAAGAAGGAAAATCGGGGCAGCCCAGGTGGCTCAGCAGTTTAGCACTGCCTTCAGCCCAGGGCCTGATCCTGGAGATCTGGGATCGAGACCCACATCAAGCTCCCTGCATGGAGCCTGCTTCTCCTCTGCCTGTGTCTCTACCTCTCTGTGTCTCTCATGAAGAAATAAAATCTTAAAAAAAAAAAAAAAAAAAAAAGGAAGGAAAATAGTTTTAACCTGTAACATGCTATGCTAGCTGAATTTGTTAGGTAAAGTACTAAACTGGATGTTAAAGGACACATATGAGTTTTAAGTATTTATATTCATCCATTCATCCTCACTCCGTAGCTCCTAACAGCCAATTAAAAAAAAAAAAGATTTTATTTATTCATGAGAGACACAGAGAGAGAGGCAGAGACATAGGCAGAGGGAGAAAAGGCTCCCTGTGGGGAGCCTGATGCAGGACTCAATCCCGGGATCATGACCTGAGCTAAAGGCAGATGTTCAACCACTGAGCCACCCAGGTGCCCCCAAACAGCCAATTTTTAACAAAAGAAAAAACTGGAATCTCCTTTGGGCTCTAAAAGCTGTTTCTAGTTTCAAGGTTTGTTGAAACCTTGTGATAAAAAAATTACAAAATCTCCCAAACTCTAGCAAGCATGAAAATTAAGGAAAGATCACAAATTGTATCATTGAGTAAACAGATTCAGTACTAAGCTCCCTGGTCTCCTTTCTGGAACATAATGTTTCCTATAGCTGTTTAAAGCTCCTTGTAACTCCTCAGAGAGAACATAATTTCACCATTAAGTCTCATTGACAAAAATCTGTCCACTAGATTCCTGCACCCTAAATACAATATGAAATCACTTTGTCTTTTCTTTGACATTTGCAGCTGGAAGTGTCTGATCACTCCAGCTTAGAGTAGTAGTGCCCATGGGTTAAGCAGGTGTCGGGGGTCTGTCTCAGTTCAAACACTGACTGGTTATATGGCGACACAGGAAAACACTGAGCTCACCTCCTGCACAGACACACCAAATCTATGCTTACTTTTAGAGCAATTTCTCCTGAAGAACTGTGGGCTGACCAAATGGCTTCTGTACAAGAAAAGACAAAGAGACCACACAGAGAATGGCAAGAGACACAGAGACACAGTAACAAAGGGAAGAACTATAAAAACAACCAAAAAACCCAACAAAATAGCAGTAAGTACATACCATTCAATCATTACTTTAAATGTAAATGGTCTAAATGCTCCAATCAAAACATAGGGTAACTGAATGGATTAAAAACAACACAAGACCCGTCTCTCTGCTGCATACAAGAGACTCATTTCACATATAAACTCAAAGTGAAGGGATGGAGAAAGTTATTTTTATGTAAATGGAAGTGGGGGAATAAAAAAGCCTTAGTAGCAATACTTATATCCATATAGCAATACTTTTATCTACTTTAAATCAAAGTGTAACAAGAGACAAAGAAGGGCATTAGATTATGATAAAAGAATCAACACAACAAGAGGGTATAACAATTACAAACAGCTATGCACTCCAGATGCCTGGGTGGCTCAGTAGTCGAGCGTCTGCCTTTGGCTCAGGTCGTGATCCCAGGGTCCTGGGATCGAGTCCCACATCAGGCTCCTTGCAGGGAGCCTGCCTCTCTCTCTGCCTATGTCTCTGCCTCTCTCTGTGTGTCTCTCATGAATAAATAAAATGTTAAAAAACAAAAATAGCTACTCACCCAACATAGCATCTAAATGCATAAAAGCAATTATTAACAAACATAAAATGAGAAATTGACAGTAATACATAGGATATTTTACATAGGACAGTAATAAGTAGGATAATTTAATACCACATAAGCATCAATGGATAGATCAACTAGATAGAAAATCATAAAAAAAAAAAAAAAATAGTGGCTTTGAGAGGCACCTGGGTGGCTCAGTCAGTTAAGCATCCAAATCTTGGTTTCAGCTCAGGTCATGATCCAGCCCTATATTGGTCTCAGGTGTTAGCACAGGGTCTGCTTGGGATTCTTTCCCCCTTCCTCTCCCTACTCTTCTGTCTCTTCCCCCACCCCTACCCCTGGTCACATGTGCGTGTGCGTGTCCTCACTTTCTCTCAAATAAATTAGTAAAATCTTTAAAAAAAAAATAGTGGCTTTGAATGACACATTAGATCAAATGGTAAACCACAGGTTAGGCTGAATAACAAGCTTCAGTAAATATAACTGATAAACATTGATAAACCTTTAGCAAGATTCGTCAAGAAAAAGAAGACCTAAATAAAATCAGAAATTAAACAAAAGTAGTAACAACCAACACCACAGAAATACAAAGGATTATAAGACACTACTATGAAAAACTATATGCCAACAAGCTGGATAATCCAGAAGAAATGGATAACTCCCTAGAAATACACACGCTTACAAAACTGAATCAAGAAACAGAAATGCTGAATAGACCAGACAAATTACTAGTAGTGAAATCAAACTGATCACAAGAAACTTCCAAAAATTAAAGTCCTGGACCAGAAACCTTCATAGATGAATTCTACCAAATATTTTTTAAAGTTATTTAAATTCCAGCTAGTTAACATACAGTGAATTAGTTTCAGGTGTACAATATAGTGATTCAACACTGCCATACATAACCCAGTGCTCATCATAAGTGCTCTCCTTAATCTTCATCATTTGTTCCCCCCAACACTCCCACCTCCCCTTTAGTACCGGCAGTGTATTCTCTCTCTCTCTCTCTCTCTCTCTCTCTTTTTAGCAGTGTATTCTCTATAGTTAAGAAACCATCTCTTGGTTTCTCTCTCTTTTATCCTTTGCTTGTTTTGTTTCTTAACTTCTACATAAGTGAAATCATATAGTATTTGTCTATAAAATCAGAATTAAACAAAAGTAGTAACAACCAACACCACAGAAATACAAAGGATTATAAGACACTACTATGAAAAAACTATATGCCAACAAGCTGGATAATCCAGAAGAAATGGATAACTCCCTAGAAATACACACGCTTACAAAACTGAATCAAGAAACAGAAATGCTGAATAGACCAGACAAATTACTAGTAGTGAAATCAAACTGATCACAAGAAACTTCCAAAAATTAAAGTCCTGGACCAGAAACCTTCATAGATGAATTCTACCAAATATTTTTTAAAGTTATTTAAATTCCAGCTAGTTAACATACAGTGAATTAGTTTCAGGTGTACAATATAGTGATTCAACACTGCCATACATAACCCAGTGCTCATCATAAGTGCTCTCCTTAATCTTCATCATTTGTTCCCCCCCAACACTCCCACCTCCCCTTTAGTACCGGCAGTGTATTCTCTCTCTCTCTCTCTCTCTCTCTCTCTCTCTTTTTTAGCAGTGTATTCTCTATAGTTAAGAAACCATCTCTTGGTTTCTCTCTCTTTTATCCTTTGCTTGTTTTGTTTCTTAACTCTGAATAAATAAATAAAATCTTAAAAAAAAAAAAAAAAAAAAATAGTGGCTTTGAATGACACATTAGATCAAATGGTAAACCACAGGTTAGGCTGAATAACAAGCTTCAGTAAATATAACTGATAAACATTGATAAACCTTTAGCAAGATTCGTCAAGAAAAAGAAGACCTAAATAAAATCAGAAATTAAACAAAAGTAGTAACAACCAACACCACAGAAATACAAAGGATTATAAGACACTACTATGAAAAAACTATATGCCAACAAGCTGGATAATCCAGAAGAAATGGATAACTCCCTAGAAATACACACGCTTACAAAACTGAATCAAGAAACAGAAATGCTGAATAGACCAGACAAATTACTAGTAGTGAAATCAAACTGATCACAAGAAACTTCCAAAAATTAAAGTCCTGGACCAGAAACCTTCATAGATGAATTCTACCAAATATTTTTTAAAGTTATTTAAATTCCAGCTAGTTAACATACAGTGAATTAGTTTCAGGTGTACAATATAGTGATTCAACACTGCCATACATAACCCAGTGCTCATCATAAGTGCTCTCCTTAATCTTCATCATTTGTTCCCCCCAACACTCCCACCTCCCCTTTAGTACCGGCAGTGTATTCTCTCTCTCTCTCTCATGAATGAATAAATAAATAAAATCTTAAAAAAAAAAAAAAAAAAAAAATAGTGGCTTTGAATGACACATTAGATCAAATGGTAAACCACAGGTTAGGCTGAATAACAAGCTTCAGTAAATATAACTGATAAACATTGATAAACCTTTAGCAAGATTCGTCAAGAAAAAGAAGACCTAAATAAAATCAGAAATTAAACAAAAGTAGTAACAACCAACACCACAGAAATACAAAGGATTATAAGACACTACTATGAAAAAACTATATGCCAACAAGCTGGATAATCCAGAAGAAATGGATAACTCCCTAGAAATACACACGCTTACAAAACTGAATCAAGAAACAGAAATGCTGAATAGATTGTCAAAATGTCCATACTACTCAAAGCAGTCTACAGATTCAATGTAATCCCTATTGAAAATACTAATTGTATTTTTCACAGAATATGAATAATCCTAAAATTTGTATGGAACACAAAAGACCCCAAATAGTAGCCAAAGAATTGGAGAAACAAGGGCAGCCCGGGTAGCTCAGCGGTTTGGCGCCGCCTTCAGCCCAGGGCATGATTCTGGAGATCCAGGATCGAGTCCCACGTCGGGCTCCCTGCATGGAGCCTGCTTCTCCCTCTGCCTGTGCCTCTGCCTCTCTCTCTCTCTCTCTCTCATGAATGAATAAATAAATAAAATCTTAAAAAAAAAAAAAAGAATTGGAGAAATAAGAACAAAGCTAGAGGTACCACAATCCCAGATGTCAAGCTATCCTGCAAAGCTATCAAAAGTATCAAAACAGTATGGTGTTGGCACAAAAAATATAGATCAGTGGAGCAGAATAGAGAGCGCAGAGATAAACCACGCTTATATGGTTAATTAATCTATGACAAAAGAAGCAATAATATACAATGGGGAAAAGACAGGCTCTTCAAAACATGGTGTTGGGCAAACTGAACAGCTATATGCAAAGTGAAACTGGACCATTTTCACACACCACACATAAAAATAAACTCAAAATGGATGAAAGATCTAAATGAGAGACACGAAACCATAAAACTTCTAAAGAAACAAAAAAATCTTAGGCAGTAATTCCTTTGGCATCAGTCTTGGCAACATATTTATGGATATATTTCCTCAGACAAGGGAAACAAAAGCAAAAATAAATTATTGGGGTTACATCAAGATAAGAAGCTTTTCACAGTGAAGGAAACCATCAACAAAATGAAAAGATAACCTACTGAATGGGAGAAGATATTTGCAAATGATATATCTGATAAGAGATTAATATCTAAAATATATAAGGAACTTCTACAACTCAACACCAAAAAACACAAATAATCTGATTAAAAATGGGCAGAGGACCTAAATAGGCATTTTTCCAAAGAAGACATGTAGATGGCCAACAGACACTTCAAAAGATGCTCAACATCACTCATCATCAGGGAAATGCAAATCATAACTATAATGAGATATCACCTCATACCTGTCAGAATGGCTAATATCAAAAAGACAAGAAAAAAACAAGTGTTGGTAAAGATGTGAATAAAAGGCAACCCCTCCTGCACTGTTGGTGGGATGGTAGGTTGGTGCAGCCATTGTGGAAAACAGTATGGAGGCCCTTCAAAAATTAAAAATAGAACTACCATACAATCCAGTAATTCCAGTACTGGGTATTTATCCAAAGAAACTAAATGAGTAAGTCATGGGATGAAAGTCTTCCAGTAAATATCCAGGAAAGTATGAGGGGTTGTAGAGTCAAAGAGATCCTGAGAAGGGAAGGTGAGCAACGAAGTAGAGCTTCACTCATCAGGCACCTGGTGCTCTCACCTGCTCTTGTCCTTCAAGCCCATGTGACAATCTGTGCAGGCAGTTTTCCCTGGCCCCTTACCTTGTTCCCTTTTTTGTGTGTATTGCAGTCTTCTGGGCAATCACTCCTGCTTTGGGACAACCTGATAGCTGGCTTTCTGAAAATACTGTTAGGGCTGATGCAGATGAAAAACAACAGAATTTTGGCAGTTTTCAGAGATGCTGCACAGGAACATCATGGGGTGCAAGGACAGTAGGCAGGAAGGAACATTTTATAAGAATTCTATGAACCCATGGGGGATCCCTGGGTGGCTCAGCGGTTTAGCGCCAGCCTTCAATCTAGGGCATGATCCTGGAGTCCTTGGATCAGGTCCCGCATCAGGCTCCCTGCATGGAGCCTGCTTCTCCCTCTGCCTGTGTCTCTGCCTCTCTCTCTGTGTGTCTCTCATGAATAAATAAATAAAATCTAAAAAAAAAAAACTTAAACCATTGGTCCTGAAACCTAAAAAATGCCCCAGAGGTTTTCAACCGAAAATAAAATTATTAAAATAAATAAGAGAGGGGTGCCTGGGGGGCTGTTAGTTCAGCATCTCCCGTTAGCTTAGTTCATGATCCTGGGGGGGTCCTGGGATCAAGCCCCATGTTGGGCTCTCTGCTCAGCGGGGAGCCTGCTTCTCCTTCTTCCTCTGTCCCTCCTGACCCCTCATTCTTCCACTCCTGATCTCTCTCAAATAAATCAAATCTTTAAAAGAAAAAAAAAAAGATTGAAAGCTTTTCCTATAATTTCACAAATGAGACAAGAATGCCTGCTTTCACTACTGCCATTTAACGTACCACTGGATGTTCTAGGCAGAGCAACTAGATGAGAAATACAAGGCATCCAAATCAGAAATGAAAAAGTAAAAATATCTCTATTTGCAGGTGACATAATCCTATACATAGAAAATCCCAAGGAATGCACAAGAAAGCTATAAGAACTAATAATCAAATTCAAGAAAATTGTGAAGATCACTTAAAAATCAGTTGCATTTCTATACACCATTTATGAACAGTTTTTTAAAAGAAATGAAGAAAACAATTCCATTTACAGTAACATCTATGTGTGGGTTTTCCACACTGAGCAATTCTCCAGTTCTCTGTAGGTAACAATTGGGCGTTCTACAATTTACTTCAATCCTGACACTAACAACTCAGAGTTAGCAGACACACACACACACACAGGTGACAGGCTCTGTCCCACAAAGTTTCCTCTATTTCAGATGCCAATCACAAAGTGGTGAGGTCCCAGGTTACACACACTTCTGTCTGACTTGGCTACAAATTGGGGCCTCCCACCATCCCCTCCTTCAGTTCAATGATTTACTATAATGGTTTATATAACTCAGGAAAAAATTGTACTAGAGCTGGTTAATTATAGAAGATACAAATGAACAGCCAGATGAAGACGTACATAAGGTGATGTCTGGTAGAGTCTTGAGTACAGGGGTGTCTGTCCCCCACCTTCCTGGCACATGTTCACCAAGCACTTCCAATCACATAGCTTTTATGGAGGCTCAATTATGTAGGCACAGTTGATCAAATCATTGACTGTTGGTGATTAACACAATCTCCAGTCCCTTTCCCCTCCCCAGAGATCAGGTGGTAGGGCTGAATGCTCCAGTTTTTGAATAGCACAATTGGTTCCTCTAGCAACCAGCCTCCAGCCATCAATAGCCCAAGAGTGACCTCATTAGCATAAACTCAGGTAAGGTTGAAAGAGGCTTATAATGAATAACAAAAGATGGTCCTCCCACCCCTACCACTCAGGAAATTTCAAGGGTTTTAGAAACTTTTGTGCCAAGAACTGGGGACAAAGAACAAATATATATTTATTACATCACAATATCACAATCTAAAAGAATAAACTATCTGGGAATAAATTTAATCAATGAGTAAAAGATTTGTTGCCTGAAAATTAAAAACATTTCTGAAAAAAAGTTAAAACACCTAAAAACTGGAAAGATTTCCCATGCAGATCAACTGGAAGACTTTTTTTTTTTTTAAAGATTTATTGATTTATTTATTCATGATAGATAGATATATATATAGAGAGAGAGGCAGAGACAGAGGAGGAGGGAGAAGCAGGCTCCATGCTGGGAGCCCAACATGGGACTCGATCCCGGGACTCCATCCGGGACTCCAAGATCCTGCCCTGGGCCAAAGGCAGGCGCCAAACCGCTGAGCCACCCACGGATCCCCCTGAACCGGAAGACTTAATGACAGTACTACCCAAAGCCATCTACAAATTCAGTGCAATTCCTATTAAGATTCCAAAGGCATTTTTTGGGCAGAAATAGAAAAGCTGATCCTCAAATTCATAATAGAATTGCATGGAGTCCATGTCTTGGGCTCAACTGTGTTCCCCAGAATTCATTCATATATTGAAGTCCTAAACCCCCAGGACCTCAAAATGTGACCATATTTGGAGGTAGGGCCTTTAAAAAGGTAATTAAGTTACAATGAGGCCATTAGGGTAGGCATAGTCTACTTCTGACTATGCAAAGTGTATTCTTATAAAGACTGGTGTCTTTATAAGAGGAGGTTTGGACACAGGGCAGGACACCAGGGATGCACACGCTCAGAGAAAGACTCTGTGAGGACAGTCCTCTGCAAGCCAAGGAGAGAGGTCTTAGGAGAAACCAAACCTGCTAACACCTGGACCTTGGGCTTCCAGACCCCAGATTTGTAAGGAAATAGGTAGTTCTTTAATACCCCCGGTCTTTAGTATTTTGTTATGGCATCCCTAGCCTTATGTATTTGTTAATACAACACAAGCAGCCAAAAAAAAAAAAAAAATCTGGGGATCCCTGGGTGGCGCAGCGGTTTAGTGCCTGCCTTTGGCCCAGGGCACGATCCTGGAGACCCAGGATCGAATCCCACGTCGGGCTCCTGGTGCATGGAGCCTGCTTCTCCCTCCGCCTGTGTCTCTGCCTCTCTCTCTCTCTCTCTCTCTGTGACTATCATAAATAAATAAATAAAAATTTAAAAAACAAAAAAAAAACAAAAAACAAAATCTGAAAAAGAATGAAGCTGGAAGACCCATACTTCAAAGCTTACTACAAAACTACAGTAATGAAAATACTGTGCTACTTGCCCAAGGGCAGACTTAAACACCAATGGAATAGAAATAAACCCATACACTATGGCCAAATCTTTTTTTTTTTTTTTTTTTAATTCACAGAGAGACAGGCAGAGACATAGAAGGAGAAGCAGGATTCTCACAGGGAGCCCAATGTGAGACTCGATCCCTAGACCTGGGGTCACACCCTGAGCCAAAGGCAGACATCCAACCGCTGAGCCACCCAGGCATTCTGGCCAAATCATTTTTGACAAGGGTGCCAAGTCCATTCAGTGTGGGAAAGCATAGATTCTTCAAGAGATGATGTTGGCCTATTGGATTTCCACATGCAAAAGAATTGAGTTGACCCTCTACTTCATATACAAAAATTAACACCAAATGATCAAAGACCTAAATATAAGAGCTAGGGGAACCCTGGGTGGCGCAGCGGTTTAGCGCCTGCCTTTGGCCCAGGGCACGATCCTGGAGACCCGGGATTGAATCCCATGTCGGGCTCCCGGTGCATGGAGCCTGCTTCTCCCTCTGCCTGTGTCACTGCCTCTCTCTCTCTCTCTCTCTCTCTCTCTCTCTCTGTGACTATCATAAATAAATTTTAAAAATAAATAAATAAATAAATAAATAAATAAATAAATAAATAAAAGAGCTAAAAACCGTAATGAAAGAAAACACAGGGATAATTCTTCATGACAAATTTTAAACTTTTGTTTAATAAAGGACACAATCAACAGAGAAGGCCACTCACAGAATGGGTGAAAATATTTGTAAACCATATCTGATAAAAGGACTAATACCCAGAATATACAAACAACTTCTATAACAACAAAAAACAATCCAGGTTAAAAAAAAATGGGCAAAATACTTGAAGACATTTCTCCAAAGAAGATATGAAAATGGACAATAGACACATGAAAAGATGCTGGACATCAGTAATCAGAGAAATGCAAATCAAAACTATAATGAGGGGCACCAGGGTGGTTCAGTCGGTTGAGCAGCCAACTTTTGATTTCAGCTCCAGTCATGGTCCTGGGATCCAGCCCTGTGTTGGATGGAGCTCCACACTTATGGGGAGTCTGCTTGAGATTCTCTCTCTCCCTCTGCCCCTCCCCTGGCTTGCTCTCTCTCTCAAATAAATAAATCTTAAAACAACAACAACTATAATGAGATACCGCTTCACACTCATGTGGATGGCTATTATAAAAACACCACCACAACAGAAAATCACAAGTGTTGGCAAGGATGTGGAGATATTCAAACTCCTGTGCATTCCTGGTAAGAATATAAAATGAAGTAGTGGCTGCAGAAAACAGTAATACATTTCCTCAAAATATTAAACATAGGATTACCATGTGATCTAGCAATTCCAATTTTTGGTAATATACTCAAAATAACTGAAAGGAGTTTAAACAGATATCTTTTCACCTATGTTCATAGCAGCATTATTCACAATAACCAATAAGCAGAAGCAACCCAAATGTCCATCAGCAAATGAGTAGATAGGGGCACTTGGGTGGCTCAGTGGTTGAGCATCTGCCTTTGGCTCAGATCATGATCCTAGGGTTCTGGGATCGAGTCGTGTATCTGGCTCCCTGCAGGGAGCCAGCTTCTCCCTCTGCCTATGCCTCTGCCTCTGTGTGTCTTTCATGAATAAATAAAATCTTAAAACAAATGAATAGATAAAAAAACACATGAACACATACATTTTGTTTATCCATATAAATATAAAATATCATTGAGCCATAAAAAGGAATGTAATTTCATATATGCTACAACATGGATAGACTGTCTACTGATGAGTAGATAAAGAAGCTGTGGTATATACATACAATGGAATATTACTGAGCCATAAAACAAATGAACATTTGTTCGTTTGCAACATGGATCTAGTGTGTATAATGCTAAATGACATTAGTTAAAGATAAATACTATGTGTGTGTGTCTCTCTCTCTCTGTGACTATCATAAATAAATAAAATTTAAAAAAAAAAGAACACATTGCTGGTCACCAGAGGGTAGGTAGGACCTCCCCCCCCCCCCATGGGGAAACAGGTGACAGGTGATGGGGATGGGGATTAGGGAGGGCACTTGTCAGTGATGAGCACCAGGTGATATACAGCAGTGTTGAATCACTATAATGCACACCTGAAACATTACACTGTATGTAAACTGAAATTAAAATAAAAACTTAAAAAAAAAAAGAACTTGCCAAGAGGCTTTCATAATTGAGGATTCACTCCTTTTGGTAGTGAATCCTTTTCCTACTTACCTGGTTAGGGATAAAAGTAAATGAGTCTATGATCAGGAACTTAATTATTTTTTTTAAAGATTTTATTTATTCATGAGAGACAGAGAGAGAGAGGCAGAGACACAGGCAGAGGGAGAAGCAGGCTCCATGTAGGAAGCCCGATGTTGGATTTGATCCGGGGACTCCAGGATCACGCCCTGGGCCAAAGGCAGGCACCAAACCGCTGAGCCACCCAGAGATACCCCAGGAACTTAATTCTTAAAGTTATTGCATAATGTGCTTAGACTCTCTGGCCAAAGCTGTTCTTGATAATAGAAGAGTTCTTGATCATCTTTTAGCTATGCAAGGAGGCATCTGTGCTGTGGCCAACACCACCTGCTGTACCTGGATTGACACTTCAGGGAAGTTGAAACTCCATTACATAAGATTACAAAACAAGCTGCTTGGCTTAAGAAGGTGACTCATTCCACTTGGACTTTAACTTATTTGATTTTGATTGATTTGGGCCTTAAGGACCATGGCTTCAAAGACCACTCCAAACGCTGTAGATTATCTTGCTTAGAGTAATCATAACAATCCCCCTGCTGCATCATATTTTCTCAAAAACTTTAAATGCATGTTTGTAGCAGCTAACTACCAAGCAAACACTCTCCCTAAAACTGGAACGCTAGAAAAGAAACAAAGGATGGCTGACCTGACGCTTTAACTTATAAAAATCACAGAGTGTAAGCAAAGGCATGACCTGTGGCCAACCTGCAAAGGATTAGCACCAGCTGCCTCAACTACAGACTGTTAACCCTGTAGGCTACAACCACAGAACCTAAGAAGGCAGAGAAAATTTCTTTTATCTCCCCTACAGTTATCATGATGAGGATAGGGTATCACTGGCTGGGACACCCTGCTCATTTTGGAGGTTGCAGCTGAAATCTTGGGGATACTTCAGAAAAGCCAGAGAGTTTCCTAAAACACAGGCCCTCTCTACATGGAGGCAGGACACCTATGAACAAGCCCTAGTCACCAGTCTTTCTGTCACTGTACATTGCTGTAACACTTAAAATCCCGCTACTCTACTACCTCTCCCTGATGATGGAGAGCCTCACTCCATTCCAAGACTTCCTTGCAACTACAGAAATGGTTTCAAAGCCACAAGATCCCTTATCCCTCAAACAACCCAAACTTACTTCAATTTTATGATTTTTTAAAATTACTTATTTGAAAGAGTGAGTTTGCTTTTGGGGGTGGGGGAAAGGGAGAGAGAAGCAGACTCCCCACTGAGCACAGAGTCTGACTGGGCTGGGGGGTGGGGATGAGAGGGAAGGCAAGGGCTCCCATCGCATGAAGCCAAGATCATGACTTGAGCCAAAACCATTCCTCTCAGGATGTAGATGATCTCAAAGTAAGATTTCTAGAGCCAATCACCAGTCTCTGGAAATAGTCTCAAAAACCTTCACTTCTACCTACATTTTCCTCCTTTTAAATGTCTGTTCTGCTTGAGGGGGTGGGAATCATTTAAATTAACCTCACCTTTCTCACTATTTATTGAAAAGACTGACAGCTGGTTATGTCAACGCCTAGACAGCATTAAAGAACCTGAACTAGTATTTGTTGTCACCAGTTTGAGTACCTGCTGGACAAAAAGATGGATGAAAGCATAGGCTATCCATGACCAGAAAAACAATCTCACTCTACATCTCCTTCATATGAGTTAACTGGACTCAGAAAAACCTTTATGAAAACCCAAGGACTGTCCCTTGCTCAGGTAAAGATACCAGAAGGAAACAGATATAGCTCATAGATGTCATCAGCCATACCTAGGTGACATACCAAAGCCAATACTGCAATCAAACCCTGCCTTGATCCTCAAACTCCTCGGAGGTCCTAAGTGTTTCAAGCATAGCCTTTTAAGGTACGAACATTTGCCAAATCTTCAAATGTCTCAGCTGGTTCACAGGCCATCCTTCAAAAACTCAACGACAAAAGCAGCATGGATGGACCATGCTTAGTGCAGTAAGTAAAAACAAAAACAAAAACAAAAACAAAAAGACAAATACTCTATGAATCTGCTTACGTGAGGCATCCAGAATAGGCAAACTGACAGAGGCAGAAAGCAGAATAAAGGTTACCTTGGGCTGGGGTTAGGGAAATGGGAAGTTACTGCTTAATGAGTAAAGTTTTTGTTAGAATCATTGAAAACATTTTGGAGACAGTGATGGTGGTCACCATAACATTGTAAATATATTTATGCCACTGATCTATACACTTATAAGTGGTTAAAATGGTATTATGAAAAAAAAAATGGTATTATGTGTTACCACAATTTAAAAAGAAATTCATGGAATGGATGATGGTTAAGCCTATGAGAGCAAGTGAAATTTATTGTTAACAACACTGATTCAAGTATTGTTAAGTATTTTATGCAAAATACCGGGACACCTGGGTGGCTCAGTGGTTTAGTGCCTGCCTTCGGCCCAGGGCGTAATCCTGGAGTCCTGGGATCAAGTCCTACGTGGGGCTCCCTGCATGGAGCCTGCTTCTCCCTCTGCCTGTCTCTTTTTTTTTTTTTTTTTTTTCTTTTCAATTTTTATTTATCCATGATAGTCACAGAGAGAGAGAAGAAGCAGAGACAGGCTCCATGCACCGGGAGCCCGACATGGGACTCGATCCCGGGTCTCCAGGATCGCGCCCTGGGCCAAAGGCAGGCGCCAAACCGCTGCGCCACCCAGGGATCCCCCTCTGCCTGTCTCTTATGAATAAAATCTTTAAAAAAAAAAATTTTTTTATGCAAAATACCTACTGGCGAATAAGGTTTTAAACATTTTACAGTTTTGCAAGCTTTGAAATGTGTCCAAAGCAGCCTTCTTCTGCCCCAGGTAGATTTCTACCACCACCAGTTGTAACATTAACTCAGCTGATTCCCACTTCAGGTTACATTGAATTATCTATTTCTCATCCTTAAAAATATTCTCACCTGTAGTCCTTCCAAGCAGACCATTCAGAGGCTAATTCCTCGGTCTCTTCAAACAGCACTGACTCCTGCATAAACACCTGAGTGGTATTTGGTAACCTTTATCTGACTCATTAAGAGCCAAGGAAAACCACTAAAAATCATTTGCCTTGCTTTTAAATTTTTTATTGCTCCTAATGTTCTCACCTCCTCAAGGGACCATTTGCACTCAAAGGCTAATAGTCTTAAAAAGTAAGTTTATATCCTCTGGACATACTTCTTCCAGAGAAATTAACTCACCATTGACAAAAAGCTTTCCTTGCTTGGCTTGAGAATGAGCTATTCATACTTGAAAGTAAAACAAAGTCTAGTTTTCTCTTTTTGATGTTGAATGTGGACTAATAATTTTTAGAAAATATCTCATGGTGATAGGTATGATCCTCAAAACACTATGAATGATAGATGTGTAACTGCAGTCTGTAGTGCCACGTGATGAATGCCCTGGATTGTCTGCATCGTGACAATTTAAATTCAGCCATTATAACAGGGAAACAGGCATATACAAAGTATGTAAAGCAATGTGGGTGCATTCCAATAAAACCTATGGACATCTGAATTTCATAGTTTTTCATAGCTCACATTACCGTCCTCCTGTGGTGGTTGTTTTAAACCACTTGGAAATGTAAAAAATCACTCCTAAGCATTCCTGACACATAAACAGGCCACCAGCCGTGGTCTGCTGACCCCTGCAGTTGAAAAGGAGAAAATGAGCTTTGTTCACGTCCCCCACAATTGAATCAGGTTGTTTTCCTTCCTCCAATAAATAGCTTATGAGAAAAAGAGGTAACCTCAGATAAAGTAAAAGAAGGGTAAAACTTCAAGTGCTGTTTCTTTGAAACGATCGATAAAATAGTCAAACATCTGACAAGTTTAATTTAGCAAAGAAAAAACATTTAAAATGATAGATGGGGGCTTTTTCTAATTTTGAGAAAAAACTGGATTATACTAATAAAGTTGAAAATCCTTTTTTATACTAATAAAGTTGAAAATCCTTTTTTTAAATTTTATTTATTCATGAGAGACACACAGAGGCAGAGACACAGGCAGAGGGAGAAGCAGGCTCCATGCAGGGAGCCCGATGTGGGACTCGATCCTGAGACTCCAGGATCATGCCCTGGGCCGAAGGCAGGCACTAAACCGCTAAGCCACCCAGGGATTCCTAAAGTTGAAAATCTTGATGGCAGACCTGATACAGAAAAGAACAAATTCTCAGAGGTAAAGGGAAAAATTGTGGTTCACTGAAAACAGTCAGGAGAAACAGCCCTGCAAGTTCTGCTCGGGGTCCCAGCAGCGCTGCCTCCCTTTCCAATGGCCCTGCCGCCTACAGCTCTGTAAGTTGCAGATACCTGATAGCAAGCCAGTAATTCTTATCAATAGATGTGCAAATACATCCATTCTGTTGCATAGAGAGTTAGTTTATTTACTACCGGACTGTGGGAAAAGCCAGTTTCGTGTCCATTTATAAACTGATTTCAAAATTCCTAACTCCACATTCATCCTTCTTTGACTTCTCCATTGAACAGGTAGTGACATGTTCTGTTCCGGGGGGGGGGGGGGGGGAGCATACCTTGTGTTCATTTGGTATCTACCTGTAGGAGGGTCATTTTTCTTTTTTGTGTATTATGTTGAAAATTATCCTTTAACACAACCAAGAACGATATAGAAAAGTAGGAAAAAATTACCTCCAAACAAACGCTCCTGGAGCAGTCTCCCTGACACTGAAGGTGGTCCACTGTGTTGGTGGCGAGGGCACCGTAGGCCCCAGAACCCAGGCCAGGGTCACCCAGAGCCAGGTTCCCGCCGCCCACACAGCGCGAGGGAAGCACCGGCGCCAGCCACGCCCACCTCAGGAATCGCCCGCCAATCGCAGCCCCAGGGGCGGGACCTGCCAACCTGCTTCCCACAGGCGCCTCCCCAAGTTGAAAGGAGCACCTACCCTGCTCTGAGGTACCAAGGCCTAGAGAAGGTCCTTAGCGCTTGCTGTAACATAAAGCAGCTTCTGCGAGCCCCCCAGCTTCCGCATGAGCCCCGCCCCAGGCCGTGGGGTGCAGGAGCCGGGCGAGTCCGAAGCCGCGACATTTTCTCCTGGTGGGGGAGCATGAGAACATCACACCGAGCTGCCCGGCTACAGCCTTCACGTTTCCTCCTTAACCCAGCTCGAACCTCCACCCCCACACAGAACCCAGCCCTGCCCTTGACCAAAAACCCAGGTCGGGGGGCGGCTCCACGAACCGTCCTGTTTAGAAGGCAAGAATACTTGTTGGGAATGCCCAACCCCACACTAAAAGATGGAAACCAAGGTTTTCTGCGAATAAATGAGAAAGCTTCCTTACAGAGTTAAAATACCACTAATCTCACAAGTTTATAATTACATAGTCGAAAAGTTCACAATGGAGAAACTTGGCAGGTGTGCCTTAATCCAAGAGCTTCAAAGTAAATATCACAGATGTGACAAGCTGACATCCTGCACTTCTCAGTATGATGGACCAAGACCGCAGTATCACAGGACCCCTGGGTGACTCAGGTCGTGATCCCGGAGTCCTGGGATCAAGTCCCACATGGGGCTCCCCACAGGAAGGCTGCTTTTCCCCCTGCCTCTATCATGAATAAAATCTTTAAAAAACAAAACACAGCAACACTTCTGGACTCTTCCTACAGAAAAAGCTAAGTTTAATTTCACTACGAGGAAACACGAAACCAGACAAACTAAAGGACCTTCTACAAAATCAGGCAATACTGTTCAGAAATGTCATGAAAGACACAGGAGGCTAGAGGGACATGAACACTAGGTGCTGTCAGCAACTCTGGTTTGGATCCTGGGCCAGGGGAAAAAATGAAGTGTAAGAGACATTATTGGGAAATTGGCCAAAATTGATTACGATTGTATCAACATTAAATTTCCTCATTTTGAACATCCTACCGGGGTTTTGTAAAAGACTGTTCTTGTTCCTAGGAAAAAGACACATGTATTTGGGGCAAAAGGGCACACCTCTGGGTTACCTCAGTAGATCAGGAAAAATCACATATGCATAGATACACACATACACAAGTTCAGAGTATATAGGGTAAAAAGAACAATAGGCAGATCTGAGTATCTTGTACTGAAGTTCCTTGAACTATATTTGTAACCCTTCTCTAAGGCTGAAATTCTCTCAAAACCGTTACACATTTTTACATTGTTTGCTGTTATCAGCCTCACAGAGGCAGATGTGCAAAGGACTGCCACCTCCTTGCAGAGATCTTGACACCCACACTTGCGAACATAGCCAGCTCCACCCTGGACAGAAAAGCAGACAAATGGGTAGATCACCAACAGCTCCCTTACCTCACGACTCAAGAACAGGCACCAGCCCTGCCCTGTGACCCACAGCCTCAGCAGACCCCCAAGCTCAGAGCCATCTATCCTGGATCCTGTGGGCAAGCATCCTGCTCATTACACTGGCCCTCCTCACACTTGAATCTCAGGGGCACCAGCCATCCTCCTACCTCCCACCCACAAAGCCCAACCCTCAAACACGGGAGGAGTGTTACCCTTTCAAGACAGGTTCATTAGCCCAGATTGTGTGTACCTCGGAGAGGGTGAGGATCAAGCTCAGGTTACACCAGGTGAGGAGGAAAGCATCTCCTGACTTCACCTGAAGCTACATTTGGTACTAGGGCCTGCCAGGACTAAGCAGGATGGGGCTGGCAAGCAGCATAGCCCACGTGGCTCACCTCTCCAATACACATGTCAGTCTGTATGGGCACCGCCCAGAAGCCACTTACAGAAGCTCACACTGCAGAGCGCTCCTCAGGATTTCTCCCTTGAAAAAGAACTCCTGCCCTTAGCACTACTGGCACCCAACCCACACAGGACACAAGGTTGTTGTCCAAGATTTATTGAAGATATTACAGCACAGCAGAAAGATTCAAACAGCTCCCCGTGGTGTTTTAAAATTCATCCCAACTGTAGGCTGAGTGACCTGCAGGTTGGACAGGCTTCCAAAGTCCTGGAAAAACAAAGTTAAGATTCAGTGTGGTTCTGTATTGGTGAGAGCTGTGATCAGACCCAGGAGCACCACCTGGGACAGGGCAGGCCTGTCCACTAGCCTGGGGCCAGGTTGGGACCCTACGGAACTCCAACAAGGGCCTTCTCCCTGCCCCCAAAGTTCACAAGGGGGTCTACCTGAGAGCCAAAGGCACATGCACCCCAACAGCCACACCTAAGGGTGCTGTCCTGTACCCTGTAGGGTTTTCAAAGCATCCCTGGCCTCTGCCCGCTAATGGCTGTCAGCATTCCTCAGCTCCAACAACCAAACGTGTCCAGACATTCCCCAATGTCCCGAAGGTCAGAATCTGTTCCTTTGAGAATCACCGCTCTCGGCCACATACAGTGCCATTTCCTTTCAAGGGCCAGACCCATGTAGGAAGTCACTAATGCAACTGCCAAGGGCCTGACACAAGCAGGAATCCAATGTCCCCCTCTATTTTATCCCCCAAAGCCAATTTATAGATGAAACTGAAAAAGTTGCATTCAGGACAGTGGTTACTTCTGAAGCAAATGATCCACCACAGACTTTAGCTATATTAATAAGTTTTTCTGAAACTGGCTGCTGAGAGCACTGAAGTTCATTCTGCTCATTACCTCTGAATGTAACATTTCATGATGATAAATAAGAAAAAATAAAGCTGCTTTAAATCGTGTACTGGACTTTGAAGCCATGGTACCTTCACTGAACTATGTAAAACTAGAGAAGCCTCCAGAAGAAAGCTCAACTATACGGTAAGCATGTGGAAAGGAGAGCACAGTTCTGAGTGGTCAGCATACAGACACGGAGTGAAGGCATGAAGGATGAAAAAACAACCAGAGCTGGAACCACGGAGGCCAATGGAGGAGCAGCCACAGGGGCAGGGAGCGAACAGGAGAGAAGGAAGGAGGAGCGTCCTGCAAGTCATGGGGGAATGGCTATTGGCTCTGGGAGCCCTCTTCCTGTGCAGCGGCATCTCTACCTTCCACAACCAGCCAACCCCATTCTAGAGGCAGTCTGTCCAGTGGTTAGCAATGTAGACGGAATTCCCACCCCTACCACCCACTCATCATGCCAGTTACCATTTCCTCAGGCAGCAAAGGTAGGTACTAGGGTGTGCCTCCGAGGGGCACCACGAGGACAAAGGACATGGTGGAACACCCCAGAGCGAGCTAGGATGGTCCCTGACCAGGGATGCTGCCGGAGGAACACCTACACTTACCAAGAGTTTCAACATCTCCTTAGTGTCAGGATCTACCTCGATGATCTCCTGATCCAGGGCTGAAACCTACAAGAACAGGGCAGGCCCCAAAGACCAATCAGTGGCTTCTCTCTCTCTCTCTCCCCACCGCTTCTCCCAGATTCTTCAACGGAAGAAAACGGGAGGCTGGGACACCCCCCCCCCCAAGGTGAGCAGTCTGCCTAAGGGATAATTCTTCTACCTTCCCCTTTGTCATTCCCTCCTTCCCACCCAGCCACTTTCCAGAAAACCTCAGCAAGAGGCTAAGCCCTCAGAAACCCTATGCTCGGGTACAAGAGGCACCAAGAGCCGCACAGCATCCAGGACTCGGCCCTGTAAGACCAGAAGGGACTTCACGGTCCCGGAAGGGAGAACGAGGCCATGGTACAGGCAGAGTAGGCGGGGTGCTATGGGTACAAGACCCCCGCTGTCAAACTCGGCCGAGGGCCCTTCCAGGGTTCTCAGGAGCCTGATCCATCCTCGAGGAGCAGCCGGCCCGGAAAGTTTACCTCGGGCACGTAATTATCCCTCCTTTCTCTCTCCTCCTCTTGCAACTTGATGGAGATGCCTCTCACCGGGCCCCGCTGAATCCGCTTCATCAGATGTGTGACATAGCTGCCAAGGGAACGCGCCCAAGAGCAGGTGTTGGCGCCGGTGCCGCTGAGCCAGGGCTCCAATCCCGCACACGGCGCGCCCCTGCGCCCAGGGATCAGACGCGCCCCCGGCCTTCCTGCGCCGACAGGACAGGGCGGCGGCGCTGTGCCGGGCCCACCGGGTCCGGACCCCGACCCCGCAGAAAAGTCCGCAGGCCGCCGCAGGCAACAGATACGCCGCCCCCGCCCGCCCTCACCCACCGGGCAGGACAAGGCGTTCATGCACCAAGCCAGGCACACCAGGCCCCCGACCCCGCAGGGAAGCCCGCAGCTCGCCCTCCCCGCCCTCCGCCAGCTCACCCTGCGATCTTGTTGCGGAGCTTCTTGCTGGGGATGATGGCAATCTCCTCGCACACGCGCTTATTGGTGTGGAAGTCGTTCCCCAGGCGCGTGTAGTACTTCTCGATGATGACTCGGGCCGCCTTCTTCACGGTTTTGGTGCGCACGCGGCCCTGCGGGTGGGAGAACACGGCGTCACCCGCGAGCCACGACAGCCCTCCGACGGCAGCCGGGCAGGGCCGAGCGCGGGCCGGGGCCGGGTCGGAGGGCGGGCCGGGTAAGCCGGAGCGCGGGGCTCAGCACCGAGGCCAGTGGCCCGCGGAGGCTTGGGCCTGACGGGGCCCGGCGCCCTCCCTCGAGAGCTGGGGGCCGCGGAAAGCAGCGGATGGACGACGATTGTAGGGGACCAGGGCCTCGGGCCAAGATACCTACCATGTTGGCGGGTATAGTAAAAGAGGAAACAGGAAGCACAAGCGAGGCCTATAAAGCGCGGGCCAGAAAGGCGCTTCCGCCGAACCCGGGACACGCAGAGCCGGCTCCGGAGCTCCACAGCGACCCCCGGCGGGGCGGGGCGGAAGTGCAGGAGGCTGCCACCACCCGGTGGGTGGGGCGAGAGCCTGGGCCGCCCTCCGCGGGCGTGGCTCCCGCTCCTCCCGCCCCTCTTAGGGTTCGTCGGCCCGCCGTTGCTTCGGCTCCCTTGATTCTCAAGACAGGATCGTTTGATGTGCCCTGGACTAGAAGGGGTGCATGTCTTCTGCACACGCCCGCGAGACGGAGGGCGATTCGGGAGCGT
Organism: Vulpes lagopus; assembly: GCF_018345385.1. NCBI lineage: Eukaryota > Metazoa > Chordata > Mammalia > Carnivora > Canidae > Vulpes > Vulpes lagopus. The sequence goes on from NC_054827.1 coordinate 114,594,942, forward strand.
GGGAAGGTGAGGAGGTAGGGGAGGTGCCCCGCCCAAGAGCCCCGGCCTCAGAAGCTTGCCTTTTCTAGCCTAGGGGAGAGGGGGCCACTGAGAGGCTGATCTCGTTTCTGCCAAGTCTGCTCAAGCATCACCTCATCAGAGGTGCTCTTTCTTCCCCCTCTGATCCTTTTGAAGCTGCTGTAGTATCTTAGGCATTTATCATGGTGAAGTTGTATTTTAAGATTTTATTTATTCATGAGACACAGAAGTAGACATCGAGGGGTAAGCAGGCTCCCTGCAGGGAACCTGAGGTGGGACTCCATCCATCCTGCACCCTGGGGTCACAACCGAGCCAAAGGCAGACGCTTACCCACTGAGCCACCCGGGTGCCCCTCATGATGATCTGTTTCTTCACCTAGGGGTGAGCTCCCCCACAGAGAGGGCCATTTTTTGCTTTGCTATTCCCAGTTCCCACCCCCACCCTCAGCAAGTTCTCAAAGGTAGAAGCTGAGGCCTGACCACCTGCAGCACTCTCAACCACTGAGGCACCTCCACCAACCACCAGGGTCCTCAGGCTCTTCCTGCTATACCCACGCCCCAACCAGGCCTTTCTGGAGCCCACTGGAGCAGACCACCCCCTCCTCCTCCAGCTCTGCTGAACCAAGTCCCAAGCCCCCATGGACTCAAGGAAAGCCTGGACTGGCCAGGTTGCAGGCAGTAAGGGGCATGGGGCTGGGCCTCACCCCTCAGCTCCCTTCTGGTCACCTTGGCCAGTGCAGTCAGACCTTAAACTGGCTGGGGACGGAAGGCCAGAGGACAGGAAGTTCTCTACCTGAAAGTGAGTGGCACCTGGACGAGATGGGGTGGAGCGAAGGAGAGAGGCCTCCGTAGGGAGCTTCCTTCACCAGAATGCTTCCTGTCAAGCTGCTGCCAGCCAGGCTGAGTGAAGGAGGCAGCCTCTCCTCCTGCTGAAGGACTCCCCACCCCCTCCAACAGTGAGTTCTTGCACCTCTCACAAGGAGGGATGCTTTGGTGTGCCAGGTTCCCTCTACCTCAGACTAAAATGGAATCCAAAGGACCAGTCCAGCGGCTGGGCCCAGGCCCAACCTACCTGGAAAAATCAGCAGACCCCCTCACAAATCCTGGGAGCCTGTAATCAGGAGTCCAAATGAACAGGGATCTCCAAAGAACAGTAGAAAGTAAGTTTCTCCCTCTCAGAAGGAACTGGGTCAGCACAGGGTCAGCCTCCCCAGAAATTAGCCTGAGGCCTCAAGGAGCAGCTGAGAACCAGTGGCCCGAGGAGCTGTGCCTCTGGTTTCTCCAAGCTGCGTCTGGGACTTTGAGAAGAGGGCTCTTTATGCTTGGACTAAAGCTACCCACAACTCCAAGGTGCATCTGAGCACCAAAGTGAGCAAGTAGTACAGGGGCAGATCTCCCCACGGCCCCACCACCAACCTGGGCTGGAATCCCATCACAGAGAATCAAAGGAAACACAAATTTTTGCTCTTATCACCCTAACTTGCCCCTTGGCTCCCACACCTCAGACACAGAGACAGAATGAGAACTCTGCTGCAACGTGTTTATTATGTGCCAAAAAAACTACACCACAGCGTACTCCACACATCTGTAGGAGAGTGCAGTCTTGCCTGCATATACTACAATGAGGTAGAGACTTCACACACAGCTTCACAAAACCCACAGAGTAGCTGGGATATGCAACAATGCAACGTCAGCTCAGCAGGAGGGGGGGGGGGGGTTATGACACTGGTTCTTTGGCACACAGCTTCCCAAAGAGGGGCAAGTAGGTTTTTGTTTTTTTTTAAAAAAGAAGAAAGAAAACGTCAAGTTTTCAAATTCCAGTAGCATTTCAGTGACTGCAACTGTTGCTTCATACACTTCTCAAATCAAAGAAAGAAGGGAAGGGTACTTGTCCCCTCTGAGAGAAAGGGCTCCTGTGAGCCTTCACCTGCCCCCACCAAAAAGCAGCCCTTTTTTTTTTTTTTAGCTCAGTTACAAAAGAAAAAAGTCCTGTGACTTTGTGATTAAAAACTTCTATCAACCCTCCCCCCCCACATAAGTGCAACTTAAGAAGGTGCAATAAACCATTTAGAACTATATACAGCAGCCGCTCAAATACCGTTTATCCGGTCGAGTTTCGAATCCAAAAAAAATTTATTATTCTTGGTTGCAAATGCCTTGATTTGCAACTGTGAGAAACAGTGACCAGCAGTCCCCCAGACACAAATTTGCTATAATGTTAAAAGCTGCCAGGAAAGAAAAAAAAAAAAATCTCTTGTTCCAAACGACTTAAAAACTGTTTTAAGGAGTGTAAAAAGGAACCGGTAAAAACCCTCGAGCGTAAAATATGAAATATGATTTTGGTTTAAATGAAGAGCAAAGTCTCCTTGTTGTTTACAGTAAAAAACACCAGCTGAACACTCAGTTTATGCCGTTCAGGTGGGGGTTAAATCAATGGAAAGGCACTGTATGGCAACTGCAAGAATGAAACCGAGACCTGCGCATCATCACCATCAGTATTGCAAGGAATGTAAAAAAGCGCTTTTAATAAATAAACCTAGGTGTAGGCATCGTGTCAATACCTTCTGGACACGTAGTTCTTTTTTTGCTTTTCATCGGCAAAATGAAGAACTAAAATCTGGGACAACTACAGAGTCGCGTGGAGGGTGAGCCAGAGGGTCCTTGCCCGGCACACCCCCTGAAAACAAAACCCGACAAAACTCATTGTGCATTAATTAGTGCAGAAACAAAGACAGATTCAGCAAGTGCAAAGGTGACTACGATTTTCCCTTGTCCTTGGGAAGCCAGCTCCCTGGTCGCCAGGGGCAGGATGCTGCAGGCTGCTGCCTGACCTGCCAGCCTTGGGCGCCACAGCTCCTCTAACTGGCATCGCGGCTCTTCTGGTTCCGCATCAGGGGTCTGTGGTGGCGCAGGCCCTCCATGCTGTGCCGCCAGTGCCAGCAACTCCGGCAGAAGTATTTGAAGCACACCTGGTTGAGGAGAAGGAGGAGAGAAGCCATGTCTGAGTCAGCACCAGCCGTGGGGGTGGGGGTGGGGGTGGGGGGATGCACCCTGCTGCCTGACAGGGAGCAGGGATTCCTGAAAGCCTCGTGCGTGCAGTTAGAAGTCTTGGCGAACCTCACCCCCAACACAGAGGCCTGACCAACCATGGCAAACCCATTAAATGCTCAACTCCACCAAACATACTGGGTTCCTACTGTGTACAGACTGTGCTAGCTCCCCTCACACTCTCCTACCACCAGGGCTGCCTTCAGGTGCCCTGATCTCACATCCTACAGAGCAGCTGTATCATATGCTGCTAATTTGGGAGAACATTCAAAGATAGCAGCTCCATGTCCTAATGCTAGGCAACATGCCGTCCTCTTCACACTAAGTGAGGAGAGGCAACAGGGTACACACCACAGCCCTGGTCCCACCTCTGGCTAGCCATGTAACTTCAGCCAACCCACCAACCTTTGAACCATGACTTGAACATGGGGGTCATCTGTGAATGATAGGGATACACACAAGTCTGCTAGAAGAGGCTCATTAGAGAGATACTTGTTCTGGGTGTTAACCCAGCAACCCAAATGTACCTAACACTCTCGCTTTGGAGCCTCTGACCCTGAGCAATAAGCACCAGTGCAAAAAAGCCAAGCATGGTTGACTCCTAGTGTCTGAATAGGCCTCAAACTTCCCAACTCTTTGCAAGTATGGTACCCGGCCAACCACACTGACATCACTTGGAAACTTGTCAGAAATAAGGAATCTCAGGTTCCATTCTAAATCCACTGAGTCAGAATCTGCATTTAAACAAGATCCTCAAATGTGTGTTCATTAACATGAGAAACTCTGCCCAAACAGACCCGGATCCCTGCCCCTACCACCCGGGAACACTCAACAGGAAGCTGCCAAACTGCTTGCTGCCCATTTCTGACAACTGTGGATACAAACTGGGTACGTATCTCAAGCATCCAGAGGTTCACAAGAGAAGAAGGATCCTTGAGTGGGGAAAGATCAATGGAGAAAGGTCTGAGTTAGGACCACAGTGCTTGGCTCATAGGTACTGCTAACCATACCCATCCAGGGTCCTTTCATCTGCAGAGACCTGTTAAGTAGTTGTGCCACACTGCACACCAACATCCCAGGCAATGGGAAGGTCAAAGTGTCAAGACTCAACAAGCTTTCCCAAGAGTTTTGCATCAAGCTGCCAGAGTGTTTCCCTGGCCTGACCATGAGGGAACATTACTGCTGCCTCCTTTGTGCTTTCTCAGACAACCACGAGGTACTGGAGAGCACCAACCTTCTAGTGACAAATATGGCACGACAATTTTTAATTGTTATCTCAAGTACTAGACATCTCAAGTACCCAGGGGACTCACCTGATCTCGACAGAAGAAAGGACCAGGTTGGGAACTGCAGATGTGACACAGAGAATCTTCTAGGTAGGGGTCAATCTGAACCTGCACAAAGCAAAAACAGGTGAATGAGTGGCTCTTCTCTCCAGGAGGCCAAATGGGCCAGATGAGAAAGGACATTACTGGGATATACACAGGAATGCAGGAGGTTTCCTTTTTTTTTTAATTTTTATTTATTTATGATAGTCACACAGAGAGAGAGAGAGAGGCAGAGACACAGGCAGAGGGAGAAGCAGGCTCCATGCACTGGGAGCCCAACGTGGGATTCGATCCCGGGTCTCCAGGATCGCGCCCTGGGCCAAAGGCAGGCGCCAAACTGCTGCGCCACCCAGGGATCCCAGGAGGTTTCCTTTTAAAGGAGAGAATTATGGGCAGAGCACAAACACAGCCCCTAAAGGTCAGATGCACACACCACACACAAAGCCAGGCTGGCAGGCTCCACAGTATGGGCAACAACATACATTACTGCATGGATTTCTTGGTGAAATCATACGCCAGCATTTGATTACCCAGCAAACGGTAAGTGTTGAGGAGACGTAGGTCAGGTTGGAGAATGGGAAGCCAGGCTGCCTAGTGACAACGTCAAATACCCAGTGAGCAGAGACACCTCACATGTTGATGAGGCTCCACGGTCCCAGCTCTCCTCCCTCCTGAGCCTGCCACTGCCGGGCACTCCCTGCGCACCCCCAGCATATGAACAGCTCCAGTTCCAGGCCTGCCTTGGGTGGTAAAGACCCACAGTAATGATAGAGACCAGTGTACTCACCTTCTTGCTGAACTTGGTGGTCTTGATCTCCACAAAAGCAGCGCTGACTGCTTTCAGGTAACTATGTTGGTTATTGAAAGTCACGCGACCAGACCCTAGAAACAAGGGAACAAACTGACCTTCTAGCCAAATTCTCTCAAATGCTACTTGTCAACACTCAGGAAACCCTGTTTCTATATCAGGGCTGTCAGAAATATGTGAGATACTCATGTAATTTTAAGTCTTCAGGTAGCCACATTTAAGTGAAAATAAAGTAGTAGAATTTTTATTTTATTTAACCCAGTATATCCAAAATATTATCATTTCAACATGTGCCACTAGCCATATCTTAAGCATTCAGCAAGCACATTCATTCAACAGTGTAGTTATGTAGACCGTGGTGGCACAAACCACTCAGGGGTGGGGGAGGGATTTGCTGAGTGAAATGGGGGGTGGGGAGAGACTCCTCTAGTGCAGGCAGATGCACAGGCAGGGTTACAAGTGGGAAGCCAGGTACAGAGAGAATACCTCTCTGAAGGGAGGGCAGCAGGCAACCCCCTCCTGGCCTGGAGGTAGTCTGAAGACCTAGCAGGGAAGCCAGAAGACGACTCATCCTGCCAAATGCTCCCTCTGCCCTGCAGCCTCTCACGCCCCTGTTCCCAGCTGGCAGTGCAGCACTTATGAGAACACAGTGCTCCTTCCTGACCAGATTCAGTGTGGGTGGGCAGAGTAAGCACTCGGGGAGGTGGGTGAGCCAGGGCTTGATCACAAAGTTTAGGCTCTGCTCTGCTCCACCTCCAAACCACCACTCAAGATTATTCTGCTCTGGCTGAGGAATGAAGCTCCTTTCTTAGGAGAGTTGACCAAAAGCCCAACAGTTAGGTCCACCAACTCCCCTACGCTAGGATGGCACAGGCCATGAATATACTCTGTTGCCCAAGTCACCCAGCATCTCCTTCTATGGTCTCTGACCCTAGAGATAGGGTTACTTTCAAGAACACTTAGTATAAAATAAAAAAACAGGCAAATTCAGGAAAGTCCTGGTCTTTTAATGAAATTATTACCTGTTCTTGTCCCGGACTGGTGTGGCTATGCACTCTGAGCTTCCAACCAAAGTTCCTGTCTCACGTTCACTACCTATGATCTACCACTTTCTCCCCCTTTGGTAGGAGAGATGTGGGTGCAAGGGGCAGTACCAATGGCTTATCTACAAAAAGATGGTATGCTGCTGATAGATGCTGATCTGTGGACCTGGGTCAGGCCTCCCTCTCTACTCCCGTGAGAAGTATCACAATCTCAGTCTAGCAAGGTCCCAGGGGCCACCAAATTTTCCCACACAGAAGTGGGACACTTACCAATGGGATACTTGTGCTTATCTGTGTCAATCCCGGCATACACCACTCCACCAAATAGGTCATTCAAGATGGCTGCAAGGGCCTCAGCATTGAGCATCCCATGCAGAGCACCGACAAACACCGTCCTGCTGGAGTCAAGTCTCTGAGATGGGTTCCGGATAAAGTTGCTGTCAGCCAAGACCCAGGGAATCACCTGCACCTGGAAACCACCCAAAGGTGTGTGAGCCTAGCAGGGAGCCAGAGAGAGACAGGCTCTCATACCGTGAGGTGCATGCTCGAGAGGTCCTCAAACTGGGCCTACCAGGCCCATCCTGTGGGGGAACAGGTGTGCTGCCCAGTCCCAAGCAGACACTCAGCCACCACCTCACCCCAACCTAAGCTGGGTTTTACTGGGTCTGTGTGTCCAAAGTGGGGAAAACCAAGTGGAACAGCAGCCACCCATCTGCAGAGCAAGCAAAACAGTCCGAGCTGTCACACCCAGGAACCTAGCACTCTGCCACAACCATCAACTATATGGTTCCAGTAGACGACCACAGAGCCATGGAAAGAAAGCATGATGTCCTTAGGGCAGGAAGGACTCAGAAACTGAAGGCTAAGACTGGAAGGTCAGAGGGTTGGGATGCTTGAAGTCCCACTAGGAGACGGTCACTGGCCCAATGTGGGCATCAACGGGTGTGTGTCAGGAACAGTGGGAGTGACTGGAGAGCTCACAGGGCAGCGTCACAGCAGGGCAGGAGCTGCCAGTGTCTTTTGCCCCTGAGGCCCCTGAGTCCAGAACAAAACCTGGCATAGCAGGCAGAAGACTCCAAGAGGGAATGAGCTAACAGATGACTGGGGTTTCTGGAAAGTTAATCTGAAGATCCAACAATGACAACAGCAAAAAGTCTCGAAGCAGGAAGAGATGCGAGGCATCTCTATATAGCTGAGAGGACATCTCTATATAGCTGAGAGGACAGGTGAGGAGGACCTAGAGGGTCCTAGTGGTGGTGGGCACAGAACAGGCTGAGACCAAGAAGATTCCTTGACAGAGGAATCTGCACAAGTCAGATGGCCTGGCAGGAGAATGGAAGAGTCGGGGCTGAGGGAATCCAGGCCTAGAAGACCCTGGGATGAGCACTGATGGCACTTTTGGAGGGAAGACAGTTCATTTCATGGAAAGATGAACGTGCATTTTTTTCTTTTTCCATGGAACCGCATGAGGAAGTATCACCATCTTGGTCCACACACCAGTGGCCAACAAGCTTTCCAAGCTTTTTCCTACACTAAGCACAAGAATCTAGGATCATGGAACATCCCCAAGAAAGGCCCCATAAGAAGGTGAGGCTCCATGAGGATAGGAGACTAGAGAGGTGACTGTAGGTCCAGAAGTGAGAGCAGAGCCATAGGAGCAAGTGATCTAAGTGATGAGGAGAGAAGAGAAGAGAGAGTCAGATCCTGGCTGCCCTGGTGGCAGGGAGGGGACCCAAGGAGAGAGGAGTCTGAGAGGAAGGAGAACCAGGACAGTCAGTGCATCAAAGACAGACTGGGAATCACTGCAAGGTGATAAGGGGAATAGGAAACTGGGAGGTGCCAGCAGGAGCACTGAGGTAGGCCAGGGGTCTGTGGTACGGCCACGGCAGTTGCTCACCATGAATGAATGCAGGGGACAGGGACAACAGAACACGTTAACCAAGTCCTAAAGGGTAATGAGGTGGGAGACCTGCATGAGCCCCACACAGTGAGAAAGGCCAGCTAGCAGTGCCGAGGGTCACTGTGGGCAGCTGGGAGACAAACTCACCCTGCACTATGACAGAATGTGAATTAACACCAGGAAGCATCTATAAAATAAAGAGCCAGCTTTGTTACTTGGCTTATTTGTTGTATTTTAAATCCAATGTGACCATCTCAAGTAGTTTTTTTCCCCCTTTACCCTACAGATTTTAACTGATTTACTTCCTAGAGCAGTTTTAAGCTCACAGCAAAACTGAGCTCAAAGTACAGGGTTCCATGTTCCCCCTGCCCCAATGCATGCACGGCCTCCCCTACTATTAACATCCCCACCCCAGTGGTTCCTGTGCTATAATCATTGGACCTATACCAACACACCATTACCACCTCAAGACAATGGTTTACCTCAGGCTTAATCTTGCTGTGTGTTGTACATTCTAGGAGTTCTACAAATGCGTAATGACATGATCCCACCACTCCAGCATCACACAAAGTCTCACTGCCCTAAAAATCCCATGTTCCACCTATGTGTCCCTCCCTCCTCCATAATCCCTGGTAACCACTGATCTTTTTACTAAAATAGGCATTTCAAGTCCCCATTTTATATATGAGGAAATGAGGTTTCAGATATATTACATATCTAGTCCAATATCACAAAAGTGATATTCTCTGGAACCCTTTTTTTTTTTTAATTTACTTATTCATGAGAGACACAGAGAGAGAGAAGGTAGAGACACAAGTAGACAAAGAAGCAGGCTCCATGGGGATCCCTGGGTGGCGCAGCGGTTTAGCGCCTGCCTTTGGCCCAGGGCGCGATCCTGGAGACCCAGGATCGAATCCCACGTCGGGCTCCCAGTGCATGGAGCCTGCTTTTCCCTCTGCCTATGTCTCTGCCTCCCTCTCTCTCTCTCTCTCTCTCTCTCTCTCTCTCTCTCTGTGACTATCATAAATAAAATAAAAAAAAAAAAAAAAAAAAAGAAGCAGGCTCCATGAAGGGAGCCCAATGTGGGACTCGATCCCTAGACTCCAGGATCACACCCTGAGCCAAAGGCAGACGCTCAACCACTGAGCCACCTAGGCGTCCCATGGAACCTGATTTTTTAAAAAACAATACTGATTCCTGAGTGCAAAACTGAACTGACAAGTAAGTGGTTCTCAAACATCATCCATGAGAACCATTTGGGGAGATTCTTAAGTTCCTCCCAAACGGACCAGTAACTCTGAGACAGGACCCAGCAGCAGCCTTGGCAGCACCAGCAGTGAGGGTCGCACGTGCAGGAACTGTGCTAGAGATCCCATACTAAGGGCACGGTCACAAGGCCAGTGGTGGAAAAGGCTTAAGGAGAGAGAGACATGAAGGAACACACAATAGACAAACCCTGAGTGGGAGTGAAGAGGTGACCCATGGATGGTGTGGTCTAAGGAGGAAGTTGCCCACCACAGACTGGAGGTCAGAAGGCAGGACCAGAAAGAAACAGCTGCAGATTATCAGTTATTCAAAGGACAGAAAGCTGCTGTTTTCAATTTCATTTCTAAGACCAGAGGTTTGTGACAGAAGTGTTGGCTAGAATAAGGGCTGGAACATAGTCTTCTCTCCAGACAGAAACACACACATACTAGTAAGGTCCAAAGGTTTGTTTTTCTATTGTCAAAGAGCATTTTGTCGTCCTTACTGGAAAACAGGAGGAGCAGCCTTCTTGCCTCACTCGCAGCCTGTGTATGCACCCACCCTGACCCAGAGAGGACACTGTGCTAACTCACCTCCTTGCAGCGCATCCTTCGGCTGGACATCTTGAAATAATATTCACTCAGGCCATCTGGGCTCAGCGGGTCATGAGAGCAAGCCTGAAGCAAGGCCCGGACAGACTTCTCTAGTTCAAAGACCAGATACACATACCCTATTTCCAATAAAAGGAGAAACTGCATTAACATCCCTGAGGTGGTTACTCTTCAGCTTTGGTTTTGCAGTAGGGGATTTCTTCCAGGAGAAATGGCCTCATGTCTAAGATACACTTTTGTCCTACTTCTGGAACAAGGTCTTTCAAATGGGCGCCCTTGATGTGTCAGATGCCAGGCCAAGGGAGGGAGAAGCACACCATCTCCCACCCAAGTGAGGGAAGGGACGAGCAAGGTGGGACACAGGATCCCACCATAAGCACCAGCACTCCATCCCAGAACACACAGCATGTTCTGGTCAGCAGAGCCAGGCTGTCCTGGGGCAGGGAGGTATTGCTTTAAAAGCCTAGTTAGACCACTGGTTCAGTTCATCAGAACATTTCTGGTGAAGATGGGGCAGAGTGAAAATAGCACCTGCTCCTTTCTACAGGGAAGGGATCTCATTTCAGACCAGTGAGGAATCAGATGCTTGGTCCTCATTCCTACCAACTCCAAAGGGATCTCAGAATTAGGTCAGACAACAATGTAACCGGGCAAGAAAGGCAGGCAAAGGAAAGCTTTTCAAATGTCTCATTTTGAGAGGAAAAGTAGCTGCTGGGGTTCAGGTTTGGAGGGAAATGCACAAGGAAGTTTCACACAGCAAGATTCATAGGTGGCTCTGACTGCAGTGTAAGTTTGAACAGATGGAACTTTAGCTCAGAAGCAGCAGAAGGATGTGCTAGGTTGGAGAGAAGTGCCGACAGCTGAAAGTTCTGTGCTCTCGAGTGCCCAAACCAGGTTACCAGCATGCAGCTGGGACATCCCAGCATCCCTCAGTGCAATTACGTACTAGGGAGGGGAAAAAAAAAGCTCCTACCATGTCTTTATTACCTTTAGGCATATTACCTTTGGGAGGACACCGGGGGTGCTTGCCATCCTTACCAGGCCACTCCACACTCAAAGAGCCAAAAACACAGAAGGTGTTAACCAATCCAACTGCAGAGAGATGGAAAAGAATGGCAGAAACTGATGGACCCCCATCCCCAGGACGGCACAAGCACAGGACCACCAGTGTCCTTCTCCCAAACTCAGAATTGACCTTGGGTCCCAGGTGACAAGTGTAAGCACCAGAAAACAGAAGCAATGATATGGGTGTCTACAGAATGTACCCCGCCCTCTCACTGACTCTTGCAAAGCCCTGTGCTTGGGCACAGCTTCAGCCCTGGCCTCAAGTCCAAGTTTAATGCTCTTGAGAGACACGCCCCACCTTCAGTGCTCAAGCAGCAGGTCTCAGAGGCAGCTCACCTTCCGTAATATCCCAGGGAACACCTCCCAGGAACACCTTGCAAGAGTAGATGGGGTTCTTGTAGTTCCGCGGTGGAAGCTGGCCACTCCAGGTATAGGTGGCTTCATTCACAGCTTTGGAGACGACAAAGAGAGAAATGGGTCAGAGGATGAACTTATCCAGGAAAAACTAGAAAGGCCATGGTCCCTGGCCTGGCGGCGTGGGACAACATCCATGAGTATTCTGAAAGGCAAGAAACCTTATACTTTATCAAACCAGTGTGACAACTCTAAATCACTAATTCTGTCTCCACTAAAACAGAGAGAAATAGCAAAGCAGATGTGATCACAGCCAAGTTATTTTCAAACATGTTCTTGATAAGCTAGCCACAAAGCAGTTTTATCTAGTCATGGCTTACTATACTAATTTAAATTTCCAATTACTTTAAAATCAACAGAGCAATTTTGTATACAATGTCCTACAGGTTTACTGGTCCAAACTGGCTTTGTCCCCAAATGTTCAAAGGAGGAACATTCTACTGTTTCCTGGTCTTCACTCTGAACTCAGTCACAGGAATCAGGACACTGCCAGTAAAAACCACCCATAGCAATCTGATAAGACAAGAATGTCTCCACTGTTCCACCTACTCAGAGCCATGTCCCATCACTGCCGGGTGTCTCACAGCACCTGAACGGACACTGGACCTTCCTTGATGCCAACACTGTAAGATAATGGATATTCCCCCATCCACCCCACTTCCAATTTATACCAAATCCGAGCTTGTCTAAACTCACAGTGAAGTTTCTCTGACTTAAACACCTTGTTAAGAAACCACTCCTGATGTACAGAGTAGAAACTATCTTCTGTTTGGTCTATTGTAAAACCTAGAGGCCTCTCCGTTCTTAGCGACCAGTTTGGCCTTTGACCTGTCTCAATTTATGCCTTTCCAGACCAGAGACTAAAGCTCAGTGGGGACTGGCTCGTTCTTGCCCATTTTAGTACTTCAGCACGGGCAGGGCGCCAAAAAACCATCACTTCCATCCAGGACAATGACATAGAAGCTCATTCCTTAAAAGGCACAGATCCAGGGTGCTGCTACGCCAAGAACTTGGGTACCATCAGCAATATTTTGCAAACAAAAACATAAATCAATATAACGGCCCCATCCAAAAGCAAGGTAATGTCATTTCACAGGCAAACAGTGGCACTAATACAATCATGGGCTGCCAAAACCTTTAAGTGAACAGGGCAGCAGAACTATCAGGGGAGAATGAGATCAGGTCCAGTTTTGTGATGGGACAAATGTACTGAAGCCTACAAAAAACAAATGGATAGAGAAACTGAACATTCACTTAGTTATCAACTCCAGAACCTCAGAAGATCAGTTGGTGAGTATCTCCTGGAAGCCTTGGTAAACAACTGATTGATATCAAACAGAAAGCCTCAGGGAAAATAGCTCCAGCATAGGCTATATATCTCACAGGTTTCTGAATTAGAAAGGGGAAAGGTGGAATTCTGGGCATCACTTCCAGGGTTACTCCTGAAGATGCCCACCCGTGAAAAGAATCAAAAGCTACACTGCTACACAGCCAACCTCCACGAAAGACCACAAGGAAGAGGTGCCTCCAACCCCATAGGGGCACAGCGTCTTTCCTCTCTGTTCAGCCTCAGAGAAATTCCTGAGTTTGTCCCATTAGTACTTACCCCACAAAACAGACCAGAGACTTCACCACAGAACTAAGTCCCTCTTCTGGACAGTTCACCAGTCTAGGAACTAAGGTCATATACTCCCTGTGCCCAAAACAAGGCCTCAGGCCCCACACATGGCCACTTCATCTGTGGATAAAGAGCATGTGCTATATAAATTAACCCACACTCACCTGCAGCTTGCCGGTACAGCCTGGCCTCTCTTTCTATGCTGAACGGGTCTTTGGGAGCTTCGAGGAGATCCCAGGATGGCCACACAGAAGCTCCTGGCCATCTCTTGGATGCACTGGTTGGGGAGGGGCTGACCGCAGCGAGAGCAGCTTGCTCTTGGTCCATCCGGGACCCAACACCCATCTTTAAAGGGTCTCTGGGACCACCCCCCGTCAGAGACAGGAAGGGGAGGGGAGGGGAAATTCGAAGGCTTGACTAGGGAAGCAAAAAGGAAGATACAGGTTTTTAAAGGACAGTTTTGTTATAAAATCAATAATCACACTCTATACAGAAATTATACCAGTTAGGTCTGATATTTTCTTTTAGGCTTTCTTCTTATTCATTTTTGATTAGTTGTTCTATGCTATAATTTAAACAAATACTTTTCTCCCCAATTCATTTTTTTTCATATTCCCAGGCAGTCTTCATAATCATTTTTAATTAATTTATGATAATCTATTTAGGTAACATGCTACATTTCGCTAACCTATTCCCCTACTGTTAAACATTTAGACACGTTCCAAGTTTTCAGGATTATAAATACAAACTTTAAGGTATAGCTTCTTCTTGCTTTATATGTATGGTGGGTTTTTTTTCTAGGTTCAATTCCTAGATATAAAATGCCAACATGCTTTCTATGAGGTTCTTTCTATCAGAAATGTATGAGAGTGTGGGTTTTATTATAAGCTTATGTCAAAGTTCTAAATTTTACTTAAGTAGATAAAAATGATACATTATCAAAAAAAGACCCCAAACTAATTACTCAGAATATTTCCTATAAATTCAAATACCGCCTCTTTTTTCTTTTGAAAATTTTTAAAAAGATTTTTTACTTAACTATCCATGAGAGATACAGAGAGAGAGAGACAGAGAGACATAGGCAGAGGGAGAAGCAGGATCCCTGCAGGGAGCCCAATGTGGGACTCCATGCCAGGATCCAGGGATCATGTCCTTAGCCAAAGGCAGACACTCAACCACTGAACCACCCAGGTGCCCTTATTTCTTTCCTCCATCTGTTAGCTGTCTGCTCATATCCCTTCACCAATTAACCCTTGGGAGTATGGTATCTGAGAAAATTCTTTAAACAAAATCCCAAAATATCAAATTTAGTTATGAGGTAAATTTTCAAGACAGAGTTCCATCTGAATTATTATTATTATTTTTAAATATTTTATTTATTTATTCATACAAGACAGAGAGAGAGAAAGGCAGAGACATAGGCAGAGGGAGAAGCAGGTTCCATGCAGGGAGCCCGATGTGGGACTCGATCCCAGGACTCCAGGATCATGCTCTGGGCTGAAGGCAGATGCTCAACCACGAGCCACCCAGGCATGCCCACATCTGAATTAACATAAGCAGAACCCCAAGCATCCAACCCTATTTTATAGGGGAGTAAGCTACAGTCCAGAGAACCAAAAGGACCTGCTTGTTATTACCCATCTGGAAACACAGCCTAAACAGATAAAACCAACAAGCAGTGGAAACACCAATACCAGCTTTCATATTCTACGACAGGCTGACAGGAGACAGACAGACCCTAAAAGTTCACGCTATGGACAGTAAACTAACCACATCCAAAGGTACCAGTCCTGGATATGGAAGAGAAAAGGGCAAGAAAAGCCATCCTATTCACTGAATGGTCACCGGACAGGGGTTTGGCAAGGGAGAAAGGCTCAGAAGGCACCTGAAATTGTATTTTATCTTACGATAATTTCTCATGGTCATTCCCATATATTTACTTCCACAGTCTCCTATATCCCTCGTCTATTCTCATCCATTTGCTAATCCTACTTTAGCACATGTGCCTCACCTGTCACACATGGCTGTGGATAAAGAGCATGTGCTATATAAATTAACTCTGAGGCACCAGTTCATACATTCATCATGGCCTCAAACTGACAGGTGGCATGGGTAGGTAAAGAGGATAAAGGAGCTACAGTCAGCCTGACTGGGATTAAAATTCTGGCTCTGATAATTACTAATGCATGATTTTTAAAATCTTCCCTTAGAAATTTTGAGATAACACATGTAAAGGTACATAAATGGTTACTGTTTCAAGGCTAAAGAAAACCACCAAGCAGGCCAAGAAACAGAACAATGCCAGGACTCCCATATTAACTTTTGAAATTAACTTTCTCAAAGCCCTTGAAGTAACTTGTAAAAAGAGACTCTACTGCTTGGGTCCTGAAATGTATGGCTTGAGGAGTGTATAAGGCACCCTCTATTCCGTAGAGAATAAGTTCCATACACGTTCACAGTGGTCTCCACCACTTCCATCATCCCACCCCCCACCCACGTTCTGGGGGACACACATCCCCTTGAAGCTCACTTGCCCCACCCACCTAACTCCGTGACAAGTTACATACAATCAAATCTGAGAGATGATCTGATCCAGAACTGAAGCCACTCGTGTCTGAGTCAGAGGGGCTGCTAGACCGAGAGTCCAAGATGGGCCGGGTGTCCAGGCGGGATCCTCTAACTGAGGGTGCTGGAAACTTGTCCACCAGGTCAGATCCAAGGGGGTCCAGAGGCAGGAAGCTCAAGGGGGGTTTCCCCAGGACATTGCCCAGTGGGTTGTGGAGCACACTCAGTACTAGAAGAAAAAAATAAAGAAGTCTCATGACCTCCTTGTTTTCTTCCCAACAGTCCTTCCCTTTTCTCCCACAGCCGCCCAATAAGATAAACAAAGGCACAATCACCAAAGCACGACAGAACCACAGTGAGAGTAGAACGAGCAGATAATGGCCAACCAGGGAGGCAGTTCCAGGACAGCTATCTGAAGACCAGAGTACTTGCTGCAATAGCAGCAAAACTGCTCTGTGCCACCCAGACTGCAGGGTCAGTATTTGGGAAGATGTGCCAGCAGGAACCCTGGTCACAACTGCTCTTAACATCTGGTTACACACATTGTACAAAGGAGACACATTCAACACAGTTAGGAAGCCCAAACCATGGTCCTTCCTGCCTGCCTGTCAGCATATCTATTCAAATAATTCCACCTTTCTAACACTATATAGCTATACACAGAATTTCATGCCATGTTCCACAAGTCTGTTTCAACATGAGCACACCAGCTTCTCTGTGAAGCTCCGTCATGCAAAGTCCTTGCATGTACAGACTCTCTCCTGTCCTGTACAGACTGTCTCCAGCTTCAGACACTGAGATGGAAGCAAGACAGTGTGATTAAGCCCCCTTTGGCTAAAGACAAACCTGGGCTGGAACCCCACACTTCTGACACCACCTTTCTACGGCTGCGTGCTCTGAGAAGCTCGTGGAGCTCCCATTTTCTCATAACATCCTGAGTGGAATGCAACTGTTTCATAGCTTTGTCAGGAGGGTTCAATAATTAAGAAAGCACATGCAAAATGGCTCAGCAAAGCAGTGCCTGGTACACAATAAATATTTAAATACCAAACATCAAAAACAAGTGAAGCAAAGGCCAGAAGAGGTAAGGGAGGTAAAGTGAACAGAAGAGGACATTTTTCTATCCTTGGCTTGAAGACATAAGGAATCCAAAGAAAAATACATCTCTTATCCATGAGAATAAGGAATAAAAGGGCTTTTCCATGGAGCATGGCAGCACGAAGGCTAGGGAAGAAGCTCTCATCTGATAATGTTTTCATCCCATGACAAGGGAGAATGTCCACCTCAAAATGGCTGTTAGGTGAAACCAAAGTAGTGTGTGTGTATGTATGTGTGTGAGAGTGTGTATGTGTGTATGTGTGTGTGTGTGTGTGTGTGTGAGTGGGGGGATGAGTGTATCTGAGAGTGTGTGTATGTGTGAGTAGTGTGTGGTGGTGGGTGTGAGTGTGTATTGTGTGTGGGGGGGTGTTAGGGGTGAGAGGTGTGCATCGGGGGGTGCGGGGGTATGGTGTGTGTGAGGGGTGTAGGGGTAAGGTGTGTGGTGAGGGGTGTAGGGGTGTGCATGGGGGTATGGTGTGTGAGAGTGTAGGGGTGAGGTGGGGGGGTATGGTGTATGTGAGGGGTGTAGGGGTGTGGTGTGTGTGTGTAGGGGCTCAATCAGCAGTGGCCACGTCTGGCTCCCCTCCCCAGGTCACTGGGTAACACACAGGTCTCCAGAGCTGACTTGGAACTGGGGTTCCAGGTCAGTCTGACCGACTGCTGGGGGCTGTGCTAGGTACCAAGAGGCAGGAATAAACCTCTCCAAACATGAAGTCAAAGTGGAAGCCTGCTCTCGGGGCACCGCACACATGTACCATGCACAACAGAGTGCATGTGCCAGATGCGATCACCTGACTCTCCTGTGGCCAAAAGATGAAGATATGGTGGGTATATCTTTAGTTTTTTTGTTTTTTTAAGATTTTATTTATTCATTCATGAGAGACACACAGAGACAGAGACAAAGGCAGAGAGAAAAGCAAGCTCCCTCTGGGGAGCCCAATGTGGGACCCGATCCTGGAATCCCAGCATCACGACCTGAGCTGAAGGCAGACGCTCAACCACTGAGCCACCCAGGCGTCCCAGATTTTTATTTTTTTTTTTTAAGTGCAGGGGGCACACTATGAGTATGTGTGTTTATTTTGTTCTGGTAAATATACCCTTGATTTTTAAAGACATGGTCACACTGGTTTCATAGGGGACATACCATGTTACATTCCCACTAGCACTGAAGAGGACTTCTATCCCTCCACATCATGCCAACACTTGCTATAGTCCATCTTTTTAATCCCAGCCAGTCTAATATGCGTGTGTCCTGGGGGTGGGGGAGTCTATACCACCTACAGCAAGGAATCTGTTCATTTATTACATTGTTTTTTAAGAAAACTTTTTTTTGGGGATCCCTGGGTGGCGCAGCGGTTTGGCGCCTGCCTTTGGCCCAGGGCGCGCGATCCTGGAGTCCCGGGATCGAGTCCCACGTTAGGCTCCCAGTGCATGGAACCTGCTTCTCCCTCTGCCTGTGTCTCTGCCCCCTCCCCGTCTCCCCGTGTGTGTGTGTGTGTGTGTGTGTGTGTGTGTGACTATCATAAATAAATTTTTAAAAATTTAAAGAAAACTTTTTTTTAAAGATTTATTTATTCATAATAGAGAGAAAGAGGGAGGCAGATCCTGGGACTCCAGGATCGCACCCTGGGCCAAAGGCAGGCGCCAAACCACTGCGCCACCCAGGGATCCCCTAAGAAAACTTTTAAACTAGGTCTTTGAAAGCAGTTTCCTAAGCATGAGCGCATAACCATTTGCTGAAAGTGTTTCTCAATGCTTGGCTTCTGACATCCACCAAAAATAATCCTTGTCAAACTTCTCAAATACTTTTGACAAGCCCCTGCCTCACCAAAGCACAAAATCAAAGCCCCGGAGCTCATGCCCTGAGAAGGCTGGAAGTGTGAAGATTTATTCAAGGCTCTTTCCTGGTGCTGCAAAACCTGGCATAAAAGCACCATGAAAACTAACGGATCATACATATTGGCCTTAAAAGTGGTACCGATGCCCTAGAGCGCCTCATTTTTCTTCACATTTCACAGAATTAAGTGTCGGGTGCCAAATAACAAGATAACAACCAAATCATACTTTGAAAACCAAGTTAGGGCACTGAGACTTCATTGTGAAGGTCCCAGGCAGACACTGAGGAGCTGCTGTGGGGGTGGCAGAGGAGGCTGACAGGAAGGCCACCACCACACCGGGGCCCACTGACAGGGACCATGTCTACACGGATGGCCACTCTCTCCAGTAGTGTTAGGAACCTGGAGACACACTGGACCCACATGGGGCTATGCAGGAGGAAGTGGGACAAGAACTGATTGAAGCAGCTCTAGGGGAGGTCATGTGATACAGGTGAAACACAGAAGTGGGTGAACAGAGTAGAAGCAAATGTAAAACCAGCCATTTCAACATGCTGACAGCTGCAAGAGGGATGAAGGGGCAGAATAAGAAGGTGGTGGGATGGCGAACACTGAGCTTTGAGGATGGCAAAATACAGGATGCTGACCACAGTGGGCTGACATGGAATGTGTGGAATCTGCAATACTGGAGAGGTCATCTAAATGGATATTCAAGGGACCCATGGTGATACCTGGGCCTGGGGTTAAAACAAATACTGAGATCTTCAGAGAAGGAAGGAACTGGGAAGTTAGAAGGAAGAACAAAAGGAATGGCTGTGAGACAAGTGGTAGATGAGGCTTGGAAGAATGTGTATCTCCTGCTTGAGAAAGCAGCACCTTCAAGGAAAAGCCCCCAGCAAATGCTCAAGTCAGAGGGAGCACTCCCCAGTGAAAGAGAAGACACAGAGCTGTGTGTCAATCCTAAAAAAAGGTATAGCACAGTAGGTAACTCCAGGAGCTATCAAGGGAAACAGCATAAAGCAGCAGAGCAAAGCTCAAGAGAAGATGGCTGGCCCAAAGGGCTTGTGTCTGAGGACACTGAGGACAATAAACATGTGCTACGGTAACTGTCTTCACCCTAAGTTTAAAAAAAAAAAAAAAGCAAAATGGGTGCCACTGAAGACCACTTTTCTCATTCACATCACTACTGTGTTGGTACTTCTGTTTTAGCCACAGATCATCTACTTCAACATGCAATCTTTTTTTCTACCATGCCCACAAAGACATCTTGATGCTCTGTCAAACTCCTGTGTCAAAGCTATGAATTATGACTATAGCATTCTTCTCAATGTGATAATAAGCCTGTCTAAAACGAAAATGTCATGACAATCCATGTTGGCCACTAATGAACTCTACTTCCTTAAGTGCCCGTGGTTCATAGTCAATCATCTCTTCTACGATCTGGACCAGGTTCATCTACTGTACATATAGCATGTGTCAGATGCTTTGTTAGAAGCACTTTAGGTAAGTAATCTTCACTACATTCTAAGACATGAGTACTATTACCCCATCTCAATAAAAGGCTCAAAGGGCAAGTGTTTGTGTAAGTAACAGCTAGTCAGTGACAGGGTGGGACCCAATTCTCCGATTCTGAACTATAGCTTCTGTAGTGGTACCATTTACTAGCTACTTTTTTTCCCTTTTAATACTTAGGACTTTACATCTTTTTATCTTCCTGTTATCGACACTGTTTGTTTTTTTTTTTTTAAAGATTTTACTTATTTATTCATGAGGACAGAGAGAGAGAGAAAGACAGAGACATAGGCAGAGAGAGAGGCAGGCTCCATGCAGGGAGCCCAACTTGGGACTCAATCCGGGGACTCCAGGATCACCCCCTAGGCCGAAGGCAGATGCTCACCCAGGCGTCACTCTTTTGTTCAAAATTCCTTTAAGACCATCAACTACTAACAAAGCTCTCCCTCCTTCCAAAAGTCAGTGCCTTGAGATCTAAATCATTCAGGCCATGAAACTTCTCTAGGGCCTTGCCACTGTAGGAGCTCATTAAAAATGCATCTTGGGCCCCACTCCAGACCCACTGAATCAGAACCTGCATTTTGAACAAGATCCCCAGGAGGTTTGTGTGCACATTAAAGTTTGAGAAGCACTCATCTAGAAAAACCTAAGGCTTGCTATGTCAAGCTTCTAATCAGTTCCCCTTACCACACCCCAAAAACCTTCCATATGTCATTATTTCCCTTGCCTTAGAAACCGTAGGTTAAACACAGCTCTTACAACATAATGGCAACTGGTAACTAAAATAACAGCAGTAAGGTGGCTATACAGGACATTCCCAAGGAGTGTGATCTCTGAAAACAACGGTGGGGTGCATGGTAGGGAGGAGAGAGGGAGGGTGACAACCAGGAACAAAGACTATGATAGAGTGGTACAGACTTGGTAACAGGTTCAGGAAAAATGTTGACTGAAGCAAGCCCAATGTTGTGAAAAATATTCAAGACAACCAGCCAAAGCAAAAGGAGCTGGGGCCTACTGCTTTGAGAAGATACCTGCTGACAGAGAAAAGTACCATGAAGGACATCCTGGGTCACGTGATGAAATTGGAGCATGAACAGGACTTTAATTAAAGTACTGTTATCAACCTTACGCTGACAAAGAGTTGAGAATGGTTTTAATTACATAAGAACATCTCTGCTTTTAATGGTCCAGGACGAATTCACGTAGAGACAGAAAAAGAACATGCAAGTGATGAAGGTGAGAATCACAAGAGGAGAGTCCAGATAAAAGAAATAAAAGTATTCCTTGTATAACTTTATAACTTCAGTAATCTGAAATTACTCCCAAACAAAAACTTTTTTTAAGTGACACGAAGGAAAACTAGTCAATTCCCATTGGAATCTCTGTCTCTTTCAAGGTAACTGGATCTAGCCTGAAAAGAATCAAGCACAAGTAATAGGGCCTGGAATCCCAGTGGGAGTAGAGGGGGAGGGGCAGGGCATAAGTACCTTTGGAGCCTCTTCTTATAAGAAGAAATAATCTTCTTTTAAACAAGCTTTTTAAAGCCTCAAAAACATCTGTATGGATATTTGCAGGCACACATGTATACAAAGTTCTGTCTTCTGTACCAAGCTGGCCAACCCACTCCAACAGTAATTAGCTCAACATCTGGCAAAGAGCAGGGGTTCAGTATATGCTGAATAGTACTGGAAGGAAGGAGACATCACATCCCTTACCCTTAGAGCCAGTGAGCTCACTGAGGCTACACCCTTTCCATCAAGGTTATTCAACTTATGGGCACAATACTGACTTAGAGGCAACTTGGAACTAGAGGGAAAAAAATCTTGGTTCATCCCAACCCAGCCCATCACCAAAACAGAGGCTGAGAGAAGTAGCTAAAACTAGCCTTGTCAAATAGAGTTATTTGACAAAACCCCTTCCGCTGGTTTCAAATACTTTCTTTAAAGAGAACTAAACATATGTAGGTATAGGTGGAAGAGAGCTACTCTGCTCGAGGAAGGGCAGGTCAGAAGAGTCTCCTCCCTGCCATCTGTTGGGATCCTCACAGCCATGGGTATATACTTCCATATTCAAGTACGAAGAGCAGGAAACAGTGCTTCGCTCAACACCATCCCAACCACATAGAAGAACAGAGGAAAAGAGCTTAGATCAATGGCTCAGAAAGGCGCAATGCCATCTAGCAGACATAAGATAAGGGTGCCCCAGGATTAACACACTTGGGTCACATCAGCACTTCCATGCAGCTTCCTGCAAATATGACAGTGGAAGGGGCCAAGGATATTGTAGGAGTTTGGCTACAAGATACAAGGAAGGCAAGAAAACCTAATATGAAAAGGCTTAGGATTTTCCAGGTGTTTTGATATTTCCTTCAACCTACAGAGGGAGCCAGGTTTCTGGAAACTGTCACGCGTGGTCAGATGCCCTGGAGTAACCTAACTATTCTGATATAGTCCACTCACACAGGGCCTGGCCAGGTAGTTCTTTGAATATCTATAGATCAGGAAAAGTTTCTAGGGAAGATGGGACTTCATCTCAAGAGATGGAAACCTGTCTTGTTCCTGGCTCAGGTCAGGAGACCATACTTCTCCTGCTGTAAGGGTGCTGGGTGGCCAGCACAGATCTCCACCAGCTGAGAATCGGGAGGGAAGGAGCCAAACAGCTAGCAACTGATGGTTTCCCTACTCCTAACTTGAAGTAGGAGGTCTATCTACTGGAAAAGCACACTCTAAGCTACATAACCTAAATCCAATGTAAGCAATAGGTCACTTATACTGCAGGCCAGTAACCTATCTCGAAGTCCACTCCCCATCACAGGGCACAGAGCTTCACCAAGGCCAGGTGTCAAGTATTAACAACCCAGACGGCTTAGGGGGTGGGGAGTGTGGGAGAGAAGTCCATAGGCACCCCAGGAGCCAAGCCCTGATCTCTCTGCTCTATTCCTGAACTCTACAGCTCCAGGACTATAGGAAGCCTGAGCTTTACCAAGTGCCTCCAGCCTGGTGGCCAAGCGTATGGCACTTGTATCCTCCAAAAGTGACTAAGAAAAGCAGTGTGCTCTTCCTGGAGCAGAGGCACTCATCCCCACTCACATGCTGGCAAGAATCAGCATCAGCTAACAGACAGCTCTCAGGAAGTCACGGGGAGGAGAGGACCTGGCAGAGGGTTCCAGCTCATTAATGCTACCTCAGAGGGTACAAGAGACCAAATCAGCAGTAATATTTTTAGACCGTTTGTTAACTTTCTCCACTTTCACCCTTCTACGCCAGCTCCTGTGGGTTTTACAGCTGAGTCACTGTTCGAATTTTCTGAAGCCTTCCCCAAAAGTACAAAGTCACCCAGAGTCTGATGGTGGCAGCAGCAATGGTAGTAAGAGCTTGGCACTAGATGTGGGTATTGCAAGACCCTAAGTTTAAGCTTAGTTAGGGGAGAGACTAGGCCCAAGACATTACAGTCAGATGCCTGCTATCTATGGGGAGTAGTCATGGAAAAAGCCCAGAGCAGGAGCCATTATTTCTAGCCTGAGATTTAGGACCACATACTAGAACTGTTCCTTTCCTATCACAACCCTTGGCACTGGACTGCTTGCTCAAAATCCATCTGAAGGCACAGAGGTAGGAAGGGGGAGGGCAGCACTCATTCTAGGTATAACAGACTGCTCTTTGCCTAGAACTCCAATGCTGCAACTATACACCATACCCCAACTTAAGTGGCAGTCTCCTGAGTGTCAGTGCCTCTACTGACTCTGGATCCCACAGGTCCAAGGTGGTACCAAATATAGCCTTTCTCCCATCTTGATCACTGGACAAGTTTCATTACCTAAAGAAATGATATACCCAAGTCCCATGTAAGGTCAGCACACACTCTCTCCTCTCTTGCACTGAAAGCTATTCCTCAGTAGACTACCTGACCCCGTGATAGAATTCATGTTCCAGTGTATGACATAATTTTCTGTAAATGCATCTTCATGCCTTAGAAGCTATGGAGGTTCAGAGATACTGATCTTTGAAAAAAATCTATCCATCCAGCTGACCATAACAAGTAGGAGGCAGAAGAATGGGAGAGGCCTTGACCGTATTCTACAGTTCAAAACTACCCAGGATTAACACCACAGTGGCTCAGCATTCATCATTCATTCAATAGATCCTTACTGGTGATCCCTGGGTCGCTCAGTGGTTTAGCACCTGCCTTTGGCCCAGGGCATGAACCTGGAGTCCCAGGATCAGGTCCCACATGGGGCTCCCTGCATGTAGCCTGCTTCTCTCTCTGCCTGTGTCTCTCATGAATAAATGGATAAAATCCTTAAAAAAAAAAAAAAAAAAAAAAAAGATCCTGATAAAAAGCCATGAGCCAGGCACTGTGCTACATGCTGGGGATAGAATAGTGATGAACTAGATAACTGAGTTAGATTTGCAGAATTTAGGCCCAGAAAATCCATGTTCTACAGAAGAGGAGTCCAACTCTGTTCTGGACGTCACCTCAGAAAGGCTGTTTGGAAGGACTGCAGTGGCAGAAGCAAAGTACTGAGGGCTCCCCTCTCATCCCAGGCTGATCCTGCGTGCCCACCAACAGGGACCTTGTAAGTAACACAGCATGGGGAACATACCATTCATAACCTGACTGGTCAGCAGGTGGGCAGAAACCAGAGAAGATCGACAGGTTAATCTCTGAGGGACTTGTAAAGAGAAAACAAGACATGGTCTCTGGCATCCTCACACTGAGCATCTGGTCTACCTGCTGGGTTTTGGTACAAGGCATTCATTAGGAGTCCCTGTTTCCAGGCCCCCCAAAGTAGATTCTAGGGCACCCCATTCCTGCTGAGTAATGCTGCATGCCAGAGTCCCTGGGGGGAGTCAGGAAGACAGCCATT
This sequence comes from Vulpes lagopus, assembly GCF_018345385.1. NCBI lineage: Eukaryota > Metazoa > Chordata > Mammalia > Carnivora > Canidae > Vulpes > Vulpes lagopus. The sequence continues at coordinate 114,619,917 of NC_054827.1, forward strand.
AGCTGGTGCTGCTGATGAGCAGAGACTCAGGTGGAGAGGAGTCAGAACTGTCCACTGCACAACCTGGCCCTGACGGGTCTCAGCAAGGGAACTCACCATCTTTGGCCAGATAGCCCCAGGGCTGTGCGTGGAGGTACTTTAATAGAAGAGTTCTTGTCCAACACGTTAGAGTTCTGCTTACAGAAACACAGATGTAACAGAAAGCTTAAGAGTTTTGGAACCAAAGAGACCTGGGTAGAATCCTGACAGCTTTGTGATTTCTGGTATTTCACAACCTCTGTGAGCCTACTTCCTCATCTTTACAATAGAAGTAATGCCCATACCTGCTTCACAGGACTCTGCAAGCATTAAAATCACATGATGGACTTTGCATAGGAAGCAGCTGGCAGATAGTGGTTATTAGTCACTCTATCCCCCATCCTGAGGTATTGAGGACAGCTTTCAGAGTCCTGCTGTTCCATTACAGGACTTAAGACACTGCCAGGAAGACAAAGGTAGTGCTGGACACTGGGGTCTCAGGGAAAAATCCACCTCTAACATTCATTTTTCCCAAAGGGCTCCCCTCCCATCAAGAGGTGAGGCCACAATGTAGGCATAGCCTAGAGGGAGGGACTCCACGAAGTGCCATATCCAACCAACGCTGGCCTTGCAGGCACAAATCTCAAACCCAGATTCCACTTCAGGGTCTTCATGCAGGCCTCTGAGGCCAATGGAACCCATGTAGCAGAAAGACCCAAGCCCCTTGAGAAAGGTCTCCATGTACCAGCCTCATGCTGAGAACCCAATGAAAGACTGTCCCTACACACACACACACACACACACACATCAAATCCTTAGGGGAGAAAATGGAAGCACCCACTGTAGCAACTATTATGTTGCATTTGGTATACCTTTCTCACCTATTTTCCCTTCATAGTCATGGGATTTTATTCACCAATGTACCTCTAGTGTCTAACCTAGTATTTGGCTCATAGCCAAGATTCAATGCTTGTTGGATAAATTTAGCCAGGATTTTCAGTCAAGGGCCCTGCTATCTCCAACCTTGCCCCCAACATTGCTAAATACTTAACAGTGGCAGGAGATGGTCAAATGTGAAGCCATAGCTGCGTGGGGCAATATATCACCATGCAGAGCCCAAGGAATGGGCTGTGCTCCACAGAGACAGCCCAGTACCATGCTGTATGCAAGGATAACTCCCAAACTGTCCAGAGCTGTTGAAATACCTCCTCCCTCCCTGAATAAAGTGAGCTAGTTGGTCTTCAGATGGGAAGGCAGTGTAGGCACTGGAATGTGGGCTGCATGTTCCCGCATTGCTGGCAAGGGTGCCCGATCTGGCACTGCAGCTGGCTGGTGGGAGGGCTACATCCTACTCCAGTAGGCAGTACCCTCATGTGGGCTTTCCAAGAAGGCCCAGAGCTCCGAGAAAGAAGAGCGGTGGCCATCACCAAAGCTTCAAAATTCAAGAACATCACGAGTGTTAGGGATGCGTGTGTCCTTAAGCCTCAGAAAGAAAGACACAGTCACACCAGCCCTGCCCATAGCCAGATCATACCACTGGGGCAACCCTCTAGTCCCTATGAATGCTAGGGCCACATACTGAAGTCCCTCCCTGATCCACAAAATCATGTAATATTTATCAATAAAGTGCCTGAGATGAAAGGCCAAGAAATAAATCCATCCCTATTCTGGAGACAAGTAGCTGTAAGCACAGGACATTCAGGTAGTATGGAAGCCAGAGAAATTACGGCCAGGTCCATCCTATTTTTTACAGCCCAATTTCACAGTAGCTTTCAGACCATGCTTTCCAAGGCCCAAATTGGGTCCTCCTGCAATTTTATGTGCTGTAGTACTTTTCAGAAGGACCCCTGTAGTTAAGACAGACAAGGCAGGGCCACGCCCCAAGCTGGTATCAGTGAAAGACGGTGCCTTCGTCAAACATGGATCACCACAGACAGATGCCCACCTCCTCTGTGAGCGCTCTGTCTTCTGCTCAGATATAGTAGGAGTGAGAGGAAGGTCAGCTTCATAGGCCAATTGGGTCGACTTCAGAGTACCACATAAAAGCAGAGACCACGACCTCGTAGCCATGATCTCCAGGTACAGGATACCACACTTACTTGCCCAGAGGAACAGGGCAGTTACCAACCTTTCTGGATAAACCTGACTCAACTGAAGGCCAGTATTCAAGAAACTCTACCTTGACCCAGAGTTAGTTATTTAGGGCAAAGCTCTTTCCCATCCTCAAATTAAAAAAAAAAAAAATCCAACCCCCTACCCTCAAATGGGATTTTGCTGAAACACGTGGCCATTAAAATGCCAGCAGACACAACAGTCCCAGGCTCTGCAAAGCATTCTTTAAAAAAAAAAAAAAAAAAAAAAAAAAACCTACGCCAAATAGGGTGGAGGCCAGAGAAATCAACAAGACAGTACCTTGCTGCCATGACTGCCAGTTTCTGGAGTGGGGGAGGCGAGGGAAGGACAGCAGGCTCAGTGAATCCCAGGATCAGCACCAACAGCAAATGGCTGCCCCACCCCCACTACCTTTCCATCTTCCTAAAGTATCTGCTGCTAGTACTCTTTTTAAGACACAATTTATATAAAGCAAAATACATGGATTTTAAGTTACCTATCATATTTCCTAAGTTCATTTCTTGCTGAATACTCCAAGACTTGGTCTGGTCAACCGTCCCCTGTGTACCACAAGAAGGTAATGAACGGGCACTGGGAAGGTCTTGCCAGAAGCAGCTCAAGGGGTTGCCCAGAAGCCCCTTCAATCTGTCCCCATCAAATCCTCTCAACGCAATAAGGGGTCCAGGGTCCTAAAGGGGAGTGGCTCTTCCTCCTCCATCCATTTGGTTGCCCTTCACACAAAGAAAAACAAAGGCTCCGCAGCTTAGACTTACTCCACCCCACTGACCCTGCCTATCTCTTTCCAGGGTCAAGACTCTCACCCAGATGGTAAGTCAATTCCAATATCCTAGTGCCACCCAGCCTCACCTGAGGTTAAAATTATTCCCCTGCCATAATTCAGGGACCACCTATCTTCGTATACAGGTCCCTAGTTTTAAAAACCACTGAGAAACAGAATCTGGACATCCAGGGATCAGCCCCTCTGGTCCCCTCCCCCACCTAAAAGTGTTTTGCTTCATCATCTCCAAGACAGGCCTGGGCTCGAGGAGGTTAGCTGGATCTTTTCTGCATTAAGACTGTCACCTTGGGGACCCTTCTCAGGGCTACCCCAGGTGCAGACTAATAACTCCAGGGAATTTATCAGGGTAAGTGGAAAAGCCATGCCTGCCTTTACAAGCAACCATCTGTCCTGCCACACTCACAGCCAGCATTTCCATCTCTTGCAAAACAGCTCCATGTTGTATTGGGGTGGGGGGGGGAGTGATGCAAAGGGGAAAAGAACAACTGTTGCTGTGGATGTCTTTGCTCACCACCCCATACACCCCCCCTCCCCCAGCCAACTCATTTTCTGGCACTCACCCGAGTGTGTGCTGCTCTGGGCTGAGGAATCCGAGTCCTGGGTGCTCCAGGGTCGGTCGCAGCCTGTGAGACTGAGGGACTGCAGGCCAAGGCACAAGTCATTTGCATCTGGGAGGCCCCGGGAAGAATCTTGCGCAGAGGTGGGGAAAAGCATCCTGCTTGCAACTGTTTCTTCAGAGTCCTGGAAGTCTGCTTTGGACAGGAGGACAGCAGAAACCTCAGAGTTAAGGGCTGTTTTCCCCAGTATTATCAACAATAAATATTATTAATAATAGTTTCCCCAAGCCCAAGGAGCAGACATCCAAGCTGGCTGGATGCTGCGGCCGGCCGCTGCCTCTGCACTTTTGGGGGCGTTAGAGCAAAAGCAGTTGCCATACAGCCCCCCTCCCCACAAACACACCCCTATCCCGTCTGCATTACAGACTGGGCCAGCATGTGATCAGGCTGCTGATGCTTCCCGCTGCCAGTGACATCAGCCGGCTGAGCCGTGCAATAGAGAGCGGCATCATCCCTCACAGAATGGGGGAGGAGCAGGAGGGGACGACAGGGAGGAGACTTGCCTCCCCGGGAAAAGATAGCACAACAGCTACTTGGAACAGTCCGGGTGCAGTGCCGGTAAGTCAGGGTTCTGAGGCAGCGCCCTCCGGTCTCCAGCAATGGTGGCCAAGCGGCCCTCGGGCACCACTGAAGTCCTCTCTGCTGACAGCAAAGCCAAAGCAGCCGACTGCCTGCTCGTGTAGCTCTGCCCTCCTGCCCCTCCCTTCCCCTCCCTCTGCTCTCCACCCCCAAACCCAAAAACACTCTAGTCCTGGACTCTCTCCAGCTGCTTGCTCAAGCCCTGGTTTTGCAGCCCAATGCAAAGCTTCACAATCCTGCTAGCAAAAATCTGTGTGCTCCAAGTGGCCCCTAAGCAGCACCCTGACACAGCAGTGTTTACCACTGAGGATAACCTTCAGGAAAACACTGCACACCTGGACCCTGGGGACCACCACCTGGTGCTACAGGCTTGTCTACAACAGTTCATCACAGAGAAAAGGGGTCAGCTTTGGCAGAGGGAAGGGAGTCACTGGGCTGCTCAGGTGTGTCCCATAACCCACATGCGGCATAAGCTGTGCCCTGACCAGGACAATTCCGCACCCCAACAGGATGGGCACAAGTCAGGAGCACACACAGGTTAGGTCCAGCTCCTCTTCACTCCTGCACCCACAGGGACAGACTGGGGCCACACTAACAGTTTCAGAGACGTGGAAAGGAGAGAAGCAGTCCCAGCATTCTGGGTGTCCAGTGTTCAGGGGCTCCTACTACCCGGCCCTGCTGACACCCTTCCCTGGCCTTCCGAGCATTCAGAGCTACACTGGCCAGCTGGGAGGCTCACTGATGTCTCACTCAGGGTGCTGCCCAGGACCAAGGCCCTGCTTCTGTGCCACTCACAGCTCCGGCCACAAAGTCCAGCTCTGCCCAGAGATTCCAGAACCTCCGCCATTTGCTCTTTGCCAATGTGCTCGCCTATATCAGTCCCTTTCCATCATGACCTGTAGTCACAAGGCTTCCCCACCAAAAAAAGAGGGTAGAGCAAAAATCCCAGCCTCAGCAGACAGGCCGCTGGCACCCAGACCAGGCTGGTAGCACCTCGCCTCGAGTGTCCTCCCATGCTACACGAGTAGTAACCAGATACAGGCAGCAGGCCCACCTGGGACCATCCAACAGAGTCCCAGATGGGCGGTGCAGGGATTATGCTGTTAGCCACAGGAGAAGCCAGACAGAGCCACCTGCACTGTCTACCCTTACGTCCTTAGGCACTCAGGCAGAGCAGAGAGGGGAAAAGTGACCCGTCCATAGCAGGGACTCCTCCCCTTGGAGGTGGTTTTTTTCCATTTTTTGCTTTCTCTCTCTCTCTCTCTCTCTTTTTTTTTTTTTAAGAGCTTTGCTGCTGTGTCATCCATCCACGTTATTCCTGTCTGGCTGTAGATACTCTGCTTGCTCCCTGTTTGTTAAAGCCCTGCTCACCACTGCACCATGCTGTTGTCCTCACCCCAGAACACTCACTCACTCCTGCTTCTCTATGTTCACCCTTCACACAAACTAAGGATATACTTTAAAAATAATTTTTATGTACTAATCACAAAAATGTGATGCTACCTTTAAGGCGATCCACATTTAAGTACCCATGTCCCATAAACCAGCTATCCATATAGTCCCTTCCACCTCACGGTGAAGCCTCCTATGCCTAGAAGCTACTGCCCCCCAACCTCTAAAATGAGAGTATTTGTGCCCGTGACTACCCCCATGCCCCTGGCAAAGAGAATCTAATCACCAACTACACTGCTGCCCAAAGTCTCTTGCGACAGACCAACACTATCAGTACCACCAGAAACGTTATAAACACAGAATCTCAGCCACCTCCCTAAAACCTACGGAACTGATCTACATTTTAACAAGATTCCCAGTTGATATCTATGCACATAAAAGTCTGAGCGATACTATCTATACAACTTCCACAACCTTCACACCCTGAGCTAACAGACCCAGGCCCGGGCAGCAGGGCTCATTAAGGACAATGACGGCTACACACATCTGGATGCTCCAGAATCTAAACACAACCCGACCTTCCCGCCCAGCATCCCTGCTACAAGCATCACCCCTGGCCTTATCCAGACAATTTCCATTCTACCATTTCCTCCAGAAAAAGGCTTTCACTACCACTGCAGGATTCCTTCACTAGATAAAAAAATAAAAAAAAAAAAATCAATGGAACCCATACCCATTAAAATGCTTAATGTAGCAGACTGGGAAAAATTGAATAGCTTTAAAAGTCTGATAGGGCACCCCTGGTGGCGCAGGGGTTTAGCACCGCCTGCAGCCCGGGGTCTGATCCTGGAGACCCAGGATCGAGTCCCGCATCAGGCTCCCTGCATGGAGCCCGCTTCTCCCTCTGCCTGTGTCTCTGCCTCTCAGTCTCTCTCTCTCTCTCTCTCTGAATAAATAAATTTTAAAAAATACTTATATAAAAAATAAAAAAAAAAAGTCTGATAGATCTTGCTTTTGCTCACCAGGTCTGCCACTGTGTGATTTCAGCCAAGTTACTTAGCATCTCTGAGTATCTTTTCATCAGGATCACATAAAGTGTCTGGTACACTGCCTAACATAGTATTTTATCAGTATCTTCAGTAAGGTGACCATATAATTTATCATCCAAACCAAGGCATTTCTGAGAAAGGGGGTAAATTTTAATAATCACACCAGGATGAACTTCCAGTTTTATTTTTTTTTTTTTTAATTTTTTTTTTTTTAATTTATTTATGATAGTCATACAGAGAGAAAGAGAGAGAGGCAGAGACACAGGCAGAGGGAGAAGCAGGCTCCATGCACCGGTAGCCTGATGTGGGATTCGATCCCGGGTCTCCAGGATCGCGCCCTGGGCCAAAGGCAGGCGCCAAACCGCTGCGCCACCCAGGGATCCCGAACTTCCAGTTTTAAAATAAGTTAGAGGGATCCCTGGGTGGCGCAGCAGTTTGGCGCCTGCCTTTGGCCCAGGGCGCGATCCTGGAGACCCAGGATCGAATCCCACGTCGGGCTCCCGGTGCGTGGAGCCTGCTTCTCCCTCTGCCTGTGTCTCTGCCTCTCTCTCTCTGTGTGACTATCATAAATAAATAAAAATTTAAAAATAAAATAAAATAAGTTAGAGATGAAGAGTACAGCATAGGATACTCAACAATACTAGTAAAGTAGTAGGGGTTAGACAGTTACACTGCTTACTGTGCTGAGCACTAACATACAGAACTGTGGAATCACTAGGCTGTACATCTGAAACTAACATCACAGTGTATGTTAATGATACTTCAATTAAAACAAAAAGGACAGCAAGCAGAGATTGTAGGTGAACTGGTAGGCATGATCACTCTAACCAGTTGTGTTCAGAAACATTTTACTCAGACTTTTTTAAGGCATCCCTATACCCAATGTGAAGCTTGAACTCACGACCCCGATATCAAAAGTCACACACTATACCAACTGTACCAGCCAGGTGCCCCTCCAGAAACATTTTACTCAAAATGCCTCCTTTCCAATGACTGCCTGATCCCATCTCTCCAGACTCACCCATTCTGCTCCATCTCTTTCCTCTGTATTGAAAGACAGTTTGAAAAATACTGTCAACACAGGCTAATACATGACATGAAGTAAGAGGCAAAAAGCAAAAGCTTTTCTCTGCTTCTCAAGCTCACAGTAGATGCTGGACAGGAGTCTGCCCATTTTTACTAAAGGCTATTCAAAATTTTTTGCCAAGCACCAACTAGGCACCCTGAAGTACTTTAAATACTGGTAACCAGTGCAAGACGAAGTGAAAATTCTCATTCTAAGGCAATCTATTGAACAATGTCTCTCAAACGCTTTTTTCTACAAGTTTCCTTTATCCATACTTACATAAAGCTTCTGATTTAAGTTTAACTTGGTTCAAAAAAATTGTTTTTAGTTTAGTTTAAAATTTTAAAATAATTTCCCTTTGAAAATGTCAGTTAGATTCTTTATGGTTAATCTCCCAAATTTCTTAGCAGCCAACTAATAAGGGAATAAATAAACTGACCCAAAGTTCAAAGTTTGCAACAATCTAAAATACGGCATCCCTTGGCAGACTCAAGATGCAGAGGTGAACCAGGGACCCTGGCTCCAGACCTTGGAGTGGCTTCGTCAGCTTCTCCATCTTCGTTAAGAACCTGTCTGTCCTCTCAGGACTTCTCTGCCAGCAGAACTTAGCACAAAATTTTTTAGGGTCCACTGCAGCCACCATTCCTGAGCATCTGGCAAGTACAGGAAGTTAGACAAGAACAGTGCTGGGAGGCCCTCACTTGTGAAACCATGAAGGCAGGCACCATATCACAAGGCAGATGGTGACTGCAAGAAGTTAGTTGAGGCCCATTGGACACCTGAATTGGCTTCAGAGAAAAGATCACAAGCTGATTCTAGGAAAAAGGAGACCTAATTTTGAGGAGGTGACAGGGAAGAAGGTATTTATTTGCAGGAGCCAAACCAAAGGAGAAGAGAGGTTGGAACCTCAAACTGACAGTCAAGCAACGAGGAATGTCTGAACTCTTAAACAGGAAACAATGTGCTAAAGGGCCTGGGATGAACCAGATATCAGAGTTAGGGAGGCCAGAGAGGCCAGGGATAAGAGGAAGAGGAGAAAGAGAAGGGATGGCTGGAGGAGGAGCTGGAGAGGAGGAAACCATGTTAAATGACATAAGCAAAGATGCATCTAATACCATGAGTAAAACAATGTGAAAATTCTGTATGCTGGTGGAAATTTTGGTAAAGGAACACAGAAAAATAAGAACAGCTAATGTGTGAAGTTAGCAGGCTGCTAATGGATTTTCCTTTAGTTACTGTACAATTATAACAATGCAAAATAAAATCTGTCCCTCCTTTCTTTTCCTTCTTTTGACCTGAAAGCAGCACACTATTATAGTTTGTTTAGCAACCACACTTGAGCTCTTTTATAAAATCTCAGCTTCACTCCCAAATTACAGTCCTCGGGAATAGCAGAGATAGGACATTGGATTGTTTGTCCCCATTACATTCTTTCAAATGACTAACTTTATAGTCAGATGAGTCTACTTAAGTCAATGATTTATGGTTCTTAAGGTTTTAACAAGCCTATAATGTAGCATTTCTAAGAATGTATTTCTAAAATGACTGTCTGAAAGACAATTTTCTCACCCAAAAATCCAGAAAACCAAAATGATGATTTTGAAAATCCATTTTAGTAACTTAAAGATAAAGTACAAACATGCAAAAAGTCAGCCATGTGTCAAGATCATTTAAACTCCTCTGTTTGAACTATGGCCCTTAATCACTCATAAGCCAGGGGAACTGCAAGCTTCTCCAGAGTAGTCCTCCTCAAACTTTAAGGGGCAAACGAATGACTAGGGAATCTTTCTGAAACACTGATTCAGATTTAGTGGGTTTGGGTCAAGCCCAGAACTTGCAATTTTAACTCCCAAAAGATGTCAACAGTCCTGGTATGCTGGCCACACTCTAAGTAGCACAAGTATAAAAGGGTTTTTCTACCCCAGATTGTGTCTTCCAGGCAATTCACCCCATTCTTACTCAACACCACTTTCTTCATGGTGTTCGCTCCACTGAACAAGTACCTTCAACTGCTCCCTCTGGCCTCTCAGATCAAAGCCAATCTTCAGGTCCTGGCTTACTTATTAACTTACTCTTACACTATTCATCAAACATTAAAGGTTAAGCTTGAATTAATCACAAGTCCTCAGAAGTTCACACTCTAGGGAATAATTTATTCTTAATCTGTGTGCTAATAAGTGAAACAATAGTTGAGGTGAGAGAACATACACGGGGCTAAGACATTCAGAGAAAACTTACATATGATTTTAGTTATACGTTAAATCACATTACAGATTAAGGTATGAAAGACAACCAATTCACTTTCTACGTCCCACCATGAAAATGGGATCATTGGCTTTAGCCTTGACTGCTTTTAATAATCTCTAAATAAATTCCACAAATTATTTCCATGATAGTAAGAAGTGATTTCCATCCTATTTCTTAAATACTAACAATGTTTAGAGATTCCAAAATGTCATATACCATGTTCACATACTAAAAGATTAAATATTGTCAAAAAGTTGATAGCCATCCACCAAAGCAATCCACGTGGTCAATACAAGCCCAATAATATATCTGGTCTTCAAGTAATTCAGTGGAGAAAGACCCTTTATTTTATTTTATTTTTTTTTTAGAAAGACCCTTTAACACACAGTACTGGAACCACCACAGATCCACAGGGAGAAAAATAAATCTTGACCTCGTACTTCACACCATATACAAGCATTAAATCAATATGGATCAGAGACCTTAAAAAGTTAAAACAAAGCTTCTCTAAGAAACTATAAACTATCTTTGTGACTTGGGGTGGGAGGAGTGCACAGACGAAGGTTTCCTATGAAGGATACTGAAAGCAATGATCATTAGAAGAAAAAAAAAGGGCAGCGATTTAGCGCCGCCTGCAGCCTGGGGTGTGATTCTGGAGACCTAGGATCGAGTCCCACATCAGGCTCTCTGTATGATGCCTGCTTCTCCCTCTGCCTGTGTCTCTGCCTCTCTCGCGTTCTCTCTGAATGAATAAATCTTTAAAAAATAAAAATTAAAAAAAAGAAAGAAAGAAAAAAAAAAGCTTTGGGAGGAGCCTGGAAGCATCTGCCTTTGGCTCAGGTCATGAGCTCAGGGTCCTGGGATGGAGGCTCCCTGCTCAGCAGGCAGTCTGCTTCTTATCCCTCTGCTCCGCTCCTCTGCTCCTGCACACATGGGCATGCCTGTGCACTCTCTAAATAAAATCCTAAAAAAAAAAAAAAAAAAAAAAACTTTTGATAAACTGAGCTTATCAAAGTTAAAAACTTCTGCTCATCAAGACACCATTGAGAAAATAATTGGACAAGCTACAAAATGAGAGAAAATATCCACAACCATATCTGATAAATGGCTAGTACGTAGAGTATATAGGAAATCTTAACTCAAAAGTAAAAAAAAAAAAGTGTTTTTCAAAAGGGCACAAAATACTGAAAAGGCATTTCACAAAGACAAATAACTGGTCAAACAGCACTTGAAAAAGTGCTCAACATCATTAGTAAAAGAAATGCAAATTGGACCACAGGGAACTACTACACACCCACCAGACAGATAAAATTAGAAAGACTATTCCACATTTTGTCAACATTTAATGTTGCAGATCAGAACTTCCGTGCATTATTAGATGCTGTACAATCACTTCTGAAAAAGGTCTGCACGCTTATCAACTAAGCATAACATTATTCTATGACCCAGAAATTCCACTCCTAGGTATTCAACCAAGAGGAATGAAAGCATGGATTTACAAAAAGGTCTGTGCTCGAATGGTGACAGCTTTATTCATAGTCACCAAAACCCAGGGACAGCTCATATGACCATCAACAGAGGAATAAAATGTGGCTGATGTATCAACTGGAATATGACCCAGCAGCCAAAAGGAATAAACTAATAGATGCAACATGGAAGAATCTTAAAATAATTACATTGAAAGAAACTTTACATAAATGGAATCGTATCTACATACTCTTATTTGAAGTTCTAGAGCAGGCAAAACTAATATATGGTGAAAAGAAATCTGGTGTTTACTTCTGGGGGAGGTAGAGGAGGAGAGTGGAGGGAGCTAACTAGGAAGAGGCAGGAGGAACCTTTTATGAGAGGATGGTAATATACTACATTTTGATGGGACCCAGAGTTGGGTGTGTGCATTTGTCAGGATGCATCTAGTGATCCATACAGGATTTTTATATTTCACTATGTAGAAATTTTACCTCAAAAAATTGTAAACAAATACTGAACATTAATGATATGCACACTGAAGTATTTAGGGGTGAATAATATCCATGTCTGCAACTTACTTTGAAATGTATGGTGAAAGTAAAATGAAGTGATAAATGGTTAAGGAGACAGATAAATAGGTATGTGGTAAGACAAACTTACAAAGTGTCAACTGCAGAATCTGGGTGGTAGGTATGATGGGTATTCACTTCATAATTCATTCAGCTTTTCTCTATGTTGGAAAACATTCATAGTAGAATGTTGGGGAAAATCAAGCAAGACTTCTGACAAAAGGTAAGTCTGACTGAACTCTGGTTTGACAGCAAGAACGGACTTTATTAGATTTTATGGTTGACATTTTCTATTAAGCACAGCAGGAAAAAAAAGAAAAGCACAGCATGTTAGAATCTATAGACCCAAGTACTGACAATACATACTTAAAGCAAGTGTAAGGTAAATAGTGTTTTAAGATACTGTAGTGGCAAAGGTGTATTTTTAAATTAACAATTTTCTTGACCCTTTAGGTAAATGGAGGTAAACAAGGTCTCTAAGTCAAAGAATGACAGACATACTAGTTATCTAAGACCTTCATAAAGCACTCTTGGTATACTTTCAAAAAACTGAGAAATTCAATAACTGATGACTTGGGTAACAAATCTTTTCACAAATTAGACGGTTTCCAGTTCCTCCTTTGTCACAAATATGAAGGAGTGAATGGAACTGTCAGCAAGTACAAGACTAAAAATAATGACAGATGTCTGATTTTTTGCAGAGAATTTGAGGAGTTCAAACAACTGAAAGACACTGCTCTAATAACTCCTTCATTTCCCATCTTTTTATTTATGTGAATAAGTTTACTCAGAGCACAGATTTATAAAAAAGCAAAAAATAGGAATATATTTGGTGCTGAAAACTCTGAGTCATTCCAGCAATAAGGGAGTCTTCTAAAATTACATGGGTTTTTTAAATGTCTCATCTATCTCATTAAGAAGCGTTTCCAATAAACAATCATTAAAGAAAATTTCATGAAAATTTGTAACATTTAGACTGTCTTAATCAACTATCCTAGCAAACCAAGGCTACAGCAATCCAGGACACTTATAGCCTTTTAGTCACAGAAAATAATTTAAAATTTCAATTTATGTACTGTTTTTGTTACAAAGAAGAATAACCTATGATCGACAAAAGACTCTTAAGTGTAAAATACATTAGGATAAAATTCCACAGGAGAAGCAGACTAGAAATATGAGGAAAAAAGAGGAACAATGAAAAAAGTGTCCTAATGTTCAAGAAAGGGTTTATGTATTTTTAAATAGATAATAGGTATTAAATACATCTATTTTTATTCCACTGGCTACTTTTTTACTTACGATGATATTTAGATATCAAATTAAATATGCAAGAAGTATGTTGTATTTTTAAAATATTTTTCACTGTGGTAATAAACTATAAATAAAATTTTACCATTCTGGCCATTTTTAGGTATACAATTCAGAGGCATTAAGTATATTTGCATTTTTGTGCACCTACCAGCACTATTATGTATTGCCAGAGCTTTTTCACCTCAAATTGAAACTCTGTACCTATTCAACACTAACCCTACAAGCCCCATCCTCAGTCCCTGGTAACCCACTTTGTCTCTATGAATTCTCTATTACTTTAGGTAACTCAGAGAAACAGAATCCTATATTATTGGTCCTTTGCGTCCAACTTTTTTTTTTTTTTTTTTTTTTTACTTTGTAGGATGTTCCAGGTTCATCCATGTTGTAGCATGTATCAAAATATACTTCCTTTTTAAGGCTGAATAATATTCCATGGTATGTATATACATTTTGTTTATCCACTCAACTGTCAATGGCCATCTGGGTTATTTCCACGTGTTGCCTACTGTGAAAAGTACAGCTGTGAATACCATTGTACAAATATGGGTTCAATTCCTTTATATATACACACATATACACACCTCTGATGGTAATTCTACATTTAATATTTTTGGGAACCACCATACAGCTTTACATACTGGCAGCACTAGTTTTATTCTATGATGCACAAGTGTTCCAAATTCTCCACATCCTTACACATACTACTTTCTACTGTTTTAACAATGACCATCTTAATCGGTGTGAACGGGTATCTCACTGTGGGTATATTGGTTTGTTTTTTAAAGATTTTATTTATTCATGAGGCAGGGAGGAAGGGAGACAAGCAGACAGACATAGGCAGAGGGAGAAGCCGGCTCCATGCAGGGAGCCCGATGTGGGACTCAATCCAGACATTCCAAGATCCTACCGAGTTGAAGGCAGATGCTCAACTGCTGAGCCACCTAAGCATCCTTGTTTGTTTCTAAATCAATAGGATGTATACAAACCAACGTTTTAAGATTGCGGCTACCTTGTTCATGGTTCTCCCAGACCATGTTTTTAAAAATCTCCCATACATCAGGTTTTTGTTTGATCTTTTTTTTCTTCCTATGGCATATAAATGGTCCCTAAAGGCAAATGCCACCCTCCTGCAGGATTCTGCTTCACTGATTAGCAATGGTCCACAGGTGAACATGTAACCCCACCTGGGCTTGAATAACCCATTCCCGGGACTACAGAGACTTGTCCAAGTATGGGCACAACTCACACCAAGCCACCTGGGGGTCGTCCTTTTTGCAATTTTTCTAATTAGACATAGTGGAGGAAGAACCACTTCCTGGCTTCATGCTAGAGAAGGCAAGCATAACCCCTTCCCCAGATAATGGGGCAATTGTGCAAAAGGAGAAAATGAAACCCACACTTGGGGAGAGGCCACAAAGAGACAGGATCTTAACATTGAAGGCTCTGGATTCAGTGTCCTTACTTAGTTTTCCGGCCATTTCTTCCAATTCTGTGAGGTATATACCAAGAGCCTTCCAACACATCTCGTAATATGCTAAGGTTAGTTCTAATCAGGTGTTTGGTTATTTGCAAGTAAGAGCATTCTGCATAATTCGGGTCTGTTAAGCAAGGATTGACCAAGAAAGTAATTCCTACAGGCAGGGTTGAAAGCTCTAGGACAAAAGCCCCCTAACACCCTGTCACCAAGTAAGAGTCAGCCACAAAGAAAAGCAGGAAGGGATCTAGGAAAACAGTTGGTTAAAACCTTTTTCTCCAGAGAGCAAACAAGGCCCAGAGAGGGCCAAAGTGACAAAGCTACTAAGTGGCAGAGGTGGGATCCAAATCCAGAGAACCACCTGTTCTCTTGCCTCTCTCCTACCGTGGGGTACTTTCCTAGATCTTTGCACTCATATCTGCCCCAACTCAGACTTATCAGTAAATTAGTGGATTCTCTTTTTACCACTTAGGTCCCCATGGAGCTTTGTACTAAACCCATCCCATCAAGGGTTCAATTTTTAACAATAGCTTCTCTCCTATTATCCTCCCCCAAATCTCCCAATTTTTCAGCAAAATGTCAAGTTCACATTCTGGTGTTTCCAAGATTCCACTGCCATGTGCGTGTTATGTGTATTATTTTTGAATGTGACAATTTAATTCTTCCCCATGGAAAACAAGAGAGCACTGCTGATTCAACCTAATTTATGGTTCCTGGTATGGCCATATATGAAACAGAGAGCTTGAAGACCCTGATCCAGAGTCTTGGAATACAACATGCTGCCAGAGGCTATGCCTGAGTTGCATGTACAACTAGTGTAATCAAAACACAATGAAGTGTGATGCTCTGCTGTTCAAATTTGGAGTTTGCACAGTTTCCTTAAACGTGACACCAAATAGAGACCCCTTACAGTGCCAAACCACAGCAGATCTAGAGAATATAAAAGCTAGTGATTTTTAAAAGGAGTAGGTGCTTTCATATAATATGGAAAAGAGGACTCTGGTACAAGATTTCTGGAAGGTGATCTGATATACACTCAAAACTTTGAAAGATACTTATCTGATAAGGAATTTTACTTCTAGAGATTTATGTTATGTCCAAATAACCAAAGATGTAGCCAAAGTTTTACCTTTAGGTACTTCCTACTAATGTTTAAAATACACACTTATGTAAGCAAATGGTCTCCAATAGTTTGGAATTCTTAACTTTTTTTTTTTTTTTTAAGATTTTATTTATTTGACAGAGACTGAGAGCACGCATGTGCACAAACAGGGTGCAAAGGCAGAGGGAGAAGCAGACTTCTCACTGAGCAGGGAGCCTGATGTGGGGCTTGACCCCAGGACCTTGAGATCATGACCTGATCTGAGAGCAGACACTTAACTGTCTGAGGCCACCAAGATGCCCCTGAAATTCTTAACTTTTTAAACCATGAACAATTTGGAAATCTCCTAAAGCCCATCAATGTTGAGAATAATGTTAAATATGTAAAATAATAGTAATTTTGAAGTAATGATGAGTATAGACATTTCAAAATATGTGCAATGACTAAAGAAATCAGATATAAAATGTCTGACCATCCAATGGATGATGAAGATTATTACCAAAGAATTAGGCCCTGTTACTATTGTGATTTGTTGCCAACATTTACAATAGATAGAAACACTACATTTCAGGTAAACATTGGTTAAAGATAAAGATGTATTCTCCTGTCCAAGTTCCTAGACTCCTTGAATTCTCTCCATGAATCTGGATTAAGAATCCCATATTGTGTCTATTTACACAGTAAAATGCTATGTAACTGACAGACACAGAAAGATTCTAGGGGCACCTGAGTGGCTCAGTGGTTGAGCGTCTATAAATGAAAATGTATAGTGCACCCTGCCTTTGGCTCAGGGTGTGATCCCGGGGTCCTGGGATCAAGTCCCCACATTGGGCTCCCTGCAGGAAGCCTGCTTCTCCCTCTGCCTGTGTCCCTGCTTCTATGTCTCTCTCATGAAGAAGTAAAATCTTTACAAAAAAAAAAGTCAATGATTATAAAAGATAAAAGAGAAAGAAGCAAATCATCATGTTGTGTGTTCACAAAGCTTTCAGTTTAATAAATATATATGTTAGAAAAACACTGGGTATGCTAAAATGTTAATGGTTATCCCTGAGTAATGGGATTACATAGGATTCTTTTTTGTCTGTTTTCTTCAAATGTTTTACCATAAACACATTGAAACAAGAAAAACATACAGGTTATTAAACAGGGTAAGGTAACTAAGATTTAATATTCCCTAAATAAAAAGTCTAATAATTTTTAAACAAGAAAAATCCATGTTAAGAGATTTTAAACTTCACACATTATGAGTTCAATGACAATACAAAATTAGAACTACAATTTAAATACAACAAACCATAGAATATTAAAAATAAAAGGAACTTTGGAGTCCACTTAGTCCACGCCTCTCACTTCACAGCAGAAACTCTCTCCCTGGTGCAGATTCTGGCTTTGACCCTTGACCTCTGCACAGCTCCCCATCACTGGACCTGCTGCTTCTTCAGTCAGAAAGAAATACAACACCTACATTCAGAAGGTGGAGTGCACACACTACAGTGGGAGTAGTCTTACCTGTGGCTCAAAACATCATCAAGCCTTCACTTTAAGTGGCAAAGCCCTGCCCTTCCAGCAGATGGGGATGGCATCTCACAGATCAAGGATTTTATAAATTCAACCTCAAAAACCCTACTTTACAAAGTGAGAAAGAAAGCAGACTCCATGGACAGATTCTAGAACAATCTCATAAAATGCAATCTCATAAAAATGCATTTCCTTCCTGGGACTGGAGTCTCAGGGTGGGTTTCCCCTCCCACTTGCTACCACAGTTCCTCAAGTCCAAGTATTGTTCTGTCCCAACCTCACTTAGAGCTCGACTGAGAATGTAAGACGGCATGAGGTCAGCAGAGCTGGACATAGTGAGGGATGGACACAAAGATGCTGGCATCCAGTGTGTGCTTGTCCTCCTTCACTCCACCTCTGTGGTTCTGCCCAGAACAGGCCTTGATGACAAGAGCAAGCCCAGACCTATCTCCAGGTCTGTGGCTTTGTACAGATTCTCCACCAACTCCCCTGCAGGCCTGACCCTGGCAGCCACATGTGCCTGCTTCCTAGAGTACCCTATAAGCCCTGACTGTCCACCTACACCAGTCCTTTAAGAGAGCTCTTTAGTGATGCTTCTGTGACCTTTCGCTTCCCAACCCCACCAACTATGAAATGTAAATCCTGTAATAAATCCTTAGTCCATAATAAACATTGCAGCGGCTCTGCTTCTTGGTCAAACCCTGAAACAGTCTCATCAGAGGGCAGTGTATGGACCAATGGGAATCCCCACAGTAAATATGAAAGCCAGAAATTTCACTTGGAGAGCCAAGGACACAAGCAAGTTTGGACTGGCTGCCAGGCTGAAGAATCCTAAGGCGAACAAAAGAGGATGGATGCCATCCCCCTGGCCTGCCTGTCACACATTCCTCTACAACTGTCGACCATTCAGAGCACACAGGAGGTCAATGGGCACTTAAAAAGCAGCTGTTCCAACGAGGGAGGTGAATTAATATTTAAATAAAAAACTAGCAACTTGGGTCTGTTATTGGAACACTTTTAGTATGATTCAGAACAACTTGATGTGAATCTGCATTTTCAACTTTGTATTTTACAGACTTAAATATGTATCAACTACTTCAGATGAAAATTTATAGTTCAAATCAGTTGTGAAATGTGAAATATAATGCAGATCATTAGAATAAATTGCATATCATCTTGCAATAAATATATGCATCAAATCATATATCTAATACTAATGTAATGTTATATATCAATTATAGCACAATACAAATTTATTTTTATTTTTAAGATTTTATTTATTCATGAGAAACAGAAAGAGAGAGGCAGAGACACAGGCAGAGGGAGAAGCAGGCCCATGCAGGGAGCCCGACATGGGACTCAATCCTGGGTCTCCAGGATCACGCCCGGGACTGAAGACAGCACCAAACCGCCTCACCACTGGGGCTGCCCACAAATTTTTAAAATATATATTCATTGTATTTTGAAGACTCAGTATGAAAAAAAATCAAAATATCTCATGATGTTTATGTAAATTACATGTTGAATATCTTGGAGTAAAATTATTAAAATGAAAAAGATAAACACATGGAAAAGACACTATATCCATTTTATAAGTACTGACACCAAAGCTCAAAAGAGGTGAAGCAGTGACCAAGGTGGCACAGCTAGCTCTCGGGGCAGACACACACTTTATGTTAAAGAAAAAAGGTGGCATCTCAAAATAATACACAAACACACGGTAGAGAGTAAAAGCTCACTTCCATTCCTGCAACACTCCTCATCCTCAATTCTAATCTCTAAATTAATAGTTTAAAATAGATTTCTTTTATATCATTTTCTTTGCATTTGTGAACACCTTTACCAACACTGGTGTTATCCAATTTCTGTCAATGTGTTAGGTTAAAAAAAAAAGTACTTAAGTGAGATTCTTATGTGTCAGGTACCAGCTAATATGATAAGGAAGAAAAAACAGCTACAGCTCTTACACCTTTTATAGATTACAAGTCTAGAGGTGGAACAGTCAATCTAAAGAATCATACAAGTGACAAACTATCATGTGAGTGAAGTGCTAAGAGGAAAGATAAGTACATAAAGAAGTTCCTGGCCCTGCGGGTGCCAGGCTGGCTCAGTCAATGGAGCATGCTGCTCCTGGTCTCAAGGTTGTGAGTTCGAGTCCCATGTTGAGTGTAGAGACTACTTAAAAACAAAGTGTTTGGGGCAGCCCAGGTGGCACAGCGGTTTAGCGCCGCCTGCAGCCCAGAGCATGATCCTGGAGACCCTGGATCAAGTCCCACATGGGGTTCCCTGCATGGAGCCTGCTTCTCCCTCTGCCTGTGTCTCCGCCTCTCATTCTCTCTCTGTGTCTCTATGAATAAATAAATAATCTTAAAAAAAAAAAAGTGTTTAAGAAAAAGAAAAAAAAAAAGGTCCCTGGTCCAATGGGGAAAGGTAGGTTAAGACTTCCCTGAGGAAAAAAAAATTTAAAAAAAAAAAAAAAAAAAAAGACTTCCCTGAGGAAAAACACTCTTCAAATATTTTGTTAATCTGATTTACAATATCTTTGATTAGATAGTTGAAACTTTTTCCTAATAGAAAAATTAAAAACAGCCAGTAGCTATCAATTTTCAGTTCATAACCCTGCCCTCCTTTCTGTGAGGATGAGATCAGGTGGCCTTTCCTTTACATTAATAAGCTGGTATTTTCTTCTGCAAGGTAAAAAGTCAAAATAAAAATTTAAAAAAACCCTTAAAAAATTTGACTACATTTTCCTAAACACTTGGTTAAGATTTAAAGCATGGCACTGTTTATGTAGACCCTTAT
This sequence comes from Vulpes lagopus, assembly GCF_018345385.1. Classification (NCBI taxonomy): domain Eukaryota; kingdom Metazoa; phylum Chordata; class Mammalia; order Carnivora; family Canidae; genus Vulpes; species Vulpes lagopus. The sequence goes on from NC_054827.1 coordinate 114,640,042, forward strand.
TTTTCAATATTAATTTCCTTTTTTAAAAAGGCACATTAAATAAATCTGATCTCTCTCCTGCACTTTGAATTTTGGTCAGAATAAAATGTTATATAAGTTACATTTTGTGTAAAACAGAGGGATTGCTGGGAAAAAACAGAAATTGCACTGATGTGCCTACGAATGAACACTTAAAGGTTAGCCCATACTTCTGTATTCACTGGGAAAGAATCAGAGGACAGAGTGGGAGTGGGGTTCAAGGTGGAGCCACAGCCATTCCAAACCTGAATTAGCACCTGCACACACACCTTCCAATACAGAGACATGGAGCCACACAGGTGTGACTCAGGACAATTGCGATTCCTGACCACCATTTAACACGTCCAAGAGTCGAAACTGCCAGTAAAGAGTGTTTACCAATTTAAGCCCATTTTAACACATTTTCCTCATGGGATTTTATTCAAAGGAACTAGATAACAATGAATTAAAAAGCTACATATTTTCTTTTAACTTAACAACAAAGGAAGGAATCACAATGGTCTTTCAGGCAGTTTGGTTTTCCAGAGTGCCTGGTGGAGTTTCCAGTCAAAGAGAAAAAGAAGGTCAGTAGGAAATTCAACAGGGAAAAGATAAAAGGCCAACACTGTTGTTTTATTTTTTTAAAACAAACAAAAAAACCCCAACTTGTTCCACTTTAAAACAAATGGGAATTCAACTTAGAATTCTGCTTACCAAATCAGAAAAATTACAGGTATAATATGCAGTGGTGAGGCATCATTTCACTAATTTTCTTCTCTGCATAATACATAAGACAAGCTCTCTCAAATTGCTGGAGAGACCATAAAAAGATAGCATTTCCATAAATCATAAGGAGCTTAAAAAATTAAAACTGTTCAACTTAGTAATTGTATTGCTAAGAATCTCTAAGTAAATACTCATAAAGGCAGAGAAATGCCTACCTATAAAGATGTTTGTGACAAAGCTATTAATGTTGAGAAGCTGAAAATAACTATTCGCTCATTAAGAGGCAGGAACTTAGCCATTAATATCCCTGGTTCCACACATGATAGAGGAGAATGCTTAAGTGGCTAGGGAGGGAGACTAAACCATGAAAAGCAGGATTACAACTCATGAAAATTTCCAAAAGTACACAGAAAGGGACTAACAGTCTTCCAAATGACCAAAGTAGACTACAGGTAGGAGGATGTATAAATTGGTACTGCATTTTTGAAATCATCTATAGCAAATATAAATCACACACAAAAAATTCAGAAGATAGATTTCAAGAATTTAAAATCTGGGTAAACTTACAAAATATTAAATTATATTTATTTGAAAAAATTTTATCTAAGAGAGAGTGGGTGCACACATGTGTGCACATGGAGGGGTGGGACGGGCAGAGGAGATAGAGGATCTTAAGCAGACTTGGCACTGAATGCTGAACCTGACGTGGGGCTCGATCTCACATCCTGAGATTATGTGAGCCAAAATCAAGAGACAGACACTTAACGGACTGAGCCACCCAGGGACCCTGGAACACAAGATATACTTAAAGAGCATATTTAAATAAAAATGAGCTGTCTTTTAAGAACTTGGTAAACCTTCTGGGATGCTCTTGATCCTATATATCCAGAGTCTCTTTGTGTTTATATCCTATACAGATGTTAGCAGTCCAAGGTTTCTAGGATTCGATCACAGACTGTCCCACAGGAAGTTCACTGCCACATTCAGATTTCCTGACAATGCTGTGCACAACTTCACTGGATCTTAGCCAAGAGGCTGTGAAGTGATGTGCACAACTTAAAATAGGAAAGGAAAATATAAAGTGAGAATCCTCTTTCCTCAAATTCCCCAACTCAGAAGTACCTGTAGAAGATGCTTTCATGAGCACAAAGCACATAAACGCAGAGCTTTTACAAGATAGACACAAAGAGTCAAATGTATTATTTCAGATCTTTCTTCCCTTACTATAGTTTGGACCTCTTTCCATTGTGTACAGAGATTGACTTCATGGTCACGTGGCAGCATCCAGCTTGTGAGCATGCACTATGTCTCTACTGATGGACACTCAGGTCTTTCTTAGTAGTTATTTCTTCTTCTACAAACAATAAGGCAATATACACCCCTCTGCATTTATTTTCATTTTTCTTATGCAAACATTGACAAATACATATTCCTCATGATCCAGTAGGTTTAAAATGGATAGATGTTGGCCAAAATTGCCCCAAGAGTCATTCTGGTCCTAATTCCCAACTATATGTGACCTATTTCTCCATACTCTTATCAAACTTTACTTTGTATCAATCTAATAGGTAAAAAAATAGAATCCCATTGTTTCAATGTGTGATAAGATTCTCCGACTGAATGAGAAAAGTCTACCCTAACTTTTCTAAGATTTAACATTCTCTCACTGGTTAGTTGTTCTGTTTTCTCCTAATATCCCCCATCTTAAGAAGTGGATCCACTTAAGTGTGTCAGACAAATTTGATTCTAGTCTCTCTCATCTGCCACAATCAGCAAGTCCTATTGAACCCACTTCTGAAATTCACACTAAATCTGTCCACTTGCCGTTTCTATTGTTCCCATCCTAGTCCAAGCCAACACATGCCTCACCTGGACTACAGAAACAGCTTCCCATTAACTCTGCTTTACACTTAACATACTTCCCATCCCACTAAAGCCTTTCCACCCATCATCTACTAACTTCAGATCCATCCCACTTACCCCAGGACATTTCTACTTGCTCTGCCCTGGTATTAAATCACTTCCTTTATAAGGCTGGCTTCTCATCACTGGAGTCTTATATATATATGCCACTTCCTTAGAAAGAGGATCTCCCTTAACAGTATGTGAGGAAACCATTCATGCAATTACTAACCCTCCCCATGGTGCCATTCTTTATCATGTAGCCCCAGTCCAGAGGCTTTCATATAACTTAGCATAACCTGAACTATGTGTCCCTGTTACCCTGTGGTTACATGCACACAGTTAATAGGTCTTCTCTAGAGAGGCACATCTGTTCACATCTGTATTCCCAGGCCTGAGAGCAGATAATTTTATGATGGCTAAAAGAACAGTCTCTTCATGTGTGTTCTAACCATTTTAAAATAGGGTTTAGTCTAACTCATAAGAACACTTTTTTTTTTTTTTTAAGATTTTTATCTACTTATTCATGAGAGACACAGAGAGGCACAGATACAGGCAGAGGGAGAAACAGGCTCCATGCAGGAAGCCTGACACTGGACTTGATCCCGGGTCTCCAGGATCATACCATGGGCGGAAAGCAGCGCTAAATCACTGAGCCACCCAGGCTGCCCCATAAGAACACTTTAAGAAAGTGTTATGTACTGCAAATATTCCTTTCTCCTTAGTCACATTCACTCACTAAAAACATGCAATTCAATGATTTTTGTATTTCCAAAGAGTTGTGCAATCACAATTTTAGAACATTCTATCACCCCAAAAAGAAATGGGTACCCTTTACACTAAACCCCCATTTCCCTCCAACTTCTCCCAGTCCAAAGAAACCCAATAACTGGGACACCTAGGTGGTTCAGCTGGTTAAGTGTCTGACTCTTGGTTTTGGCTCAGGTCCTGCATAATCTCAGGGTTGTGGGATGGAGGCCTGTGTCAGGCTCTGTGCTCAGCAGGAAGTCTGCTTAAGAGTCTCTCTCCCCGGGATCCCTGGGTGGCGCAGCGGTTTAGCTCCTGCCTTTGGGCCAGGGCGTGATCCTGGAGACCCGGGATCGAATCCCATGTCAGGCTCCCTGCATGGAGCCTGCTTCTCCCTCTGCCTGTGTCTCTGCCTCTCTCTCTCTCTCTATCATGAATAAATAAATAAAATCTTAAAAAAAAAAAAAAAGTCTCTCTCCCCCTCTCCCTTTGCCCACCCTGCCCTCTCCATGCTCTCACTCTCTAAAATAAATAACATCTTAAAAAAAAAAAAAAGCAGCCCAATAATCTACTTTATTATTAAGCCTGTATCTACAATATCTGCTCATTCTGGGCATTTCACAGAAGTGAAATGATATAGCACATGGTCTTTAACTAGCTTTTCTCACTTTAGCATATTGTTTTCAAAGTTCATCCACATTTTAGCATGAGTCAGGCCTTTATTCTTATCTACTGCCAAATGGTATATCATCGTATGGATATGCCACACTAGTTTATCCACTCATCAGCTGACAGACATCTGAATGGTCTCCATGTTTGGGATATTATGTATAGTAAGTTATAAACATTCACATGCAAGCTTTTGTGTGGACACGTTTCCATTTCTCTTTAGGTCTACAGCCAGGATCATATTTCTGAGTCATATAGTAACTCTATGTTTATCTTTCTAAACTGCTAAACATTTTTTTTTTTTTTAAAACAAATCAGCCAGGGATCCCTGGGTGGCGCAGCGGTTTGGCGCCTGCCTTTGGCCCAGGGCGCGATCCTAGAAACCCGGGATCGAATCCCACATCGGGCTCCCGGTGCATGGAGCCTGCTTCTCCCTCTGCCTGTGTCTCTGCCTCTCTCTCTCAATCTGTGACTATCATAAATAAATAAAAATTTAAAAAAAAATTAAAAAAAAAAAAACAAATCAGCTGTACTATTTTGTAGTAGCAGTGTCTGAGGACTCTAGTTTTTCTACAACTGTTATTGCCTGGGTTTTTTTTTTTCTTCTTACAGTCACCCTACTGGGTGTGAGAAGCTTAACTGTTCAAAGACTAGACAATCTGAACTTTTCAAAAGGGATGACTGCATGGATCAAGACACAAACAGATCACACCATGAGTTCCTAATGATACTGGAAAACAATTTACTGGTCAGCTGTGGAGAATGCTGGAGAATTGGCTCAATGTTACGAAAGAAGTGAAAAAAAATAAGCATTTTTGTGGCTTTACTTAGTGTTTCATTCTTCCACTTAATCAAATGGATGATGAGTGAAGTTTGTTTTTACAAAAGTTTATCAGCTAATAAATGGAGGCAAGAGAATTATACAAGCACTCTCTGGCAATCCCTAATGAATTACTGCATCCAGGTGGTGACCATCAGCACTGCCACGGCCACTTTATAGAAGGGCTCACTGTCACCTGTGAAGTGCTCTCTCATCCTGAGGACAGGCTGGAGTAAATGGAGATGGTATCTGTGCACTGGCTTTTGGGCAACATCAAATGTAAAGGCTATTTTAAAATACAAGTTACAACCAATATTGATCAAGTATTTTCAGACCAACAGAATCATGAGGCAGCAAGCTTAACATGAAATCTACACCTGAATAAAGGTGAAAAAAAGCAAAGAACAAGATTTTAAAATAAATATGTCCAAAAACTAGAAGGTCCACAGGAGACCTCCAAAGTTAAAATTTGATTACAGAAGACCAGCAAATGGTCTGCTTGGCGTAATAGAGCTAAAGAACTTAAGTGGAAAGACAAAGTTTTCCAAGAATTATATTAAATAGGAGGACAAAAAGTTGAAAAATGAATGAAATTGGAAAAATTACTCACTATAGGCAACTGGATGCATACTAAGCTCTTTACACATGCTCTCTCTTTGTATTTCTTTACAGCAACCATTCACAATAGGTACCAGTTCCTTGAGAAGGTTAAAACAAAGTTTATTTTTTTTTAATTTTTATTTATTTATGATAGTCACAGAGAGAGAGAGAGGCAGAGACACAGGCAGAGGGAGAAGCAGGCTCCATGCACCGGGAGCCCGACGTGGATTCGATCCCGGGTCTCCAGGATCGCGCCCTGGGCCAAAGGCAAGCGCTAAACCGCTGCGCCACCCAGGGATCCCTAAAACAAAGTTTAAATCAAAATTTAAAACCATTCAAGTTTCATTTCCAGGTGTGGCTGACAAGGTTTATTCAGACTAATCTTCCAGAAAATAAAAAATACCGATTAAGACAGACATTATCTCTAAAGCATCTAAGCAAAATAAAATAAAATAAAATAAAAAAAATTAAAAAAAAAATAAAGCATCTAAGCACCTAGCACAGAGGACAGTAGAGAACTACAAGTTTAGTTCAGAAAGAAAGCAGAAACCCAGAAGAGAAAGCAAACACCAGAGCACCCAAGTCACTGACCCTCTGATGGCATCTGCCCCTGCTCAGCAATATGGGGGTTTGGGTCTGAGACCCAAAAAAACAAAGGGAAAGAGGTTAAGATTCATGGCCCTGCCCACCAATAAGTCTAACAGGACACCCTGTCCTCTAGGCTAGGACCCCAAGGGCACTTCAGGGTAAAAATGAACCAGCATGAAGCCAGGGACCAAAAGCTCTCAGCAAAATAATGGAAGTGAGAAATTCTCAGGTGGAGTTTAACAGCCAATGAGGCACAGCACAGGACAAGAAGTGAACTAGAACACTGGGCCAAAATGTCCAAAACAAAGGAAAGACACAAAAAATAGAAAATACCAAAAAGAAGATGAGAGACCAAGGATTGAATAAGTGGAGTAAATGTTTAATTGCAGTAACAAGGAAAGAGAAAAATGAAGCAGAGGACATAAGTGAAGAGACAATGACTGAACTAAGCAGGGAAAACCCATCCAACCATAAAGAAGCCTAAGAACTAAAAAAACAAAAAGAAGCCCAAGAACTCACAAGCAAGAAAAATAAAGATATTATCGTATGCAGACTCAGAGTGAAACAGCAGAAGAGACATGGGTACAATAAAAAACTGCACAAGAGACAAATAACAAGAAATTTCAAAAAAGAACAACGGATTTCTCAACAAAACCTTTAACACCTAAAGATAATGAACCTGAATGGAATGGAATGATAAATACCAACCAAGAATCCTATAACCAGTAAGTATGTTATAAGAAGTCAAAGTGAAATCAAGACATTTTCATGGAAAATTTTTAAAAATTCATTGCCAGTAGACTCACACTGAAGAGAACACTGAAGATGTTCCTCTGGTAGAAGGAAAGTGAATCCATTTATATTCAGAAAAGAATAGGGCAGCCCGGGTGACTCAGCGGTTTAGCACCACCTTCAGTCCAGGGCATGATACTGGAGACCCAGGATTGAGTCCCGAGTCCCGGTTGGGCTCCCTGCATGGGGCCTGCTTCTCCCTCTGCCTAGATCTTTGCCTCTCTCTCTCTCTCTCTCTCTCTCATGAATAAATAAATAAAATCTTTAAAAAAAATAAGAAAAAGGACACATGTGAGCAAGATTAAGTAAATACTAGTTATATAAAATAATTCCTTCTGGAATTTAAAAATCTATACACACAGTTAAAATGCATAGTAACAATACTACAAAAGCTGTGGGAACAGGGTAATCAGACTTGTACAAGTTTCCTGCATTTTCCAGGAAGGAATGAAAAAACTAGGGTAGAATAGTGGAACAATGTTTAGACAACAGAAGAACGAAGTCTGAATAAAGAATACCTGATTAATCTAAAAGTCACATAGGACATGAAGGACAAAGAGAAGATCCAATAAAGTTGACAGATTTAAGCATAAGTATATTGACAGGTGTTAAAAAAAAAAAAACCTGCAGTTAAGACACTTACTGGCAGAACGGATTAAAAAATAAATAAAAATTTCTACTATTTGCTGTTTAACAGAGTCAGCTCTTACAAATGCAAGTTCAGTGATAGGTTGAGAAATATAGTAAAAGGCCATGCCAAAGCTAATCAAAGAAAGCTGGTGTGAACAACTATCAAGTAAATTTTAAAGCAAAAATAAGAGATAAAACCAGGGCTTTTCATAAGCACTAAGGGATCAATCCATAGGTGGTTACAGTTCTAAAACTTTACAAAAATCTATAAAACAAAAAATACATTTCCCTTGGTAACTGATCAGATAAACAGACTAAAAATAAGAAAAATACAGAAGATGTGAAATGTAGAATCAACAAACTGGACCTTTTGGACATAAAACAAGTCATGAACGTGTGCCCTACGCCCTTTCTTTACAAGTATACACAGAACATTTAACAAACTAGGGCATATGCTAGACCATAAAAAAAGCCTCTGTAAATTTTAAGACTGATATCATATGGAAGATACTCTAAACTCATAATGGAATGAAGATTAAGAACTCCATTACAAAAACAAGAAGTCCCAAATATTTTGAAGATAAACTACACACTTCTTCAGGGGTTAACAAGACATCCAGTGGAAATCAGAAAGATTAAGTAAATGATAATTAATAACAAGTCATAAATGCATTTAAATCCCTACTTAGAAGAAAATTTATAGACTTTGGTGCACATATTGGAAATATATTTAAATAAAAAAAAATTCAATGATCAGGGTAACGTCAGCTAAACGGTCAAGTAAGGACGTCCAAAAGTTTGGTTTTTTTTTGGTCAATGAAAACATTGACAAAACCTGTTCAAATGAACTTTTTCAGATTTCTGGAAATTAAAGACTTACAGTAACTGGGTAACATCAGCTGGATCCTGGTAAAAACTGTAAGCTTTGTGGCCTTTTACCTTGCACTACTCCCATCTCCTCCTCCCTAGCTCTGCAGTCACCTTGAAAATAAAGAGCCCAATAAAGAGTGAAAATTAGCAGCCTGGTAGCCACTGGCAGGGGTAGAACAAGGCTGGAGTTCAAGAGACTGTCATTACTTGACCTTTCTGGTGGTTCCCTGCCAGTTCCCATTTTTATTAAGGATGTCTTTGCTTTACCTGCCTTGTTTCACTTAGTACTAACAGCCTTCCTCCAGGGAAGTTTGTCCAACAATAAAAAGCAACTGTTAAACATTTGGTGTCTCAAGTAGTGAATAATGTGGGCAAATAAAAGATTACCAAAAACTATTTGCAAAGAAAAGCTAGGGAATGAGAGTTCTATAGGGGGATTTAAAAAGTTCAACATGGTTCTGGGTATCTAGAGGGCCATGTGCACACTCAGAAAAGACCTAAGAAGGCCCTGAGATCTCACTTCTGGTTAAGGTTGGCTCTGCACAAGCACGGAATTAAAAGCTACTGTAGTGTTGTAAGCTGTATGGCTCATTGTGGAAGGTATGCTGAGGCCCTTAGCAAGGGCTGGAGACTTATTGGTTCCAAGTATGTAAGAAAATCTCTTTGCAATCATTAGCTAACCAGTAAGATAACTCAGTAGAAATTCTACAGTAGTTGAGGAAAGCCACTGAACAGCAAACAGAAAGAACAAACCCTGGGAAAAAGGGATATAATCTGATTTCCGGACTTATCCTATTAAATTAAGTACCTCTTTTCAACAAAATAATTACAGGATATGCAAAGGAACAAGAAAATATGGTCCATTCACAGAGGAAATAAAAGGAAATCAAAAGAAATTACCTGACAAAGACTAGACATTCCAAATACTAGACAAAGATGTCAATGTCACTCAGCTGTTTTAAATATGCTTACATAGCTAAAAGGAAACCACATCTAAAATATTAAAGACAAGTATGAGAACAATGTCTCACCAAAGAGTTAAAATTACAAAAAGGAATTCATCAGAAATTCTGTGGCCGAAAAGTACAATAACAAATGAAAAATTCAGTACACCATCCCAGGATTTAAAAAGGCAGAAGAAAGGATGAGCAAACCAAGAGATAGGTATATTAAGATTATCCAGTGTGAGAAGAGAAAGAAAAAATGAAGTAAAATGAAGCGAGTCTCAGATACCCTTGGGATACAATCAAGTCCCAGAAGGAAAGAAAAAAAGGAAAGGGTGAAAATATGAAGAAAAACATTTTTAAAGCTCCCCAAATTTTATTAAAAACATCAGCCTACACTGCCAAAAAACTCAATAAAGTCCAAGTAGGATAAATACAAACAGTCACACTGAGATGTTAGAATCAAAGTGTCAAAGCCAGAAGTAAAGTGAACCTTGAAATGTGCAAAACAAAAGCAACTCCTCACAGATCATGTATAAGGAATCCTCAATAAGATTAAGACTGGCTGCTTATTTCTCATCAGCAACCCCAGGGAAACCAGAAAACAGGGAGAGGAAACATTTGGGCTTTCATCTGTGTTGATGGAAATAACTCAACCAAGAATTCTATGGCCAAGAAAACAATCCTTCAAAAAATGGAAGAATTTAAGACATTCCCAAATTAAACAAAAACTGAGTGTCATTAGCAGACCTGTCCTATATAAATACTAAAGGTAGTCCTTCAGGCTTAAATGACATTTAAGGACACTGGGCAGTTACTTTAATCCACACAAAGTAGCAAGATACACAAAAAGTACACAGTTAAATAAAAAAGACAATATAAATGTATCTACCATTTTTTTCTATCTTATTAAAAGATAACTGAATAAAAGCAATAATTATAAATCTGGGTTGATTGGCATAAAATGTAAAAGATGTCATCTGTGTGATGCTATCAGCACATGAGGAAGAACGCAGCCATAGAGGAGTCAAGTTTTTGTATGCTACTGAAGTTGGTATTAATTTGAACTAGATTGTTATAAGTTAAAATGCTTTTTGTCATCTCCAGAGCAGTGAGCAACAAAGTAACTAAAAAAATATAGTAAAAGAAGCCAAGGAAATCAACATGGTACTAAAGAATATAAAGATATATATATATCATATATATAATATATATAAAGAAATATATACAATATATTATATAAAGAATATATATACTTGACACCAAAAAAGGGGCAATTAATGAACAGAAAGGACATGAGACCTATGGTAAATAATAAAAGGACAGATGTATATTCTAGCTTACCAATAATGAATTAAATGTAAATGGACTAAACTCTACAACTAAAAAGGCAGAGATTGGCAAAATGGATTTTTAAAAGCCATAATCCAAATATATGCTATATAAAAATACACTTGAGATTCAAAGACACAAATAGGTAGAAAGTAAAGAGTTATAAAAAGATATACCCTGAAATTGGTAGCCAAAGAGATGGAGTGGCTATAATAACATCAGACAAAATAAATCTTAAAAATTGTCCCTGGTGGGGCACCTGCGTGGGTTCAGTTGATTTAGACACAACTTTTGATTTTTGCCTCAGATCATGATCTCAGAGGTTGCGAGATTAAGTCCTGCATCAGGCTCTGCAAAGGGTGTGGAGCCTACTTAAGAGTCTCTCGTCCTCTCTTCCTCACTGCCCCTCCCACCCTCTCTAGAAAAAAATGTTCCTAGAGACAAAGAAGGGTGTTTTATAGTGAAAAAAGATTAATCCATGAAGAAGATGTAACAATTATAAACACAGGTGAACCTAAGAACAGAGTACTGAAACACATGAAGTAAAAATAGAACAGATGGGATAAAACATAAATTCACAGTAATTAGAAACAAATACCTCACTTTCGATATGAATAGAACAAGAAGGCAGATCAACAAAACAGAAGACTTGAATACTATAAGCCAACCAGAACTAAAGACATCTGTAGAATACTCCAACAATAGCAGAATACACAATCTTAAGTGAATTTTGAGTATTTTACAATCCAGACCATATGTAATGCAATAAAACAAGTCTAAATAAATTTTAAAAGACTGAAATCAAAGTATGTTCTCTGACCACGATGGAATTAGCAATCAATACAGAAAACTGGAAAGTTCACAAATATGTGGAAATTAACATAATTAATAGATCAAAGATGAAATCACAAGAATTAGAAAATATGGGACACACCTGGATGGCTCAGCAATTTAGCGCCTGCCTTTGGCCTAGGGTGTGATTCTGGAATCCCAGGATCAAGTCCCACATCAGGCTCCCTGCATGGAGCCTGCTTCTCCCTCTGCCTGTGTCTCTGCCTCTCTCTCTGGGTCTCTCATGAATAAATAAAATCTTAAAAAAAAGAATTAGAAAATACTTTGAGATGAATGAAAATGCAACATACTAAAATATATGGCAGTACTTGTAAGAAAAGTTACAGCTGTAAGTGCCTATATTAAAAAAGACCTTGGGATACCTGGGTGGCTCAGCGGTTGGGTGCCTGCCTTCGTTTCAGGTCTGATCCCAGGATACGGGATTGAGGAGCCTGCTTCTCCCTCTGCCTCTCTCTCTCTCAGTCTGGGTCTCTCGTGAATAAATAAATAAATCTTTAAAAAAAGACCTTAAATCAAAAACCTAAAGCTGCCTTAAGGAACTAGGGGAAATAAAAGCAAAACACCAAAAAGCACATAAAGGTGAAATAAATGAAATAAAGACTAGAAAAACTATAGAGAAAAATCAATAATGGGGTGCCTGAATGGTACAGTCAGTTGAGTATCTAGCTCTTGGTTTTGGCTCAGATTGCAGTCTCAGGGTCCTGGAATTGAGCCCTGTGTGGAGCTCCCCCCTCAGCAGGGAGCCTGCTTGAGATTCTCCTTCCTTCTCTCTCTCTACCCCTCCTGCTTGTACTTTCCCTCAAATAAATCTTAAAAAAAAAAATTAACAAAACCCATAGCTGGTTCTTTGAAAACATCTGCAAAATGAACAAATCTTGAGCTAGATGGACCATGAAATAAAAGATCAAATTACTAAAGCCAGAAATGAAAGTGTGGACATTACTACCAACCCTACAGAAATAAAAAGGTGAAAATTTGTACCTCCAAATTTAAAAACTTAGGTGAAATGAACAAATTCCTATAAAAACTGCCAAAACCAAAAGAAACAGTCTGAGTGGTTCTATAATGAGGAAACAGCCTGAACAAGTGATCAAAAAGTTCCCATTAGAAAAGTCCACGACCATAACATAAAAATCCTCAATAAAATACTAGCAAACCCAATGCAATGGTATATAAAAAGGATTGCACACACCATGACCAAATGAGATTTTTCTCAAGAATGCAAGGTTGGTTCAACATATGAAACTCAATCAGTGAAATATACCATATTAATGAAGGACAAAAATTACAGGATTATCTTAACAGACACATAAAAAGTATTTCACAAAATCAAACACCTTTTCATGATCGAAACAAAATTCAATAAACTAGCAATAGAAAGGAACAACTTCAACCTGATATAGGGCTCCTAATAAACCCCATATTTGGCATCATATCTAATGGTCAAAGGCTGAAAGCTTTCCACATAAAGCTGGAACAAAACAAGAATGTCTACTCTTGTCACTTTTATTAAAAACTGTACAAATATTCTAGCCAGGGAAACTAGGCAGGAAAAAGAAATAGAAAACACCCAGATTGGAAAGGAAAAGGTTAAACTCTACTCAAAGCTGACATAATCTTGGACTTAAAAAAAATCCTAAGGAATCCACATACCCAAAACAATTAGAGCTAAAAGAGTTCAGTAATGTGGCAGGGTACAAGATCAACAAACAAAAATCAATGATATTTTTATATACTACCAATAAATAAACTGAAAATGAAATTAAACAATTTACAACAGCATCAAAACAGAATAAACATACTTACAAATACAGTGCAAGACCTGTACACTGAAAACTACAAAACATTCTTGAAAGAAATTAAGTGGAAAGACACCTTATATTCATGGATTGAAAGACTTAGTATTATGATGGCAATAGTTTCTAAATTGATCTACAGATTCAAAGGCTGACCTGTCTTTTTTGCATAATTCGACAGGTCAATTTTAAAATTCATATGGAATTGTGAGTGTCTATGAATGCCTAAAACAATCTGTGTTGGAAGACTCACACTCTGACTTCAAAACTTATTACCCAAAGCTACAATAATCAAGGCTGTGTGGTACTGCCTAAAGAATAGACATAGATCAATGGAACAGAACTGAGAATTCAGAAATACATTACTAATTTTCTAGTCAACTGATTTTCTACAAGGATGCTAAGACTATTCAATGAGGAAATAATACTCTTGCCAACAAATAGTTCTTGGATAACTGAATATCTACATGGAAAAAAAAAAAAGATTTAAAACTCATACCTCACACCATATGCAAAAATTAACTAAAAATGAATCCAAGAGCTAAATGTAATAACCGAATCAAGAAAACCTTGTGCTACAGGACACCTAGAAAGCTGAGACAATCTACAAAATGAACAAAATATTTGCAAATCAAAGCTGATAAGGGTCTAACATCTAGTATTTAAAGAACTCTTACAGCTTAATGGTAAGAAAAAAAAAAAAAACACTACCCAATTCTTAGATGAGCAAGGATTTAAAGAGACATCTGCCCAAATAAAATATACATAGTGAATAGGTTAATCATTAGAGAAATTAAAACCATGATGAAATACAAATACCACTTTACCATCTATTAGTTTGGCTAACCATTTAAAAAATAAGAAGTTCTGGAACACCTGGGTGACTCAGCGGTTGAGCATCTGCCTTTGGCTCAGGGGATGATCCCAGAGTCCTGGGAGCAAGTCCCACTCAGGCTCCCCTTGAGGAGCCTGCTCTCCTTCTACCTAGGTCCCTGCCTCTTTATCTCTCATGAATAAATAAAATCTTAAAAATAAATAAAAAATAAAAAGTACTGATAAGGATATGGAAAAACCCAAATCCTCATTGCTGGTAGCATTGTAAAATGATCACAGCTGCTTTGGAAAACAGTTCAGCGATTTCTCAAAAAGTTAAACACCAAGATACCACGTGATCCAAAAATTCATTCCTAGGTATGTAACTTCCATAAGGAAATGTTCTTAATATCATTCATAATAGCAAAAAAAAAAAAAAACCCCAAACTACCCAAATGTCCACCAAGTGATGAATGGATAAAGGAAATTTGACATGTCTATATAACAGAATATTATTCAGCCATAAAAAAAGGAATTCTACACTAATCTATAGTAAATATGGATGCATGTTGAAAATACTATGCTAAGTGAAGAAAGCCAAACAAAGACTGCATATTACATCATTCCATTTACATGAAATATCCAAGGTAGGCAAATCCATAGAGACCAAAAGATTAGTAGTTGCCAGGGAATGGGTAAATAGGGGAGGGGAGTCATGACAAATGGGTGTCAGTTTTCTTTTTTCGGGTGATGAAAAGATTTTAGAATTAGTGCTGATGGCTTCACAATTTTGCACATATACTGAAACCACTAAATTATAAAAGTTTTTTAAGAGATTTTATTTATTCAAGAGGAAAAGTTAAAGATCATGAGCAGGGGAAAGGGCAATGGAGGTTAACTAGATTTCTGTGATCATTTTGCAGGATGTTCAAGTATCAAATCATGCTGTACACCTGAAACTAGTATGCTGTACATCAGTTGCAGCTTAAGATTTTATTTATTCATGAGAGACATACAGAGAGAGGCAGAGACACAGGCAAAGGGAGAAGCAGACTCCATGTAGGGAGCCCGATGTGGGACTTGATCCCAGGACCTCAGATTCATGCCCCAAGCCAAAGGCAGATGCTCAACCGCCAAGCCACCCAGGCGTCCCCAGCTGTATCTCAATAAAAAAAATACTCATAATTCTAAAACTTTAAGAGGCTATTATATATAAATCTATGCCAAGGAGTTTGAAGTTCTAAAAGTGGAGAAATTCCTAGAAAAACTCAAAAGGAAAAAGTATGAATAATTCTATTAAAAAAAAAACTGAATCAAAAAAAAAAAAAAGGAAACTGAATAACTGAATACATAATTTAAAAACTTTCTTCAAAAAAAAAAAAAACCCACCAAGTAATATAAATGCTGCAAGTGCAGGTGACTTAACCAGTAATTTATACCAAAATTTAAGGAGGCCACTGCAAATTTTACACAAGCTCTTCTAAACAACAGGAAAATAAAGTTCCCAATTTATTTCAAGAGGCTAGCATAACCTTGTTACCAAGGATATTTTATGGAAGAGATTATTACCTGCATGTATACAAAAATCTTAAAGGAAACATGTGCAAACCAAATTCACCAATATACTAAATAAAGTATATTACGATCAAATTGGGTTTATTCTGGGAATGCCAGGTTGGTTTTACTTTGGTAAAACCAAACTTTTCTGAAAGTTATTCTTGTGTTTTATTTTTATTTTTTTATTCCTGTGTTTATATAATAAATGAGAAAGATCATATGAATACTGAGAAAAATTGAATTAAAAACTCACAATTTACAAACACACACTCCACCAACTCTGAAAAATGAATTTCCTTAGATAAAAAAAATCTCAATTTCAGCTAAGACAAAGAAATGCTGAAGACTTCCATTCCTGTAACATCTTCCACAAAACTAGCAATAAGATAGTCTTGTTATTATCATTGCTATTCAATGCTCTACTGTGTAATCTAAACCACTGAAATAAGTTACGGAGAAAAAGGTAGAAGGACTGGGAAGAAAGAATAAAACATTCATAATTTGCAGATAACTGTATATAGAAAATCCACAGGATGCTAAGAGTAAATTATTGATATTATCCAAAAAAATTAAGAAAGCTTCTCAAAGACAACACAAGAAATATCATTTCTTCAAAAAGGAAAAAGATTTCTTAAATCTTTGAAAATGCTGACAGTACAGAAAAAGCTCAATAAATTAGATCTTAAAATTAACTTATGTTCATCAAAAGACAATAGCCAAAAGTTTGATATACTAGCAGTGCATAGATCTGACAAAGGACTCCACTCCACAGTAATGTCCTCCAAATCTGATTCCCCCCAACCGAAAAAAGGCACAAAAACCTGCTTAAGCATGTTGCAGAAAATTACTCAAGATGATCAATAAAGATCTGAAAATGCTGAACCTCAGTGAAATCAGGAAGATACAAAAGTTAAAAGCACATGAGGTATTACATTCCATAACAACAGCTCCATTTTTTTAAAGGTTTTATTTATATGAGAAAGAAAGAGAGAGAGAGAGAGAGAGAGAGAGAGAGAGGCAGGCAGAGACACAGGCAGTGAGAGAAGCAGGCTCCATGCAGGGAGCTTGATGTGGGACTCGATCCCAGGTCTCCAGGATCATACCCTGGGTCGAAGGCAGATGCTAAACCACTGAGCCACCCAGGGATCCCACAGCTCCGTATTATAGACTGACAATGTCAGAGTAGTCGGTAAGGGTGTGAAGCAGCTAGCACCAAAATACTCTCTGCTGGTGGAAAAGTTAACTGGTACAACGTCTTTGGGAAAGGCTGGGCATTACTTATTCATTCTGAAGATACTCATTCCTAGATATTAGAGAATTTGTGTACCAGACCTACCCTCAAAAATGTTCATGGTACCACTGTTTAACAGCAAAAAACTAGAAACCCAAATGTTCAATATTAGAATTGATAAATTAGGAGATATTTTATAATGCTAGATATATCCATCAATTTTAACTATAGTTGCATTCAACAAAGATAGGTTTCATAAGCAAGGCGTCCATAAAAGAATACAGTATGGAATAAAGCTCAAAATGTAAATGCTTTTTAGGGATATATGCATGGGGATGAAATATACAGACAAAAATCATAGGAAAGCAATGGTTATCTGGGGGAAAAGGGGATATGATCATTAAAGAAAACATGGGGAACTTCTGCAGTATTGGTAATATTTCATTTTTTTAAAAGATTTATTTATTTTAGAGACAGAGAGCACACAAGCAAGGAGAGGAGTAGAAAGAGTCTTCAAGCAGAGCAGACTCTCTGCTGAGCATGGAGCCCTATGTAGAGCTCAATCCTAGGACCCTGAGATCATGACCCAAACCAAAATCAAGAGTCAGCCACTTAACCAACTGAACCACCCAGGAGCCCCATTTTTGTTCTATTTTTTTTTTTTTTATCTAGGTAAGGGCTATCTGGGTGTTTACTGTATAATCAGAGTAAAACAATGGTTTTAGCAATTTCCTGTATATGTATGCTATGTTTAATGATTTGAAAAGCCAAGAAAACTAGTCCAAAAATGGGGGGGAAATGGCAATCTAAGAAACTTAGTGGTTTCTTACTAAAAGTAAAGTTGCAATAAGTGATGTATAAACATATAAAACTAAAACCTTAGATGATAGGAGGCTTCTTGGAAGATAGAAGTGTAAAAAATGCACCAAAATTATACTACCATGATCTCCTGTAATATAATGATTTCATTAAAAAAAACTTTTTGGGGGGACACCTGGGTGGCTCAGCAGTTAGACACCTGCCTTTGGCTCAGGTCATGATCCCGGGATCCAGGATAGAGCCCTGCATGAGGCTCCCTGCAAGGAACCTGCTTCTCCCTCTGCCTGGGTCTCTGCCTCTCTGTGTCTCTCATGAATAAATAAATCTTTAAAAAAATAATAAAAAAATTTTCTGAGAACGAGAGGAAGAGCATGCATTAGCAGGTGAGGGAGGTGCAGGGGGAGAGAGAATCTTAAGCAGGCTCCACACCCAGCTCAGAGCTGGGTGCAGCACTTTATCTCATGACCCTCAGATCATGACCTGAGCCAAGAGTCAGATGTTAAATTGACAGCCACCCAGGTACCCCCATGATGTAATTATTTCAGAACTCTGGAGTCTGTTGAAGGCTTGCAACTTCCAAGGGAAAACCTGAGAGTCAACTGCATTAATATTGGTCAATTTCAGATCCCAGCATACCAGCAGCTACCCATCCCTCACCCCAGCCACCAACTGTGCACATGTTCTGGAGCAGCCTGTATTTAGTCTGGAGGAGTTAAGGCCAGCAAGGACCCAGGCATCCAAATATTGGGGATATGTGCTCTGAACACTGGATTGGTGCTTCTGACCATAGAAGTGCTGGCACAGAGACAGTCAGCCATTGCTATTTCCCCTCTCCCTCCAGGTGAAATGGCTTCCAGGGGACTGAAAGGGCAGGTGCCACTTCCCCCCTTCATTTTCCACTTTTTCACCCTACAAGAGCCAGACACTGGCTAGGACACTCTAAGACAACCACATATATAGAGAATATCAGAAAGTGCCTGCATATGCCCAGTTAAAGGCTCAAGAAAGACCAGAGAAGACACCTAAGCATAAACACACACCTCAGGCTGATCCTCCACACAGAAACTGCCTACAACAACCAAAAAACAAAAACGGAAAACAAAACAAAAAAAAAAAAGAAAAAAAGTCCAGAAACATTAAAAAAAACAGAAAATGCTGGGAAAGGCAAAGAATCTGTTTTCCAGAATTATTACATTATAATCCAGTGTTCAACACATTGAAAGGCATACAAAGAAACAAGTATGGCTTATTCAAAGGAACAGAAATCAAGAACTGTCCTTGAAAAGACACTGGAAATTTTGCTACACAAAGACTTTAAAACAGTGGTTTTAAAGACGATAAAGGAATAAAAGGAAGATGTGAAGTCACGAAAACAATGCATGAACCAAATGGAAAGATCAACGAAGAGACAGAAAATCTACAAACAAAAACCTGGAGCTAAATAGTGCAATATCTGAAATGAAAATTTCACTAAAGGGATTCAAAAGCAGATTTAAGCAGAGAGAAGAAAGAATCAGTGAACTTTAAGATAGGACAATGGAAATGATCAAGGGCAAAGAAGAAAGATTTGAGAGACTTCAGCTTCTCAGGGACAGACATGGGACACCATCAGGGAGACTAATACAGTAGGAGTCCCAGGAGAACAGAGAAAAAAGAGCAGAGAGACTATTTGAAGGAATAATGGCCTAAAACTGCTGAAATGTGATGAAATGGAGTATGAACACTGAAGAAGCACAAAATAATCCCAAGTCAGATGAACTCAGAAACCCACACCACGTTATGGTATAATCACACTTTCATGGAAGAGAGAAGCCAATCATCATATTCAAGGATGCTCAGCAAGATTGTCAGCAGAATCTCATCAAAAACATTTGAGGCCAGAAAACTATGGGCCTGTAAGTACAAAATGCTAAAATGAAAAAAATACATACTAAGAATCCTATAATACAACCACTGTCCTTCAAAAATGAGGGAGAAATTGGGGTGCCTGGGTGGCTCTTTTGGTTAAGCATCTGCCTTCGGCTCAGGTCATGATTTTGGAGTCTCAGGATCAAGCCCCACATCAAGCTCCCTGCTCAGCTGGGAGCCTACTACTTCTTCCTCTCGTCCTCCCCCTGCTCCTCCCCACTGCCTGTGCTCACATGCACTTTCTGCCCCTCCCTCTCAAATAAATAAAAATCTTTAAAAGAAATTAAGACATATCCAGACAAATGAAAGCTGAAGTTCATGACCATTAGATATGACCTATAAACATGCTCAAAGGCATTCTGCATGGTGAAATGCAAGTACATTCAACTGTAACCTGAAGCTACATGGAGAAGTGAACATCACCACAAGAGTAACTACATGGACAATTACAAAAGCAGGTGTCATTGCAATGAAATACTACTCAGCCATAAAAAGAATGAAATCTTGCCATTTGCAACGATGTGGATGGAACTAGAGGGTATAACACTAAGCAAAAAAAAAAAGTCAAAGACAAAGACCTTATAATTCCACTCATATGTGGAATTTAAGAAAATGAAAAAAAAAATGAGACTAACAAGAAAACAGACATTTAAACACAGAACATACTGATGGTTGTCCAATAGGAGGTAGGTGGGAAAATAAAATAAAGCAGATTAATATCACAGTTATCAGGATGAGCTCTGAGTAATGTATGAAAGTGCTAAATCACTATACTGTACACCTGAAACTACTCTAATACTACAGGTTAACTATTCTGGAATTTTTTTTTAAGTAGGTATCATTGTAACAACAGTTTATAACTATCCTTTTCCCATGTGATTTCAAAGATTACTACATTTAAAGAAAAATTATTACCATAAAAGCTAATATGACTGTAACTCTGGTTTGTAATTCCAAATCTTTTTTTTTTTTTTTTTAAGATTTGAGAGAGAGAGGGAAAGAGAGAGAGAGAGCATATACACACAGACACACAAGTGGGGGAAGAGAGGGAGAAGCAGACTCCCTATGAGCAGGGAGCCCAACGTGGGGCTCAATCCCAGGACCCTGGATCATGACCTTAGCCAAAGGCAGATGCTCAACTGACTGAGCCATCCAGGTGCTCCCAAATCTTGTTTTCTACATAAAGATAAAATCTTGCAACAACTGAAAGGGGAGAGTACAGACTTGTAAAGGAGCAGAGGTTTTGTATGTTATTGAAATTAAGCTAGTCTAAATCCAAATTAGTGTTCTAACTTTATGATGTCAAATATAACACCCCATAGTAACCACAAAGAAAAAAGCTATAGGATACATACAAAAGGAAACCAGAAAGGGGTTTTAAACATTTCACTACAAAAAAAAAAAAAATCAACATAAAAGAAGACATGAATGCAAGAAATGAGAAGCAAAAAAGCTGTAAGGCATATAGGAAACAACACAATGACCGAAGTCCCCAAACTATTCAATCAAAAGACACACTGGAGGTGCCTGGGTGGCTCAGTCGGTTAGGCATCCAACTCTTGATTTCAGCTCAGGTCTTGATTCTAGGGTTTTGAGTTCAAATCCCGTGTTGGGAGTTCATGCCCAGCATGGAGCCTACTCTAAAAAAGACTGGCAGAATGGATAAAAAACACATGACCCACCTATACGAGGTCTACAAAGGACTCAAGATACAAAGACACCAAAACAGGTTAAAAGGGAAATGACAGAAAATGTATTCCATGTAAATAGTAACCAAAAGGGAGCAGGGTGGCTGTACTAATAACAGACAAAACAGATTTAAACCAAAATAGGCTAGAAGAGATGAAGAATGTTGTATATTAATATAAGGTTCAATATATCAAGACAGAAAAATTATAAACATTTACACATCTAATGACAGACCATCAAAAGGTATGAAACAAATACTGACAGAACTGAGGAGAAACAGTTCTACAAGAGTTCAACATTTCAATACCCCATTCACAATAGACAGAAGAACCAGAAAAGATAATTAAACTAGATCTGATAGATATATACAGAACATTTTACCCAGCAAAAATGAATACACATTCTCAAGTACACACAGGACATTTTCTTGGATAGACCATATGTTAGGCCACAAATCAAGCCTCAACAGATTTAAGAAGATATATATCATACAAAGTATCTTTTCTGACTACAACAGATGGTGCTAAAAAAATCAATAAAAAAAACAGGAAAATTCACAAAAGTGTGGAAATTGAACATTTTTTTAAATTTTTTTTAAATTTTTATTTATGATAGTCACAGAGAGAGAGAGAGAGAGAGGCAGAGACACAGGCAGAGGGAGAAGCAGGCTCCATGCACCGGGAGCCCGGCGTGGGATTCGATCCCGGGTCTCCAGGATCGCGCCCTGGGCCAAAGGCAGGCGCCAAACCGCTGCGCCACCCAGGGATCCCGAAATTGAACATTTTTTAAAAACATTTTAAACAACCAATGAATCAAAGTAGAAATCACAAAGAAATTAGGAAATACGTAGAGACAAATGAAAATGAAAGCACAATATTCCAAAACCATGGGACACAGCAAAAGGGAAAGAGGGAAATTTATAGCTATAAATATTCTCATCAAAAAACAAATCTCAAATCAACAACCTAACTTTACAAAGTAAAAAGAACAACCAACTAAGCCCAAAGCTAGCAAAAGAAGGGAATTAAGAGCAGAGATAAACATAAAAGACAAAAAAATAAAACAGAAGTTGGTTCTTTGAAAAGATCAACAAAATTGACAAATCTTTAGCTAAATGAACTAAAAGAAGGTTCAGATTAGTAAAATCAATAACAAATGTGGGAACAGTACTACCTATTCTACATAAATAAAAAGGATTGTGAGAGTACCATGAACTGTACACACCAGAAAATTGAATAATCTAGATGAAATGGGCAAATTCCTCGAAACACAAAACCTACCAAGACTAAATCACAAAGAAATAGACCATCTGAATAGACTAGTAAGGAGATAGAAAATCTCCCAAAAAAGAAAAGCCCTGGATCTATTGGCTTCACTGGTGAACTCTATTAAATATGTAAATAACTAATACCAAACTTTCCCAAAAAAAATGAAGAGGGGGGAACACCTCTCAGCTCACTGTATAAAGGCAGCATAATCCTGATACCAAAGACACTACAAGCAACCTATACAGACCAACATCCTTTATGAACACTGATCAGAAACAAAAATTGAAAAAAAAAAAAAAAGAAACAAAAATTGAGAGGCACCTGAGTGGCTCAGTGGTTGAGTGTCTGCCTTTGGCTCAGGTTGTGATCCCAGGGTTCTGGGATCAAGTACCACATCAGCCCCCTGCAGGGAGCCTGGTTTTCCTTCTGCCTATGTCTCTGCCTCTCTCATGAATAAATAAAATCTTTTTAAAAATTTGAACTAAAATACTAGCAAACAAATTTCCACAGTGCACCAAAAGAATTACACACTGTGGCCAAATAGGATTTGTTCCTGGAATGCAAGGATAGCTCAACATAAAAAATATATATACATATATACATATACATACATATATATGTGTGTATACACACACACACACACACACACACACACACACGCCACATGAACAAAATGAAGGGAAGAAAAACCAACCACAGGGCCATTTCAAATGATGCAGAAAAACTGAGAAGATACTTTTGTGATAAAATCACTCAACAAAATAGGAATAAAAGGAAACTTACCCTCAAATAAAATCCTTTTATTAAAAAAAAAAACCCACAGCAAACTTAATACTCAACTGTAGGACTAAAAGTTTTTCCTCTAAGATCAGAGGGGAAAAAGATAAGGATGCATACTTTTACACTTCTATTCAACATAATGGAAGTTCTACCAAAATTATTTAGTCAAGAGAAAGAAATAAGAGGCATCCAAATTACAAAGGAGTAAGTATAATTGTTCCTGTTTGTAGACGACATGATTATATATTGAGACCCGTAAGGAGTCCACAGAAAACCTATCAGAATAAATTCAGCAAAGTATCAGGATACAAAGTCAACACACACACAAAAAAAATCAGCTGCATTTCTATATACAATGAACAATCTGAAAAGGAAATTACAAAAACTATTCCATACACAATAGCATTAAAAAGAATAAAATACTTAGAAACTGACTTAACCAAAGAAGTAAAAGACTTGTGCAATGAAACCTAAATTGTTGATAAAATAAAGACAAAATAAATGGTAATACATTCTATGTACAAACATGGACTGGAGAACTTAATATTGTTAAAATGTCAATACTACCCAAAGCAAACTACACATTCAATGTAATACATATCAAAATCCCAATGACAGTGTTACAGAAAATAGAAAAACCTGACACCAAAAGCAAAGACAACATCAGCAAAAATAAACACATGCGAATATGTTACTATAAACCTTCTAACCATCAACAAAATGAAAAGGTAACCTATCAAATGGGAGAATATTTGAAAATCATGTCTGATAAGGGATTAATATCTGAAATATGTAAAGAAAACCCCATCCTAAAGTTTTTTTTAAAGATTTATTTATTTATTCATAGAGAGCGAGAGAGAGGCAGAGACACAGGCAGAGGGAGAAGCAGGCTCCATGCAGGAAGGCCGATGTGGGACTCAATCCCGGGTCTCCAGGATCACACCCCGGGCTGCAGGCAGCGCCAAATCGCTGTGCCACCAGGGCTGCCCCCCCCCCATCCTAAAATTCATATGGAATCTCAAGTGACCCTGAATAACCAATCTTGGGGAAAAAAAAAAGTTGAAGGACACACTTCCTTATTTCAAAACCTACTATAAAGCTACAGTAACTAAACAGTGTAGTATTGGCATAAAGACAGACATATAAAGTAATACATTAGGATAGAAAGCCCAGAAATAAATCCTTACATAGATGGTCAAATGATTTTTGACAAGAGTGTCAAAACTATTCAATGGTGAAAGGATAGCCTTTTCAACAAACAGTGCTGGAAAAACCGGATATACACATCCAAATAAAGTTAGAGGTTTATCTAAAACCATATGCAAAAAAAAAAAAAAATAAAAAAAATAAAACCATATGCAAAAATTAATGCAAAATGATCAAGGACCTAAATGTTAAGACCTTCTAAGAAAACACAGGACAAAAGCTTCATGACACTGGACTTCGCAATGTTTCCTTGTATATGACACCAAAGGCACAAGTAAACAAAAAAGTCAAATTAGATTTCATGAAAATTTTAAGATTTTGTACCCCAAAAGGCACTCTCCAGAGTAAAAAGGCATCCCACAGGAGAAAGGATTTGGTTTTGTTTTTTTTTTTTTTTTTTTATTTGTGATAGTCACAGAGAGAGAAAGAGTGAGAGGCAGAGACATAGGTAGAGGGAGAAGCAGGCTCCACGCACCGGGAGCCTGATGTGGGATTCGATCCCGGGTCTCCAGGATCGCGCCCTGGGCCAAAGGCAGGCGCCAAACCACTGCGCCACCCAGGGATCCCCTGGAGAAAGGATTTGTAAATCACATGTAAATGAGAGATTAATACCTGTAACATACAGAGAACCTGTAAAATTCAGCAACTAGAACAAAAATTAAACAACCTGATTAAAAAATGTACAGAGGACTTGAGTAGATGTTTCTCCAAAGGAGATGTACAAATAAGTAATAAGCACATGAAAAGGTGCTAAACATCTCAAATCATTAGGGAAATGCAGATCAAAACTAAGTAAGATACCACTTCATGCCCATTAGGATGGTACTATAATATAAACACAAAAGAGAAAATAAGTGTTTGTGAGGGTGTGGGAAGGTAAATGATATAGTTACTGTGGCAAATACAGGGATTCCTCAAAAAATTAAAAATAGAACATGTAATCTAGCAACTACCTCTTTTGGTATATACCTGGGAGAATCAGAATGAGTCTTGAAGAGATTTGTACACTCCTGTTTATAGCAGCATTATTCACTGCTAAAATGTGGAAGCAATCAAGTATCCATCAATGTGTGAAATAAGCAAAATGGGATATATACAACATAACAATATTATTCAGACTTAAAAAGAAATTCTGACAAATGCTACAACATGGTTGAACCTTGAGGACATCATGCTAAGTGACATAAGCTAGTCACAAATGACAAATACTGTAGGACTCCACATACATGAGGTACTAAGAATAGTCAAAATCAAAGATCTAAGGTGTAATGGCAGGTGCCAGAAGTGGGTGGAGAGATGAGAATGGAGAGTTATTATCCAACATGTACAGACTTCTAGCTTTATAGAATGAGAATTATAGGGATAAATGGTGGTAATGGTTGAACAACATGCATGTATTTAATGTCACTAAACTGGGGATCCCTGGGTGGTGCAGCGGTTTGGCGCCTGCCTTTGGCCCAGGGTGCGATCCTGGAGACCCGGGATCGAATCCCATGTCGGGCTCCTGGTGCATGAAGCCTGCTTCTCCTTCTGCCTATGTCTCTCCTCTCTCTGTGTGTGTGTGACTATCATAAATAAATTTAAAAAATAATGTCACTAAACTGTGTGCTTAAAAATGGTTAAGATGGTAGATTTTCTTTTGCTACAATAAAAAAAGAAAAATCCTAGAAGTTAATCAATATGGAATATGGGGAGAGAACTTATTTGAAGATTAGGGCCTCTTTCAGCTTCAGTACAGTTTGTGAGAACATACATACCAAACAATTATATGACGACACCTATATGTCAGAGGGAATCCAAGGGTGTTTAAGACTGGTCCTTGACAGTCTAAGCCAGAAACCAGGAATTCAACTTTTAAACACAATGACTTCAACCAATGCTCTCTCACAACTGCACTCTATATATATCCACACTGTCACAATCAGGACCACCACACAGTGCATTAGTACAGTTATGGGCATGATTATACATATTCAACACACATAACTTATTCAAGCTCCCCCAAGTCCTATAGATGAGTATGGCTATTACTCCCATGTTACAATTCAGGAAACATAATCTTAGAGAGTTAGCCAAGATTAGAGGAAGTAAGAACCACGGCCAGGATCTGTTCAAGTTAATCTTCCAGAGGCTACTACACTTTTGTGTAGATTTATTATGAAATGGGCAAAATGAATATGCTTCTTCAAAACTATACTTTATCTTCCCTGTTTTGAGACTACATGTTTACATTTAGAACACCACACAGTGGGGTCAATGAACAATGTAAAATAGCCATGGATGATCTTGCTACATATCTAACAGAGGCAGAGAACGTGAGAAATTTTTCAGAGGTGATAACCAAGCCATTCTTGAAAAAAAAAGAGAAGGATTTTTCTGGGCAGATAATATTCAATTTAGTATTCTGCTTAACAGTTCAGCTATGTAGCAAAACAGCATTTCCTGCATGATTTCACCTAAGCCAACGATTTTAATTATATAAAATGGAATCTCAAGAAACACAACAAATGGAACAGGATAAAAGAACCCTGAGAGCCAGGTTCTAGAGATCTTTCCTAGGTTGATACCAGATCATATATGCTTATGTAGTCTTTGAACTGTAGAAAATATTTCACAAAAACAAAATTAAGAAGGTTTTACACCCAAGGCTGATCGGAATTTTGAATTACAATAATAATTGGGGTCTACAAAAATGTAGGGGAAAAAAGACTCTCATGAAATCCTGGCTGGATTGTAAACAGAGAAATTCACTTTGAGAAAGAAGTCAGTAACTTAATTTGAAGACAATATAAACCCCAGTCATTCTGCAATTCACTTCTAGCTATACAGGCTAAAGAAATTCTTGTTACATGCACATGAGACCTAAACAAGGATGTTCACCAAAATACTATTTATAATAGCAAAAAATAATTTACCAATATAGGATCAGATAATTATTATAGATATTTTTGTAAAATACTACTACTATACAGCAATTAAAACACACTGATTTGACTTAAAATATTAATATGGAGACATCATAAATATAACAATACATAGAGGGGCACCTGGGTTGCTCAGTTGGTCAACCATCTGCATTTCGGTCATGATCCCAGGATCATCAAGTCCCACACTGAGCTCCCTGCTTGCAGGTAACTGCTTCTCCCTCTCCTCCTGCTTGTGTGCACTTTCTTGCTCAAATAAAATCTTTTAAAAATAGTAATAATACATTGAAAAAGGCAAATATTGGCATATCTTGTTTTATTGTACATTGAAGATACTGCATTTTTTTATGAATTGAAAATTTATGGTGACCCTAGCAAGTCTATCAGTGCCATTTTTCCAACAGCATTTGCTCACTTCGAGTCTCAGTCACATCTTGGTAATTCTCACAATAATAATAAGTTTGAAATATTGTATTTGTTATGATGATCCATAATCTTTGATGTTACCACTGCAATAGTTTTGGGGACACCACAAACCATGCACACACAAGATGGCAAACTTAATTGCTAAATGTTATGTGTGTTCTGACTGTTCCACCAACTAGCTATTTCCCATTCTCTCCCCGCTCCTTGGGCCTCCCCATTCCCTGAGGTACAGTAATATTGAAATTAGGCCAATTAATAACCCAATTATGGCCTCTAGGTGTCTAAGTGTCCAAGTGAAAGGAAGAATCCCACATCTCTCACTTTAAATCAAAAGCTAGAAATGATTAGTTCAGGGAGGAAGGCCTGTTAAAAGTCAAGATAAACCAAAAGCTAGGTTTCTTACCCTAGACAAGTTGGGAACGCCAAGGATGAGTTCTGGAAGGACATTAGAAGTGCTACTCCAGTGAACACATGAGTGATAAAGTGAAAACAGTTTTATTGCTAAGGAGAAAGTCTTAATGGTCTTAAGAGAAGATCCAACAGCCACGATATTCTTGAAGCCAAAACCTAATCCATAACAAGGCCCTCAATCTCTTCAATTCTGTGCAGGCTGAGGGAGGGGACAAGGCTGTAGAAGACAAGTCTGAAGCTAGCAGAGGTGGGCTCATGAGGCTTAAGGAAAGACAGTGTCTCCGTAACATCAAACTGCAAGGTGAAGCAGCAAGGGCTGATGCAGAAGCGACAGCAAGTTCTCCAGAAGATGTAGAAATCATTCGTGAAAGTGGCTCCACTAAACAATGGATTTTCAATGTGGACGAAACAACATTCTATCAGAAGAAGATGCCATCTAGGACTTTCATAGCTAGAGAGGAGAAGTCAGTGCCCGGCTTCAAAGCTTCAAAGGATGGGTGGACTATTAGGGGCTAATGCAGCTGCTGACCTGAAGTTCAGACTGTGCTCAACATGCCATCCTGAAAATCCTAGGGACCTGAAGAATGATGCTAAATCTCTCTGCCTATGCTCAATCAGTGGAACAACAAAGCCTGGATGACAGCACATCTGTTTAGTAGGACACAGTTTCCTGAATATTTTAAGCCCACTGTTAAGACCTACTGCTCAGAAGATTCCTGGCAAAAATATTACTACTGACAACACACCTGGCCCCCCAAGAACTCTGAGGGAGATATACAATGAGACTCATATTTGCACACCTCACACAACATCCATTCTGCAGCCCATGGATCTAAAAGTTACTTCAGCTTTCAAGTCATTACTGAATATATTTCAAAGGGCTATAGCTGTCATAGACAGGGCTTCCTCTGATGGATCTGGATAAAGTGAACTGGAAAACTTCTGGAAAGGATTTACCATTCTGGATGACAGTAAGAACACTCGTGATACACAAGAGGTGGTCAGAGTATCAACATGGAAGGAGTGTATTCCAATCCTCACAGATGAATGAGGAGTTCATGACGTCAGTGGAGGAAGGCACTGCTGATGTGGTGGAAACAGCAGAACAGGATTAGAAGTAGAACCTAACGATGGGACTGAACTGCTGTAATCTCATGATCAAACTTTAACAGATGAGGAGTTGCTTCTTGTGGATAAGCAATGAAAGTAGTTTCTTGAGATAGGATCTACTCCTCGTGAGGAGGCTGTGAAGACTGTTGAAATGACAACAAAGGATTCTACAAACAGAATACGACAAACACTTAGCTGCTAATAAGGTAGAGAGAGGATTTGAGAGGATAGACTCCACAATTTTTTCCACTGTATTTATATTTTTATGTTAATTTTAGGTCTCAAAATGGAGACTCTATACATATATAGATATATGATTAATATTTTATCTTAATTTCATGTTATACAGATTTTTATGTAACTAAACATGTAGAAAGATACTACTCTCAAAAGGTATTATTCTAGTAACTACAGAATACTCCATCACTTGAATATACTTGAAAATATATAAATATTTTCCTCTTGGGAGACACTTAGGTTTTTTGTGTTTTTCTTTTCCAAATTTTCACCATCATAATAATGCTCTAAGTATCCTTTTATATAAATCCTATCTATATTCATTATTACTCCTAAGGAGACACACTCAGATCTGAACATAGTAAGTCAAAGAACATGATGATTTTTAAAGCAAAAAAAGTGATCTTTGAGGCAGAGTTATAAAGAAGCTGCAGCAGCAAACAGAGAAGCAACGCCAGGAACCCTGTCTGAGCATCAAGAAAAACGACAAGTCAACCTTAATTTTCTCCAACACAGAAGGCAGCCAAGCTCAGCAGTGTGGCTTCCATTTTGTCCTCCACCTTTTTGTTGGAGAAATGAGTAACAGAGTTTGGAGGACAAATCTGCCCTTTAACATTACTGGCCATGGACCTCTGGAACCTCCGGGGGCTTTGCACAGCCCACGACACTCTGACCCCCATCACCCCTGCAGCCATCATGAGGTGCTCCTCCTTCCCTACTCTTCCTTCAGTGCCCCAAACATGCCAAGCTCTCTCAAAAGCCTTAGTCCAATCTTCTCCGTCTGAAACATTTTCACCCACACTCTTTACATGATCTAGCTCTTTCTCTTCCTTTAGAACTCCATTTTAAACATACCTCCCGTGCTCGCTTCGGCAGCACATATACTAAAATTGGAATGATACAGAGAAGATTAGCATGGCCCCTGCGCAAGGATGACACGCAAATTCGTGAAGCGTTCCATAAAAAAATAAAAAAATAAAAAATAAAAAAATAAACATACCTCCCAAGAGAGTTCCAGCCTAGGTGACTCAAAATGTTACTTCATAGTACTTACTAAAACTTGCCATTATTTTACTTATTTCTCTGCTTGTTTTTTTCCTTCTGTTTCCCATCCACGAAGGGAGAACAGGTTCTGAGGATACCACATAAAGTCAGGAATCCCCGGAGCCTAACAGTGATTTGCATGAAGTATGCATTCCATAACTATTTACTGTTGAACTTCTGGTGAATTTGGTCAATGTGGCAGTGGGACCAAGTGTATAGTAAGAGAAGTGGAATCTAAAGCTAGATTTTATAAGGAATGACCTGAACTACAGGTCCAAGGTGGAGTTGATCTGCATTACTTAATGTAAGTGCTGAATGATGTCTCCCAAAGATGTCCAGGTCTTCATCCCTGGAACCAGGGATGGTTGAATGTCTCAGAAGAAATGTCTCAGAAGAAAATACTGATGTCTTCTTGGCCCAATAGCCAAGCAAGCCATCCTAAGGTTAGGGCAGCATGATCTAGGCGCAAAGGCTAGGGCTCCATGTATTAAACACTTGACTCAGCAGAAACCCGACCTGCAATAGTCACAGCATCCACTGAAGCCCAAATAAAACCAAGACCAAGCACAAGTGCCTGCTTCGCCCTCTCCCTCTGCTGTTCCCCTTGCTTGTGCTGTCTGGAGCGTGTGCTCACTCTTAAATAAAATCTTTAAAAAACAACAAAAAAAGTCAAAGCTGGGAATACACCTGCACGTACCTAAAGATGTGGTGTTAGTGGGAGTCACGTGTTAGGAAGTAGCCTTGGTGCCACTCAAACATGGACTGAGACCGCAGGTTTTGGTCTGAGTCTGAGATCAGCCACTTACTGACTAGCTAGGTAGTCTCACAAGTCCTCTAACCTAGAGGAGAATTTTCTCATCTGTAACACAAGATTGACTCCAATTTTGAAAGAAGTTCTACCATGGGTAAAATGCTATCAAACAGCATTGCCTGCTATAGAGAACTCATTCCTGAAAGAAAGAGTCCATCTGGGGCAAACTTAATTGTTGTCTTATTTTAGTAATCTGCCACAGCCACCTCACCTTCAGTGACCACCTCCTTGGAGAGTCAGCGGCCATCAACATCGAGGCAAGACCTTCCACCAGTGAAAAGACTGACTTACTGAAAGTTCAAATGATGGTTAACATTTTCTACCAATAAAGTATTTAAGTATGTACAATTTTTTAGACATAGTGCTTTTGCACACTTAACCGACTACAGCATGGTGTAAGCATAATTTTCTTATGTATTGGGAAACCAAAGAATTCCTTTGGCTCCCTTCATTGCCATATTTGCTTTGTTGCAGTGGTCTGGGACCCACCCACCACTTCTCCAGTTAGAAGAGTTTATAAATTCCACAGTTACCAAAAGTCGATCTTGTTTGTAATAAAAGCTCTCCCTCAGACGTTTAGCTACTTTATGTTCACATACACCTGTATCCTTATAAGAACTATTTCCAACATCAAGTTAGGAAGCAAATCAAAGAATTTATGATGAAAAAACAGCAATTACCAGTCCTTGTTCTGCAGACACCACTACTGCCAAATTTCTTCAAAGTACATTTAAAAAATTAAAAACATGTTCACTTTCAACTAAAGTAACTCAAACAAGAAACATTCCATCAATATTTTTACAACATGTTGCAACTTCCACGAAAGATTATGAAACAACACTTGTTAGGACATCCAAGCCTCCTTCTGAAGTATCATCTTAGGGGATGCTCCCTTCTCCCTCCACTATCCTATGGGGGTATCCTACATACCATCAAAACTAAATGCTCGTTGACTTGCATTTGTAGTTAAAAGCAATTAAAATATTCAAGAAATGCACTGTCCAATACAGCAGCCACTAGTCACATGGTGACAAAGCACCCTGAACTGCATTGTAAATGTGAAATATATATATTGAAGTTTTAGCACTAACAAAAAATGATATACCCTTTATAGTTTTTATATTGATTATATGTTACATATTTTGTATGTTAGATAAAATATTAACATCCCTTTTAAAAAAAAAACCTTTAAAATGTGGCTACATTTATATATGGATGACTCCCATTATAATTCTCTATATAAACAGTCCTGCTATGTTTGACCTATCCTTTTTTAATCCAGTCTTTATATGCGTCATAAAATAGATTTGCGCATTAGAAATCAAAGGCTGTCTTCACCCAGAGAACCCAATGCACAAAGTGAGCTACAAAAAAGGGCAAGCATTACCAAAGATTCAGTCATTCTTCACAGGTCATGAGAAAGCTGCCCAGAAACAGCTCTACATACATACATAGTGTATATACAAAAATATTTGCTCAAGTTTTCAAGTCTAAGTCACCTGGCAAATGATCATGAATTCCTCGGTTTATGGGTGTAGTGCAGACTCTATTGAAATCCAGAGAATTATCCAATATGGCATTTATCCTTTGAAAGATACTAGCATTGCTACATGTGGAGAGCGCAGGTGCTTCCTGGTTGTCTCGACAATCTTTTATCCTTCCAGCTTCTTCTTCCTAGACACAGAAAAAAGATATTTAGGTTTTCTTCCTAGACAAAGAAAAGATGCTTAGGTTTCTCTATACTCCTTTACGATAAATACCCCTCCTTCCTCCTAAACCAACACTATGAGATAAAGTAACAAGGAACTGAAGTTTCTTGCCTATATATTAAAATGCTCCCTTAGTATTCTCTAGCTCAGCAGACAACACTACCAGGTGTCTCTGACAGAAATCTTGGTACCATTCTTCATTCTTTCTCACTCATCACATCCAATGCCTGACATAGTAAGCAATGAAATACCGCCGGACAGTCATTTCTAAGTAAAGTCTAATTTATCAAGCTCTAGGATTCCCAGTTACCTTGGGGAAAACAAAAAACAGACGAAGTAAGGAAACTAGAACCTAGAATCAGACAGCTGGTCACTTCAAAATAAAATTTTAAGAAGCTGAGTGACTATGTTTAGCCCATTGAAATTCAGGTAAGCATGAGTATGGCCAGAGACAGTTTTAACAACTCTGCAGGACAGCCTTAAAGGGACAAACTTGAGTCCCATATCATTCTCAACTTCTTGAGAAGTCTGGCATCCTTTGCAAGCTGTGAGGATGACCAGGATACTCAGTCCTACAAGGTTGTTTCCCCAAGCCTCCCAGAGAGCCACCACTGAGAGCAGTTAAACCCACAGACACAAGGGTCCTTCCACAACTGTAGATTTCTAAGGATTCTCAACCTCACTAAGGCAACATCACAAAGGCTAAGATGCACGCATTTACCATCAATCTTCAGGTTTGTTTGTTTTTTTTAGTTTTTATTTATTTATTCTTGAGAAAGAAAGAGAGCGAGAGAGAGGCAGAGACAGAGGGAGAAGCAGGCTCCATGCAGGGAGCCTGATGTGGGACTTGATCGTGGGACTCTAGGATCATGCCCTGGGCCAAAGGCAGACACCCAACTGCTGAGCCACCCAGGCGTCCCAATCTTCAGGTCTTAAGGCTACATGCTTCATTCACTCACTGCCTCATCAACATTAACCAACAGTCTGCTATGTACAGTAAGCACCTGAAGGGTAGGCAGATTAGACAGACTCAACCAAAAGAGATTTCTGAAGTCTAGAAAGGAAACGAAGATCTGATCGGGCTGTCAACAGCCTCCACACAAGTTATAGTTTGCTGGGATCATACATTGTCCTCTCAGCCAAAGGGGCTCAAAGATAACAATGTACCTGAAAGTACAGGAAGGAAAAGTCTGAAGCACAAAGAGAACAGAGGAGCTTTATCAAAAGTGGTCCAGTATGGCAATGTATGGGGTTCGCAGGAGAGCAAACTGGAGGGAGGTCTGCCTTCAGCTCAGGTCATGATCCCAGGGTCCTGGGATCGAGCCCCCACATCAGGCTCCCTGCTCAGTAGTCTGCTTCTCCCTCTTCACCCTGTGAATATGCTCTCTCAAATTAATAAAACCTTAAAAAAAAAAAAAAGCAAACTGGAAAGAATGCCTCATGACAGCTTAAGGATTTAGAATGGTCTCCTATATAATCAGAGCTTTCCAAATTTTTTTCCCAAGATTTTATTTATTTATTCATGAGAGACACAGAGAGAGGCAGAAACAAAGGCAGAGGGAAAAGTAGGCTCTCTGTGGGGAACCCAATGTGGGACCCGATCCCCGGGATCACAACCTGATCAAAGGCAGACACTCAACCCACTGAGCCACCTGGGTACCCCCAGAGCTTTCCAAATTTTAAAAGGCCCCTCTTAACACACAAATAGTTTTTGATTTTTATTTAGTAGTACAGATATGCTATAAATCTATGTATTCAGATCCTGGTGAGGAGATATGTACACAGTATGTAAGTCTCAGGAGATCTCAAGCAACTATGTGAAAGAGGACAGGAAGAACCAGTGAGGAAAGTACACAGTCATCCAAGGAAGATGCAGGCCCAGAGACCCTGTGGGAGAAACTGGCTTCCCCAGGAGGAGGGCAAGGTCTAAGAATCTTACCGTCTTGAGCAGCCTGAAAAAAAACCCAATTTAGAAATATGCCTGGCCAACTCTACTCCAAATCCCATTAGGAACATATACCAAGGATGCCTGGGTGGCTCAGCAGTTAAGCGCCTGCCTTCGGCCCAGGGTGTGATCCTGGAGTCCCAAGATCAAGTCCCCCATCAGGTTCCCTGCATGGAGCCTGCTTTTCTCCCTGCCTATGTCTCTGCCTCTCTCAGTGTCTCTCATGAATAAATAAATAAAATCTTGGGGATCCCTGGGTGGCGCAGCGGTTTAGCTCCTGCCTTTGGCCTGGGGCGTGGTCCTGGAGACCCGGGATCAAATCCCACGTCGGGCTCCCGGTGCATGAAGCCTGCTTCTCCTTCTGCCTGTGTCTCTGCCTCTCTCTCTCTCTGTGTGACTATCATAAATAAATAAATAAATTTTAAATAAATAAATAAATAAATCTTAAAAAAAAAAAAAAAAAACCGTAACTTCGAACCTCAAGGCAAATGCTGTCTGGAATGCCTCCCTCCCTCTCAGGTACACCAATCCAGTTATCTGTAAGACTCTGGGTAATTAGAACTTAAGGAAATGGAACATTCGATTAACACCCCAAACTGCTTAATCACATCACTAAGTACCAATGGTTTGGAAGGGGCGGGGGTAGATCTACCACCTTCCTTATGTACAAAACAGGGATAAAAGTTAATACTATGCCTCAGATGGCTTTTTGTGAATACACATAACAGGCTTGGCACAGTACCTGGCACACGATGACATGCTAAACAGACAAATGTGGACTAGCAGTAGTATCATTACTAGTACACCAATGGGTCAGAGGCCACCACAAGAGTCCCTGAAAACAAGACTATTTGCTCATTAAAGGAGAAAATGTACTGAGGACACAAGCCTATTATTTCTTTGAAGACCCCAGACCCTTCCATGCCTAATTTTCCTAATCATTTAGAAAGCTTAATTAAAAGGACTAAAGATTGGATATAAATTGAACTGCCTAAAATGTGTACCTAACACCACAATTCAGTGATCCTTCAAATTCTCCAGCTAAATGAATTCAGTTTCTCATTTTCAAAACATAAACCTTTGGTCCACATCCATTACTCTATATATTCTATTGCAACTATGTTCACATCAATGTTTGTTTTTTTTTTTTTTTACCATAAAGAAAAAGTAACCCCCTTGGTTATACCACTGTTGTCTAATAACTTTCCTGATTATTTTTGGCATATTTTGTCTTAAAAATGAGATCATTTGCAAAGGTTTTTTTAAACCTTTATTTGGTCTTTCACAATGGACAGGAAAGGAGATTTTAAGAGGATCAGAGCCTTGGAATGCAAATCTTAATACTATTGAGAACCATGGATCAAAAGAGCAAATTACTTCGCAATGCCAGAAAAGAGA
Organism: Vulpes lagopus; assembly: GCF_018345385.1. Lineage (NCBI taxonomy): Eukaryota > Metazoa > Chordata > Mammalia > Carnivora > Canidae > Vulpes > Vulpes lagopus. The sequence goes on from NC_054827.1 coordinate 114,676,593, forward strand.
AACAGTAATGCTTACTGTCACTGGCTAAAAATGGTGTCAAGATAAAACCATTTCGTACCTCCTCATTGTCAGAAAGAATGGTTCATGAGGAATCTTCGCTAATACATGCTATTTTATAGGTCTCTATGTTCTGCTCTTCAAACAGGTAAGAGCTGACATTCCTATCATGACACACAGGTCTCCTACAGCAATAGTTCTCAACTGGGAGCCAGAGGGAGACAATATTCAGAAAGCAGCATTCCCCTTTTCCACAAGGGAAAAAAATCTTCCCCAAACTGAACCACTGTTTCACAAAGCAGAAAGAACACAGCCCTCGAAGCATAAATACTAACTCTACCATATAAGTATCCGCTATGAGCTTTGGTTGTCTTAGGTATAAAATGGAGTACCATCTACTTTGCAGACTCTGTAGTAATGAGAAATCTATGAAGTGCCTGGATAGGCTCATCCCAGTCAAGTTCACTAAGAAGCTCATTTACTTGTTTAGCACTTCTAACTGGAGGTTTTTCTGCATTTGTGGCTTGAAACTAGCACTCATTAACTCTTTAAAAATCTGAACCCATATCATCTAGCTAAGTTTTTCTACTTATAGACTAAGATCCCCAAATTTTATACTTATTTGTATAATTGCCTAATTTGGAAATCCAAGCCTTGCCTTCAGATACCATACAACCCAGCATCAACATGGTGATGGGACAGCCATGCTTTAGGTCAAAATCCTGGTCTGGGGATATCTGATGGTCATAAATGAATGCAAAGTCTACCACCTCTGGGTTGATAATAGTTCAGTTTGCCATTAGTCAAAAACACAACACCTATATTGCAGACCCCTTCAAGACTATTCCTACTACCCATTTACTATGTTCATGAAAAGTCAGTTGAGAGATTTATGGAATACTATCTGAAGTATATACAGTTTATTCTTCCAGATGGGAGTTTTAACCTGAAGTCCACAGACTAACATCTACTAAGTCTCCAGCAAAACTGTATTCACCCTTGAAATTTTTTCTGAGAATAAGATTTTCTAATTAGATGTTTTTTACATGAGAGCATTAATATTGAACATTTAGGTTTTTTAATTAAGACATACCAACAGAAGGGCGCCTGCCTGGCTGGCTCAGTTGGTAAAACAACTCTTGATCTTGAGGTTGTAAGTTCAAGCCCCACCTTAGGTATAGAGATTACTCAAAAAAAAAAAAAGACATACCAACAGATACACTTAGATGCCCCCAAAGAACTGGTTCAGAGATGTACTTTGTCAATTTGCTTTTTATAGTAAGTAATAAAGCTGAACAGAATCTATCTATAGCATTTATACTCATGATTTTGAAGATGCTGTTTGACTACAACTTTGAACAGCCCCCTTCTATAAACACCCACTGAGAAAAAGGTCATTCAGATCAAAGATTAGGAAATGCTAGAGACTCACCTGAGAAACTGACAGGTTTCTTTTATGGAAGAATTTAAATAATCTGGCCATTCAAAGTCAGTTTCTGGTTGAACTTTACTGACTCTACAATTGCTAAGAAATGTTTCGTTATGTTTAATTTTCTCCTTGACCTTTACCTGTCCAATCTTAACTGAACTTCCACCTCAAGTTTTCTGTGCAACCCTATACGAACTAAAACTTATTAGATTGATTCATACAGAACTGTCAACATTCTACCTTTTGCAACCAACAAAATAAGATACTCACACAGTTCAATCTATTTCATAAATTCAAAAAACCTGTTAGGTTGGATGTTGAGATTACAGATAGAGGAAGCATAATCCTTGCCCTAAGGAGAATTAGTCAAGCAAGAGAAGGAAATCTAGCTAGGCAAGTACAAAATGCCACATATACAGGAGAGCAGTAAATAAAAGGTACCTGTAATGGTTTCAAAACTCAGACTTCTAAACTGAAGAATGAAATATCAGAATTTCTCCAAGGGTGGGAAAGAACAGACAAGCAGAGAATATGCACAGAGTGGATACAGAACACTATAAACTCAAGAAAAGGAAGTGGAAGACAGGGAGATTCACCAGGAATAAAGGATAAATGGCTGTAGGTCCTTACTTACAGAAAGTAAAAGTGAATCCATCACCAGGTACAAGACTCAAGATATCACCCGTTCTTCCTCTTCATGATCTGACCTTTCTTCTCCACTGTAAGTATACCCAAGGCTCATTTTAAAAAACAAACACACTTTCCTTGACTTAAAACATCCAAGCCACTGCCTTCTTTCTCTTGCTCTACTCCTAATCTTCTAGAAAATATGCTATACTTAGTTCCTAACCTTCTGCTTGTCCTCTCAATCCACAATATCCTGGTAGTATGACACCCTCCTCACAAACAACAGAACAACACTACAGAATTGCTCCTAAATTGATGACTTCATAACTGCCAAACCAAACCAGTATTGCAGGTTTATTTTACTTGGAATCTTTGGAGATCCGATCCTTAACTATTCTCCACTCACTTAATTCAGGATTCCTTCTCATCGATCTACTTTTCTAGTTTTCAGTTTCTACAGGGTACATCAAATGTGACTCTCGCTCTCTTTCGTCTCAATGCAGTCTATAATTTCCAAGACAGGTTTATGAGAATGTTAAGGGAATATTTAATACCTTGACTGCTCAAAAATATCCAGAACACAGGGTCACTGTAAATGTAGCTCTTGTCACATTTACTTGTCAAACTGTTAGCTATATGCACTGTTAGCTCTGTGTTTGATATATGGTAAGGTCCTCCAAGGCCTTTATCTAAAGCAGCACTCAGCGTACTACCTGCAGCACTCCCAGGTACTCAATACAGACAGCACAGGAAGGGCAGACCCACAGCACACCCCTTTCACAGGTATGCTCCACCACTTCGATCACAAGCTCCATCAATGGCAGTGACTCCTTCAGTTTTTTTTTTTTCCTTTCTTCAATCTTAAGATCAGAATCAATATTCAGTCATCAAGTTTATCTCTTCTGTCAAAGCTCTAAGCCACAGTCATTTCAGGATTTGGGGTTTTAAGTCCCTTGGACCAGAGACAATTCACATGAACAAAAAACAAAGAACCCATAAACAACATAACCTGGTGATTGCAGACTCAAAGGTTATAATTACACTTACTGATTGTATTTTCATCATATGCCAGGAGCCATTCTGAAGACAGAGGTAAGTCAGACAATCCCTGCACGCAAGGAGTTACCCTAATGGGAACACAGCACATAAACAAGTAATGCTGTACTATATAAGCCCAACAATAAATATATAAGTAACAAGAGTAGTAGGAAGGTAAGAAGATTAAAAGGTTTTACCAGTCACAGTAGGGGTGGGGAGGGCATTCTAGACAAAAAGAACATGTACAAAGGCAAGGAGGTATGAAACAGGGATGGTTTTAGGCAGCTAGAAACAGGGATGGTTTAGGCACTACTGCTAGAATTTTAAGTGCTAAGGAACACCCTATGACCCAGCAATTGCACTCAGGCTCCTATATGCAAGAGAGAAGAGTACATGAGATTGTAAAAAAAGCATGTAGAAGAACAGCCACAGCAATTTTAGTTATATTTGAACCCTGAAAAGAAATAAAAACTGAAAACTGATGCCCATTGTCAGTGGTCCCCAAGTCTGGGGCCCCCAGGTTTGATGAGTCACTAGAAGATTTCTCAGGACATCTTGCTAATATGTACTCAGCACATATGGCTAACATTTATCACAGCCAGAAGATACAGAGAAAAACTAGCAAAGGGAAAAGGCACTTGGAACAAAGTCAGGGGGGAAAACCAGGTACAAGCTTCCAAGGGAGTCCTACAATTAAAATTAAGCTCAGTTACTCAGCTCCCCCACAATGAGTTGTGACAACACACATGAAATGCTGCCAACCAGGGAAGCTTGCTAGAGACTTGGCACCCAGGATTTTTCTTGAAGAGTGGTCACATAGGCAGCCTCTTCCTAGAATATGCCCAAATTCCAGACTCTAGGAGGAGAGCAGGTATTCAGCATAAATCACATTGTGTGCACAGTTTAGGTGTAGTAAGTCACTCTATCGGTTCTGGGAATGGTGGGACTACAGCAGTAAACTTGGGACTTCACTGTGACTTGTAGAAGTCTCAGATACTAAATTAAGTGGTGGGGGAAAAAGTAAGACTCCAAAGACCACATGCTACAGGATTTCATTTGAAGTTCAAAGAAAAGGCAAAACCAATTAAGGACAAAGAAGTCAGAATAGTTAATTTAGGGGTGGGAGGGTGGGGAGATAGAGTGGGAAGGGCACACAGGAACCTTAACCAGTACTGAAAACATTCCATATCTTTATCTGTGTGGTAGTTACTTAAGTGTGTAAAAATAACATAAATATATAAAAACTGATTATGCTATATACTCACAATTAGTGCTTTTTACTATGTGTATGTTCTCTCTCTCAATTTTAAAAAAGTTCAAGGAGGAGACCAGTAGAAATTAAACTCAACCATAACGGGCTTTGTATGCTACCACTAAGGGCCTTGACCTTTCCTGTGTGGTGGTAGTTCTCCAAGTGAGGTCTTGGTCCCTGGAGGTCCCCACGATCCTTTTAGAGGCCCCCTAAGCCAAAACTACTTTCACAATTCTAAGATTTTTTTTTCACTATGCTGACATTTGAAATGATGGTACAAAAATCCTAAGTGTGGGTAAAACTACCACCTTAACAGGAATCGAGGCAATGCCAATAAACTATAGTAAGCAGTTACTGTATTCTTCATGCTCTGCAATCCCAGAGACAGATTTTCTTATTGATGTCCTTGAGAAAGCAGTAAAAATGTATTAAATCCTGACCCTTGAGTACAAGCCTTTAGTATTCTGTGAGACAAATGGGAAGTAAGCATAAAGCCCACTTGCTGCATATTGAAGTTTAATAGTCGTCTCAAGGGAAAGTGTTTATGTGCCTGAGTTTCAGGAAGAACTAGTCTTTTTTTGTTTGTTTTTTTAAAGAAATAGCTTTTTCACTTGAAACCACAACTGATATACTATAGTTAGATCCAACTTTGGGTACTTGGCAAACATTCTCTTGAAAAGAAAGCAAGTCAGACACTTCAAATAAAACAATGGTCAGTATTTGTTGCCAACAGTTAAAATTTGAGATTTGAAGGAAAAAAAAACAGAACTCTGGGAAACCCTCATCGGCCACTTTCCTCAATATTTTAAGACTCCTCTGATGAGACTGATGGTGTAATTAGTGTGTCAGCATAGTATATATATGTGTATGTGTAGACATTATACATTTACTATGCAATATTGCATAACAATGAACCAGTATTTGCCAAATGATTACGGTGTTACAAAATCAGGCATGGGTGAATGATCTATCCAAAGTATGAGAGAGATATATGTGTTTTAATCTAACAGAGTAAGAGTACTCCTACAAGGCTTTGGAATCCATGTTGCAACTGACCTTTAAGAAGTTAATACTTGTTGAGTTTTAGTGTAGTATCAAAAAGGAATAGCCACAATTAAATGAAAAGGTTATTTAAATATTCCTCTTTAAAAAAAAAAAAGATTTACTTATGAGAGAGAGAGAGAGAGAGAGAGATGGGGCAGAGACACAGGAGGAGGGAGAAGCAGGCTCCATGTCGGGAGCCCGACGTGGGATTCGATCCTGGGACTCCAGGATCATGCCCCGGGCCAAAGGCAGGCACCAAACCACTGAGCCACCCAGGGATCCCCATATTCCTCCTCTTTTCAACCCAGCATCTGTGTGCGGCCAAATTTTCTTCATATATTTCAACTGAAACAACACATGGCAACAGATTAAACACAGAGACAGGAAAAGCCAGCTATCTTCTAATAAATCCAATACTAAAGAGATTTGCAAAAATACAAGACTGCTCACTCTTTTCATCTTCCTTTGTCTCCAAAAATATAACTTTATTAATATGAAATGGATTTGTAACTTTAAGTGATTAATAATTTTTCAGTTTTAATTTCTAATGGGCAAATATCAATAAACACAATCCACATACACAAGTATCAAGATACAATCCACTAACACAATAGATACAATCCACATACTGAGGTCCTCAGTAATGGAAGTCTGAGATGAAAAGGTCTGAGAACCCCTGCATTACAACAGGTAATCAAACTGGCACTTTTCAAAGATCACATAGGAACATCCAGGCAGAAATACAAACATCCATAAAGCCTGAAGAAATGCTCCTAATGGCACAGTGTACTTGGGAAAAAGTTTCAGAAATGCACATGTGAGACAGGAAAGGAGCATCTGATGTCAGATACCAAGGATTTAAGAGATGAGCAAAGGGCAGGCCAAAATGGGGAGGGAGGTACTATGTACAAAAGCTTGATGGGAAAAAGCCAAGCAAAGCCACTGAGGCTGACTGCTTGAGGTGAGTGCTGTACTAAAGTAAGGTCTAAACAAAGGAGAGAAGTAATCGTGTTCACCAACAGAGGTGAAAGGTGTGGCAGAAACAATGTACCAAAAGGTCCTGAGGGTGTGAGAAAGATGGACTCCAATGCACAAACTGCTCTCTGAACCGGGAGAAGGCCACTCCTGCAATAGCTGAAGATAAAGAATATAATGAGAGCAAGTCCAATTGGAGAAGGCAAGAACACCAACTAGATGACCAACTGCAGAGCTGAGAGTGTCTTTTAGCCTGAACAATATAAGTCTGTATCCATCTCACATTGCAAAGTATTAACACGACATACTTAAAGAAATTGAAAATCTTCCTCAAAAATCAACCAGTTAACAGAGCACAAGGATTCAAATGAGGATCTCAGACTCCAAATGTCTTCTTCTGCATCAAGGAAGCCAGAAAAAGAGAGAGGACAGAAGATAGGGCAGGCCAGGGAACTGCTCTGTGGCAACTTGGAACTGTATGGGAGGCTCTCACAAGGGAAGAGAAATACGGTTCTCAATGCTCCATGTGAAACATCTGGAACCCTTGGCATTAAGAGACCTTCCCAAACTCAGGTAGGGCAACAGGAACAAGCAAAGCAGCATGATGGTGGTGGAGCAGACATAACATCCTGATCAGCAGAACTAAATTCAGCTTTCTGAAGTCCAAAATCCAAAGCAACTTTGAATTTCATCTTAAAACTCCTACACTAATAGGCACCTGAGTGGCTCAGTCATCTGAACATCTGACTCCTGATCTTGGCTTAGGCCTTGATCTCACCATCATGAGTTTGGAGCCCCACAACAAAAACAAAAACCACTTCGTGGATTTAATCAAGCTGAAATACCTCAGTAGTCAATTCCTAGAGGCAAGGGGCACAAGAGGGAGGAATCTGGGAGATGCACCCATCCAGGGACCAAGGATCAGAAGGATAAGTCTGGGAAGCAAGAGGATCACTAGCATGATAGAGCTCCACTCAGAGCAATGGGTATGAATAGGTAGCAACAACTGAGGAAGAAGGTAGAAAGAGAAGACTGAAAACTCTTCTCCAAGAAAGACCTGACCTGGCGGTAGCAATGGAAAAGAGAACCAATAAAAGGATGCAGAAGCAAAGAAAGACACAGACCACATCAAGGCTTTATAGTTACAGAAATTGCGAAGAGGTTTCCAAAGAAGTATGCAAGTATGCATTCGTCCTTCTGTACTGGGGCCTCCACTGACTAAAAATACAAAACATAAGAACCAAAACACCCCTGATACAGTCCTTTCCCCCAAGAGAACACTAGAGTCTAGTCCAAGAAAAATACACTAATTGGGTGGAGGAGATAGAATTAGATTAGCCCCAGGAGAGGAGTAGAGAGAAAAAATTAGTTCTGTTTTTACAAAGATTTTATTTGTCAGAGAGCGAGAGTGAGAAAGGGAGCGAGCAAGCACACACAAGCAGGGAGAGTGGCAGGCAGAGGGTGAGGGAGAAGCAGGCTCCCCACTGAGCAAGGAGCCCAATGCAGGACATGACCTGAGCCCAAAGCAAACGCTTAACTGACTGAGCCACCCAGACATCCTGGTTGTTTTTGTTTTTAGCATTTAAATTTTTTTTCCACTTATTTATTCATGAGAGACAGAGACAGAGAGAGAGAGAGGGGTAGAGACACAGGCAGAGGGAGAAGCAGGTTCCATGCTGGGAGCCTGATGTAGGACTCAATCCCGGGTCTCCAGGACCACAACCTGGGTAGAAGGTGATGCTAAATGGCTGAGCCACCCAGGCTGCCCCGTGATTGTTTTTAAACCTGCTGAATTTAATATGCCTCTGACAACTCGTTCAGTAGGCCAATCAAAACCATGGGTTTTGAGAACAATCAGGGCTAGAGCTCAACCTTAAATTTGTTCAGAGAACTAGTACAGCAGGAATACACAAGCCCTCTGTATAAGGGGAAAGAAGAGCCAACAGAATGAACCGTAGGGAATGTGGCATTCAGGGGGAGGAGGAAACTTGTAAGTGCCTGGACAAAGATCTACTTGGGGGGGTGGGGAGGTGGAGCTACAGAATCTTAGAGACAAACGGAAACTTTAAGTAGGAGATAATCAGAGACCAATATAGCAAAGGTCGAGGTCCATGAACTCTAGAAATACCAGTATGGAAATGAAGATGACTCTATCATCCATTCACTGAATTACCCTAAAACAATCACTCTCATGCTAAGCTTAGTTCTCCTGTCTGAGAAAATAGGTAGACATCAGAATCTGTGTTTGGTGTCAACTTTGAGTTATACTTGGGAGATAGGTCTCTAATACCTTTTGAGGTTCATAACAATTCCAAAATTACAGTTTAAAAAAAAAAAAAAAGTCTCAGGAGAAAGGACTCAGGAGACAGATGGTATCAGAGCCAGGAGCACAAAGCCAGAATGTAGAGAGCACAGGTGTTAAGTAGCAAGAGATTAAGTGTTCCGTCAAAAGACAAAAAAGACAAAAAAGACCAAAAACAAAACAAAACAAAACAAAAAACCCCAACCAGCCCCTCAAGGTAACTGCCTGCCTCCAACAGAGAGCTACTCCCATACCTTTATCCAAGGAGACTTTGGGTCAAGATGCTAAACCCATCAGGATGGTACATATATCTGCATATAATGCTGGCCAAGAATAAAGAAACGAATAATACTAGTATAGTTAAATTACTCTCAGAGTCAACAGCTAGGTTTAACTGTGACCCATTTTTCGAACACAAATCAATCTTTAGACCTGTCCTCTGGGGATTCTACAATTACCTCAAGGCGAGTCATCACAAAATGCCTTAAAAATCAAAACAAAAGAGTGTTAACTCATTGCAATCTAAAGGGTGCTCAAACCATACAGGAATACTAGAAACGAAGTAGAAACCAAAGGTTGTCCCTGCCTAAGTGTTCTTCTGCACACAAAGCTCAACCCATTTAGTCAGGAATGTTCCCCCCACGCGTCTGTTATTTAAAAACACACTATAGGTTAAGAAAGCAAAACAACCCCTGACAGGAGACTTTTTAAATCTCAATAACAAAACTCAGTGAAAATTATCATTACAAGGCAAATTTAACACTGAAATTTGGGTATTGGCTTTTTATGGAGTCAGATAATTTTCCCACGAAAAATGCAAAATATTACATATATGATGTACCTTTTTGTTCTGTGCTTTCAGCCAATTTACTATAATTGAGATAGTAGCCTTGTTTTGGGAGTCCTATCTTGAACATAAACTTTCAGCCCTGAGAATCTGTGCTTACAGCAGAAAGGATGAGCTCTCAAGAGGAGGTATAACCAAAAACAGGCAGCAACAAAGGCAGGAAAGAAAACAATATGTATTTCCAAAGCTGCAATGTGGGGGGCCAGGGAGACTGAGTTGGCAGTAAGCAAAAGGCTTAATACTGAAAGGGTGCAATCAACACTTCTTGGCTTTAAATCAAACAGGAGCAAAAATTCTTGTAACCTCCTCTACTCCAACCTCTAGGTCTAGCCCCCTTCCTACCCTTCACCCTCTGTCCCCAGGGTTTCTGGCAAGTTCTCCCCAGAGTCAGTATAGCTTAGATACTGTTTAGGAAACGCAGATTTGCAGAACAGGATGGGATTAGCACAGCTCTTCCATAGGAAAAGAATAATTTGTTATTTGATTCTATGATTCTTTTACTGACTCCACAACTAGCAGCTGAAGACAACAGCCTACACATTAATATCCAGGTTTGATATGCTTTCCTGTCCCAAACTTCAAGCCAGAAGCACAAACCATTAATTTGCGTTTTAAACACATTATTTTAGGCAATGGTCATTTAGCCAAGGGACGGGAAACCAATGAATGAGAAAGTCTGCGTAGATAATGTCTACCACATGAACACTAAAATGCCAATAGACAGCTACTTTAGTCACCTTACTTTTTCTCCTACCCACCCCCAAATTCACAAACACTGAACTCACAACTGAGTGCCTGAACTAAAAATGTTTGCTAGAGGGGCCTCTGCGTGGCTCAGTGGTTGAGCACCTCCCTTCTGCTCAGGTGGAGATCCTGGGGTCCTAGGAGCAAGACCCACATCCAGCTTCCTGTAGGGAGCCTGCTTCTCCGTCTGCCTAGGTCTCTGCCTCTGTGTGTCTCATGAATAAATAAATAAATAAATGTTTGCTAGAGAATCAGCTGGACACCAGAAAACATTCTAAAGTTTCTGTCTTTCCAAAAACCTCCCAGACCACAGGTTTAAAGAAAGAAAAAAAAAAAGTTATCTAATTTGTATTTGAGTCTGCATTTTTAGAAAAAAAAAAATCTCTTTGGCAAAAGCTCTGAATATGGTCTCTACTGCTTTATGAGTTAAGCCATTTGGGAATAAAATATGGAAATAAAGGTACATACCCCTTTACATCTGCTAGTGTGGCTATGTACGCTTCTGTGTACCTAAGTTTCACCCAGAATGAAAACCCATTCGCTCATTCTTGGCACAGGGCTATTTTATGTTCTGGAAGCTTATTCCAGAAGATCTTAAGCACATACTGCTAAAACCCTTATTAATTCTTCCTGGAAATCTAGGAGGCAGGATTATGGGAATTTTAGCTAGGAGAGAAAAGGTGAGATTTAATAAGCCATATTCTACTTTCAAAGGTCTTAAAACAATTATATAATATCACATTTGCCTAATCTCGGAAGGAAAAAGTTATTGAAATTTTAACTGTCCTGAAAAAGGAAAGTCTTTTGCTCAGAGGATTGGGGAGGGTCACCCCCACAGTGGGAGGAGCCTGATTTCTCCAAACCTCGGGCTCTCTCAGATCAGCTAACTGCTCTGACACACATCCCGGAATGATAGACACAGCACATTCCTCCTGACATCAACACCACTGCACAAATGCTCAGAAGACCCACACTGACTTCCATAACAACCAGAGATTCCATCCAATGCAGTTAAGTTTCGCTGTGCCTATAAATGGGACCAGCCCATAAACCACTGCATTTCCTATACAATGTCCATCACTAATAACTCCTTGATCCCTCTGACCTACCAGACTCCACACAGTATCATACCTGGAGAAGGAAAGAGCTAGGTTCACACTTGAATCTCCCAAAAGCCTTGTAACAATTTCTGAGCCTGTCTCCTCATTTGCAAAATAGGGGAAAAATCTAAAAGGAAGATTTGAAGACTGGGATCCCAAACCAGCCCTGAGTTTGAATCTCCTCTTCAGAGACACGTTACCTTAAAACCTTACACGGTCCACAATTTTTTAAGCTCTACATTTAAAACCGCGACTGTCAGCTTAACCAGGAAAAAAGTCAAAGACCTATCAATTCTGGCTGCATGTCTGTGTGTGACACTAACCTGCTACTAGCTGCTCCCTTTAGACACAAACTCTGTAGCTCAGTAGGCACTACTCTTCTCTCCCTTCTTCCCTCATTTACGTTACCTCAGTTCCCTGCAGGGATCTGAGCATGCAACCAGTTTTCAGGATTAAAAACAAAATAAATAGCTTGATGACTCATGAAAATACTTAGTGAGACAGCTATTAACACAGACTTACTTGCTAACAAGTTCGGTGTGAAGCCTGGAGTCTTCCTACTTTCCCCACCTTCCTCTGCTTTCTGTCTCAGGATCACTGCCATGGGAGGTGAACCACAGCACAAGACCCACTCCTGTATCAGGTGCCTATGGCCCAACCCCAACTGAGAACATATCTGTGATCATTCACCACCTGCGTCAGCTCTCACTGTGCAGGCAAGCCTTGGGAGGGGGCAAGGCAACCATTTTTTTATTACAAAGACTGACTTACGTATGGGGTAGCCAACTCCCAAATTCTAGTTCTACAAACTGACCGGCAGGGCCAGGCCACTCAAGTTTCAATTCAATCACTTGGCAAACACCAAACTCTATGGCAACGTGCTCTGGGGGCAGTGCAGCTCCAAGCCAGTCCTGCAAGGAATGGCAGACAGGGCTGAGCCCCGCAGCATTGCTATCCCTAGGGGCTCCCCTGAGCTCCAGGAGAACTTCTTTTACTCCTCTCCTACCTATGACCCAAATCAACCACGCAAGGAAACAATCACCAAGCTGAGGTTTCCAAGGTTTTGTGCTGCCTGTTTGGATTTACTCTTATTTTTAACCCAGCGTGCATCCCAGGCTCAAATGGAGCCTGAGGGTGCAAACTATCCTCCCAACCTCCCAGTCGCACTTCCAGCTGGCGCACTGTCACCTGATGGAGCGGGGAGGCGGGGGGGGGGGGGGGGGCGCAGACGAAACAGGCGGCACACCTGTGCCTCCCAGAGAGCCAAGTGGCCCACTCGCCCCTCGCCCCGACAGATGACGCAGAGCAGTAGTTTACCCAGGTAGCCAGAACAGGGAGTGTGGCTGCGGAGTGGTAGCCAGGGAGACCAGAAGCAGTTGCCAGAGAAATGCAGCGCTGAGCACCGAGACTGCGGGGTGGGGGGGAGGGGTGGGGGAGGGGAGAGGCCTCCACGGGGCTCCCAGAAGCGCGCCCCCCCCACCCCCCAGCTTCTCTGCGCTGCCACGGAGGCTGCCGAGCTTCTGGCCTCCCTCGGGAGCGAAATCCCAATTGGAGGCACGTGCGGAGGACCGAGGCCGGCAAGGTGCACCCTGCCAGCTCCGGCGCCCGGCGCGCGTGCGGCGGTGTGCTTCAGCGCCCAGGTGTGCCTTAGCCTCCCACAGGCGCCCGGGCAGCACCCGGCCATTCACCAGGCCTCTACCTGGCCAGGGCCTCCTGCGAACGAGGGTATGAAATCAGGGGCTCCTGGACGACAGACAACACCGGCACCAGGAAAAAGCCCAGGAGCGACGCTGAGTGGCACAGCCAAAGGTGAGCGAGTGACCTGTCCTCGGTCCAGGTCCCCAGCAGGCTTCAGCACTGGCCCAGGCCTTCCAAGCCAGCTGCCCTCCAGCTGCAGCTCCACACCTGAACCGGAGCGGAGTCTGTAACTCCACCTCCTCCCAGCTGGGTGCACCTGGCCCCGCTGACCTGGGTGCACGAGAGAATGACAAAACCAAGGCCACACGCACGCCTGCCCTCCGTCCGCGCCGCCCGGCCGGGGAAGCAGAAGCAGGTGCCGCCTACCCGTCCGTCCGTCCGTCCTTCCGGGCCCGCAGGACTCACCTCACAGGCGCCGCCTGGGGCCTCCCCCCGCCCCCCCGCGAAGCCCCCTTTGCACGTGCCCTCCGCCCCCGAGTGCGACCCCACCTAGACGACCCCGCCCTCAGAACGCGGCTCCTGCAGTCGAACGTGTGAAGCCATGTGACCTCCCGGGCCGGCACCTCGGCCCGCACGAGGGGCCGATCCCTCCGCCTTAAAGGAACCACGCCAGCTGCCGTCGCGGCGCGCTCCGGCCAGCCGAGGCCCCGCGCGGGGGTCCCCGCCGTCCGCAGCCCCGCCCCACCCGGGCCGCCCGCCCCCGCCGCCCGCTGGGTACGAACGAGACTCGCTGGGGGCGCTGCGAGGCGCGGGAGCTCCCTGCGCTGGCGGCTTCGGGTCTCACGTGCGACGGCTGTGGGAGGAGGAAGCGTTCCCGGCGCCGAGGCGCCCCTCCGCCCGGTGGGCTCCCGCCTGGACATATACTCGAGGCCCCTGGGAGCCCGCAGCGCAGCCTGGAGGCCCCGCCGGCCGCCCCCGGAGGGCCGCGGCGCCTTTAAGCCCAAAGGCCCTGAGTCACGAGGAGGCTCCCTGCCCCCCTCGCCACACGCCCCTCCACGAGGCCCCACGCCCGCGGGCACGTGACCCGCGCCCCGCCCGGGACTCGCGCTCACGGGGGGGGGGGCGGGGAAGAGGGGGCCGCCGGGCTGGCCGAGGCTGCGCGCGGACCGTTAGCTGCGCGGCCAGGACCGCGCCCCGCCCAGCCCCGCCCCGGCGGCCGGCGGGCCGGCGGGCGGGCGGCTCTTACCAGCGGGAACGCCATGGGGCCGGCGTGGCCCTGCTGGGCGGGCTGGCGGGCGGCGGGCCGGCGAGGCGAGGGACGCGCAGACACGTGGACGCTATTTTTGCAGCGAGCCGCGCACAGCGCCGCGCCCCGGGCCGCTTATAAAGCCCCCGTGGAGCCTCCCCCCCCCCCCCACCGCGGCCGGATGCGAAGCACCTGTGCCGGCCCCGCCCGGGCGCCCGCCCCGCCCCTCCCAGCCCCTCCCAGCCGGCCGGGCCGAGGGCTCGCCGCCCACCCGGAGCCGGGCTCGGGGACCTGGAGGGTGGCAGCCAGCGCCTGCGGGGCCGGAGCCCCACGCTCGAGCGCGCCGCTCACATAGTGACCCTGTTCAAGTCACTTACCTCCTCGGGGCCCCACTTCGCCCCGTACACTCGTGTGGGGCGCCACTTACAAGCCTCTGCGACGCGGCGACCTGGTGCTTTGTCAAGTAGAGCCCCGGGTCCAAGCTCCTGTTCTTCCAAGGACCCCTCCAGGGCGGTAGGCAGCCCTGCGCGCCCCTGCCCCCCTGCCCCCCTGCCCCCCTGCCCCCGCCCTCGTCCCCGGGCTCCGCAGGCGCGTTCACACCAGCTCGGCTGCACCGGGTGCTGGAGACGGGGACGCGTCGGGGATTCCGGAAAGTTCCAAAGACACCAGGGGTCCGGTTCGGACCGCAGCTCCCTGGGCAAACCGCTTCCGACGCTCCAGCTCTCCTGCAAAGGGAAGCTACAGGGAGAGAGGACGGGAGGCACCACCGTGGGCCTGGCTGTGGCCACGGAAGGCGACCTGGGGTAGCTGGTGCAGGAGCAGACCGGAAGCCCCTGGCGCTCGCAGAGGCGGAGATGGCATTCCAGGCGGAGACCAGGCAAAGGCGGGGAGGGAGGATTGAACGGAGCGGCTGGATCCGACCGGACGGAGGATCGTGTGTGCTGATACCACCGGAGGGAAGAAGCCTGGGCCCAGTTTGTGAAGGGCCTTTATTTTGCAGACAGCAGGGAGCTATTAAGAATTGTAAACAGGGGAATGGCTGTATCAGGTCTGTTGAGATGTTACTGGAGACTTGTAGAAGCTGAGGAGAAACAGGGACTGGAGCGAGGAGAGGAGCCAGCATCTGTAAAGCATTACTAAGGGTTTTACCTGTGTAAGCTCATCATAACACTATTTATAAAGCATTTATTATGCACGGGGCTCTTCCTGGCAGACTGGTGAGGCTGGCCTGGATTTACTGGCTGGGGTGAGGGGTGCGGGTAACTGCAGGTTTCTGTGGAAGGAGAGGAAGTCAGTGGTCTAAACCTACTGTATCAGGAGGATTAATGGGAGAAGGTGGCCAGGGTAAGAACAGATGGAGTAATAGGACTCAGAGTGACAGTGAAAGTTGGCCAATCTCCATTCACAGTTAGGTCCTTGTGCGGGGAACTTCTTGGGTTGCTGGGGGTCACAGGCAGAGAGGGTGATGGCTGCAGGGGTAGAGCAAAAGGGGGTCCTGCATCCCCGACCTGTCACCTATTCTACCCTCTTCCTGCCCAGCCACCTGCCCTCCTTCTTAAGGTGGTGCACCCCAGCCATCCAGAAAACCATACCTCGCGGTTCAGCTTCCCTGGGGCCCTCCCTCAGGGGGTCCTTCCTGGGGCCCGCCCTTCTTGGGGAGCAGCCCACTCCCAAGTCTTACTCTGGCCCACACACAGCATAGGACAGCTGCTCTGGGGTGGTGTATCTTGTCTTCTTGGGGGTCATAACCTGGTCACCCATGGCACAGGAGCCACAAGAGGGTGAGTGACTGAGTATGGAGAAGGCCTGAGCATATCTAAAAGGGTAATTAGCTGATAAATACCATGTTGTAATGAGGTCCCCACGCAGCCAGATCTTTTAAGACACTCTGGGTTGTCTTGGGTTTTTTAAACGTGAAACTTTCCTAATTCTAAATCTGGCCACTGGGATCCCTGGGTGGCGCAGCGGTTTGGCGCCTGCCTTTGGCCCAGGGCGCGATCCTGGAGACCCGGGATCGAATCCCACATCGGGCTCCGGTGCATGGAGCCTGCTTCTCCCTCCGCCTGTGTCTCTGCCTCTCTCTCTCTGTGTGACTATCATAAATAAATAAAAAATAAAATAAAATAAATCTGGCCACTAATTCAAATTAAAAGAGCAAAGCCCAGTATATTTAGGGTCCCCGGGCAGCTCTCTTGCCGCCAACTTGTGTACAACCTTCTCCTTGACCCAAAGCTGAACAAGACAAGAATCTGAAACCTGGAATAGTGCCCAAGGGAGTAGGTATCTGGGAAGTTGTTCATATTTTAAAGCTTCTAGCCATAAGAAAACGAAGGCATCTTTTAGGTGACTTGGAACAGAAATTGCTGTCCCAGTAATAACAGCTGACCTTCACTGAGCACTATGTGCTTGGCACGGTTCTAAGTGTTTTACCTGTGTTAGGTGAGAAAACTGAAGCTCAAAAAAAAAAAAAAGAAAGAAAGAAAGAAAGTACCTAGCCCAAGGATTCTGAGCTAGAAATGAAAGAGTGGGAACTCAAACCCAGACAATCTCCTTGTTTCAGAGCCTTAACTAGATCAGAACAAAACTGCCAGGACCCTTATGTGTGGAGTTCTTCAGACTGACCCCAGAGCTTACTGCAGATGGTGGAGGAAGGGGTGGCTGAGTCAAAAATACAGTCATGGCCTCAGGTGTAGCCATGCCCCTTTCTCCCTGCCCTCACTTGGCCATACCTGCAGGTAGAACAGGAAGAACAGTACCTCTGACTGGAAGGTGTCCACAATCCACAGGGTAGGGTGTGGAAAGCAGCAGAGGTGGAGATATTAAATGACTCGGTCAAGTCCCCACAGCTGGTCACTGACAGAAGTAGCAGGAACAAATAGGCAGCATTATCCATTCTCAGAGTCAACAAACAGCCTTTGAGCCCAGCTATGCCTGGCACTGTCTCTGCAGTCAAGCCCCAGATTTACAATACAGGTTCTAAGTGTAACGGTAATTGGCTGGACTAAGTTTTAAATGCATGTACTAGAAGGACTGGAGGAACCCTGTAGTCGTGCTCACTGCTTCCACCGCAGGCAGAGAACTGAAAGAAGAGAAGGCAGTGCTGGGAGGAAATAATTTTCCTGGTTAAAAAAGATCAGAAGGGGGATTCACTTAGGAACTCAAAACTACGAGGTAAAATAAGCACACAACTCTTTGCTAGACTTTTCCCAAGCTCTGTGGAGAAGAAACCATGTTCTTTGGTTTGGGTATTTTTAAAATGCCTTTTAAAGTGGGATTTTAAAATGTGGACCAGGGATCCCTGGGTGGCACAGCTGTTTGGCGCCTGCCTTTGGCCCAGGGCGCGATCCTGGAGACCCGGGATCGAATCCCACATCGGGCTCCCGGTGCATGGAGCCTGCTTTTCCCTCTGTCTGTGTCTCTGCCTCTCTCTCTCTCTTTGTGTATGACTATCATAAATAAATAAAAATTTAAAAAAAAAAGATTAAAATGTGGACCAGCCCCACCTTTCATCATACACAAATGCAAATTTAAAGTGGGTTAAGATATAAAGGAGAGGGCAGCCCCGGTGGCTCAGCGGTTTAGCGCCGCCTTCAGCCCAGGGCGTGATCCTGGAGTCCTGGGATTGAGTCCCACGTCAGGCTCCCTGAATGGGGCCTGCTTATTCCTCTGCCTGTGTCTCTGCCTCTCTCTCTCTCTCTCTCTCTCTCTCTCTGTCTCTCATGAATAAATAAATAAAAATCTTTAAAAAAAAGATATAAACGTGAAAGGCACTACTTGGGAATGTTTCAGAAGGAAATACGAGAATATTTTGTTACCTCAGAGTGTGGGTGAATTTTGTAAATAAGAAACAAAAAGCACAAGACGTAAGGAAGATCGTTAAATTTGGCCACATTAAAATTTATTTTTTTAAGGTTTTATTTATTCATGAGAGAGAGAGAGGCAGAGACATAGACAGAGGAAGAAGCAGGCTCCCTGTGGGGAGCCCAATGCAGGACTCAGTCCCAAGACCCCAGGATCATGACCTGAGCCAAAGGAAGATGCTCAACCACTGAGCCACCCAGGTGCCCCAGGCCACATTAAAATTTAAAACTTTGGGAAAAAAAGAAAAAATTTAAAACTTTGATTTAACAAAAGATTTTTAAAATCTGAAAAAAAAAAAAACAAGTCATAAGTTGGAAGAAGATATTTGCAATGTGAGATCTATAAAGGACTAGTTTCCAGAATGCATAAGAACTCCTTATGAGGAATTAATGAGGAAAAAAGGCAAATCTATAGAAAAATAGGCAAAAGATGGGAACAGGCAATTGACAGACACTGAAAACCCAAATGCCCAACAAACATATCAGCAGATGTGTACTTTAAGCAATTACCAGGGAAATGCAAATGAAACCACAGGAGAGAAAAATGAAAAAGTCTCACTTTCCCAATAGCAGGATCCCTGCCAGTGAGGGTATAAATTGGCTCCCCTACTTAAGTTTTTTGCTTTTATTTTCTACATTGTTTTGACTTGAGGGATAACACACACAGTGTGGAATACACAAATCTTAAGTGTCCAGCTCGATAATTTTTTACCTACATATAGAGCCAGGTAACTATCACCCACATCAAGGCATAGAATCTTTCCAGAACCCCATAGGGTTCCATCATACCTCTTCCCACTGTGTATCTCCAATTATTCTCATTCATTTCCTGACATTCACTCTGCCTGTTGTAGAACTTCATATAAGTGTTTGGTGTCTTTCATTCAGTATGGTATCTGTGAGACCCACGCATGTTGTCACTTGTAGCAACAGTTCAGTCCTCTTGTTAAGCAGGGTTCCACTGTGTGGATATAATGAATTTATTTCTCTATTCTCCTGTAGTTTGGTATTTGAATTGCTTCCAGTGTGAAGACTCTTATGAACAAAGGTACTGTGATCATTCTTGATGTGAACTGCTGCTATTCTGGCGATGCTGGTGGTATGCAGGTGTGTATACCCTATGACCCAGCAATTCTACTCCTAGGGTAACCTGTTAGAGAAACTTTTGTATTTGTTAAAGGAGGTATGAGTAAAAATGCCAATAGCTGTATTATTCATAATTGCAAAAATAAAATAACCTTATATATCCATCAGCAGGAGAGTGGGTCAATAAATTTTGGTATAGTCATACAGTGAAATACTATATATAAGTAAAAGTAAATTAAATAAAGCCAAATTATATCAACATAGATGACTAAGAAAAAATAGTGAGTGAAAAAAAGTGGGAGGTAGGAGAATACATACTTTATGATGCCATTTACATAAAACTTTAAAACATGCAGTATACTGCTATCACAAAGTACCATATTATTTATTGTTCAGGGACATATCCGTATGTAGTAAAAGTACAAAACAAACACATGACATTGATAAATGGAAAATTCTAAATAGTGATTTACTTCAGGTGAGGAGAGAAGAGCTTGTGAAATGAGGACAAAGAGTATTGCCTGAATTGATAAGTGCTTTCTTCCTTAAGCCTGGGAATCAGTACATTCGTGGTTGTTATGTGATATTCTTTAAATACCACAGTTTTTTAAAGAAATAAGGGACAGATTAAAGGCAGTAGTGTGCTGGCAAACGTCTGACGGTTAGCTGTGGGAAGGGGAGTGATTTGCCATAGTCACCTATTTCTGTGACATAAATACTCCCACCACACCTGATTTCACACTACCAGTGTCACAGAATTCCTGGGAGCAGTCAGTGCTCCGAGCCAGCACGCCCGCTCCAGCACACCACCGACATGATGTGGGAGCAAAGGGCCTGTAAGGGCCAGAGCAAAGGGCCTGTAAGGCCCAGGCCCCCTCTGAGGGACGTTCCCTCAACCCAACAAGTTGGGTCCAGGGCTGAGTCGTATTAATTCATTGCTGTAAAGTTAACGCCAAACTAAATAGCTCCAAACAACAAAATGTCTCGCCTCACACAATTTCTGATAGTCAGGAATCCGAGAATGACTTAGCGGGGTGGCTCTGGCTTGGGATCCCTCCTGAGGTTGCAGATGAGCTGTTGGCCAGGACTGCAGTCATTGGAAGCTTTGCCCAGAGCTGCAGGTCTACTTCTTAGCTCACTCAAGTGGCCCCTGGCAAAACTCCAGTTCTTTGTCACAAGGGCCTCTCCCTCCAGAGGGCTGCTGGCTTTAGCTCAAGATATGGCACCTGGCCCTCTCTAGAGCGAATTACCAGATGGAGAGGGAGACTAGGATGGAGGTACGGTGACTCTCATAACCTCATCTCAGGAAGGACATACCGTCACTTCTGCAGTTTCCTGTTGTTCACACCCATCAAGCCTGAGGAAATGTATGAGAGAGTGGCCCAAGGGCACAAACGTTCAGAAGCAGGGATCCCTGGGTGCTGTCCTAGAGGTGAACTGCCACACTGATCACAGTGAAAGCTGAGGGCTAGCTGCTTATCCTGAGATGCTCATAGTGGGTTAGAGCTAACTGGAGTCTCAGCACCAGGAGCAGAACTCAGGAGGCCGTGGCCTCTGTTCTCGGTTAAGGAAACTGAGATGTCTCAGGATTCACTTGAGAGAATGCAGCTATTCCTGTCAGGATCCTGGGGTCTCCGTGCTGCATCGTCCTAGGGAGACGCCCTCTCCCAACCCCACCTCTCCCTGCCTTCCCTCTGCAGGTGCAGATGCTGGGCTCTGGCATGTAAAAGCCTAGATCAAAGTCACCTTGCCCAAGCCCTCAAGAGTTCCCCAACCCCAGAGCTGTCCCTCACATTCTCCTTCAGGTAAGACAAGAAGACAGTCCTGCTTATCTCCACATCCCTCGCCTCTGCTACAGGGGTCGCTGGTGCCCTCTCTGGTGGCCCCAGAGAGTAGCATATACTACCGTGCTGGCATTGTCAGACACAAGTCCATGCTGGCCACCTGGGATCCCACTGCCAGTTGGAATCGGGTGTCAGATGGCTTCAAAGTTCCGTGGTCTCTCAGCGAAATAAAACACTGCCCCAAACCAGAAGGAAGCATGTGGGGGCTGTACCGTCACACCCTGTTTCTTGTTTACGTGCCGGGGGTGGAGGGGGTGTCATTCTATAAGAACTCATCAAATTGCATGCTTTGATTTGCACAATTTTCTATATGAATATTATACATAATTCTTTTAAATAGTATTTGCATTTTATTTTTTAAAGATTTTATTTATTTATTTGAGAGGGAGAGAAAAAAACACAAGCAGGGAGGAGTGTCAAAGGGAAAGGAAGAGCCAGCTCCCCACTGAGCAAGGATCCCGATGTGAGGCTCCATCCCAAGACCCTGGGATCATCACCTGAGCCGAAGGCAGACACTTCACTGACAGAGCCCCCCAGGTGCCCTTGAGTAGTATTTTTAAAACAGTCTTTTAAAAATAAAGAGGTGTCTGGGATATTCCCAGAAGATAAGCATTCTTTCTGTGCTCTTGCCAACCTCTGTCCCCAGGTACCACAGAGAAGCCATGCAGTATCTCTGTTTAAGCAGAATCTCAGGGTGGAAGATCTGAAAATGGACTAAAGTTGGAGGACTCTTGACACCAGGATAAGAAGTGGTGAGAAGTTCAGGGGGTGTGGGCACTCCCAGCACCGTTCCAGGCCCCACTGTGAGGCCTCGGGGATCCCACAGCATCCTCTATAGTATTGGGGCAACAAGGATGGAGCTCCTAATGGTCAGGGTCAAACAGCACAGCCCTAAGCACTTTCTCTTAATAGATGAGTGGGGTGGGGGATAGGGGAGACAGTGGGCTCAGACCTTCTAGTAGAAAATCCAAGATGGTGTGCCCTGCTGGTACCCCCTGTGCTCCATACCCTATCCTGGGTTTCATGCTTCCAGATCCTAGTTCACTGTCCTTCTCTTGACCCCGGGAGACAGAACAGAGCAGGCAGTCAGAGAGGGAAGACACAGCTCTCATCCTTGAGCACCCTCCTCCAGCTCTCCTGTCTGCACCCCAGAGCTGAGGCTCTCCCCACCCAGTTAGCTCTGCATCTGGTAGAGTAGGATGGGACCTACGGGGCTGAGTAGGCCTTCTGTGGTTCACAGCCCTGTCATAGTCATTAGTTTATAGCTTTGTCACCATAGCATCTAGGACATATCAGCTGCTCAGTCACCGAAGAGGAAGGAGGGACCTAGGCAGGCCTTCCCTCCCCAACCACCCCTTCTAAGCCCTGTCATCTAGAGCCATAGTAGAGATGGGGGTGATTGAGCAGGATATGCATATGGCTCAGCAATGTTCAGGTAAGAAATTGGTGGTGAGGATTTTGACTATCCAGAGCCCAGGCCCTCTTGTGGGGCATAGTTTTTTACATTCCCTTCCTTGTCCGGTCAGACCAGGGAAAGCCCTGTCACACTGAGTTACCCACACAACACCCATCCCTTTGTTCTGCAGGCTATGCGAGGAGGAGGTGCCCCCAGAATGCCCAGAAGAAGGATTAGCCCAGAGCCTCACCCTAGGGACTGGCTGGGTGGGGGTCCTGGCGTGGGCACAGCCTCATAGTGGCTTCCTTACCAGCCCTAGATAGATCTACCCTCTGCAGGTGCAGATGCTGGGCTCTGGCATGTAAAAGTCTGCGAGTCATGGCAGCTAGCCAGTTGCCACAGCCTAGCCAGAATCTGAAGCTATTTCTTCTGCATTTTCCAGGGTACTACTTTGAAGCCATGCTGGACTGGGCTCTGTGACCAGCCCCTCACTCAGTTCACTGTCCTCTGGCCTGTGGAGGCCTGTGGTCAGGCTCAGACACACTCAGACCTCCTGGGTCTGCATTCCTGCTGTGCCCCATCCTTGCTGGGGGCACATTCTCCCCCTGTGAGTCCAACCATCTGCACCTCTTCCCAGCGTCCTTATGCACCAGCAGAATCCTAAGAGTGCTTCCTAGTCTTAGTGCTCTGTGGTCTGGGGGCCCCAGCCCTGGGCCAGCTTCCTGGCCACCCCATTGACGCTGCTAATGGGACAGTGTGAAATCCAGGAGATCTGAGCCCAAACCCCTGAGGCCCTGGGGACAAAGCAGCACCAGAGTTGCAAAGCCTTGGGTCCATGACAAAATACAGGGTATGATATGGGTTGGAATGAAGAGTGTTCTAGGGGAGAGTGAGGTCCCCGTGCCCTGCATGTCTCATCTGATCCCCCCAGTGTGTGCTGGGTGGGCCCCTTCTTACCCTTGCAGAGACACTCAGGGTATGCTGACATGGCAGGGCTGTGGCAGGTTCAGCCAGGGACCTAGAGTGTTGGGAGGGCTGGGCTGGTCTGGGGGCTGGGTGCTGGGGCAGCTGATCCCTTCCTCTGGCAAAGCTTCTCTTTCCCTCGATCATTCCCTCAGCACAGCCTGGGCTCTTTCAGCTTCCCAGCTTGGAGGCTGCAGCATCTCTAGCCCCAGCTGCACAGCCTGCTCATTGGGCTCCTCCTCCTCCTGGCCAGCTGCCCAGTCACACTCTCCGGCCACACCTCACTCCCCCACTCCCTGCCTCTCTCCTGAGACCAGCACAAGAACCGTTTGCTTATAAAGGGTTGCGAGTACCAAACCCACAGGCTGGGACATGCTCCAGAGGACCCAGCACAGGGCCGCAACCAGATTCCAGCACGTAGGATTCTCGCTCAGGATCGGAAACCCCAGGACCCTTCCTGAGAGGCTGTGGGAATTGGGGCTGGGAGCCGCTCAAGGGAGGTTGGGGGCTATGCATTATACACTTCTGGCTCTTACAGAATCTACTCTGGGGCTTTTGTTGCAAAGGACAGGTCAGCCTAGAATTCTCTGATGGTCTTTGTCCAGATTCCTCAGAAAACCACTCTCACCTTCTTCTGCTCTGTGCAGTGCTGATTCAGAGACAAGAATGAGAATGAGTCGACCAGTTTGCCCTTGACTGGCAGAGCAGCGACAAAAACAGTGATCCCAGGGAGACTGTGGGGCTCCAGCTGCTCTCTGGTGCCACAGAGCCCAGCCGGTCTCCAAGGACAGCAGCAGGGGCATCCCCTGGCACTTCCTCTGTCCTACTTCCCTGAGAGGAGGGCACACCTGCTGTACCTGTCTCTACCCCGCAGCGACTTGCTCAGGAAAGCCTCAGGGACAGGGCTGTGGGGAGGGAGGTATGGCCAAGGGAGTGGAGTCTTGGTCACAGAGGACCAGAGGCTGAGGCATCACATCTCAAACCATCATTTGAGTGTGTTCCTTGTAACCCAAGCAATCAACACGTTCTGGGGAAAAAGTGTTTCAAAAGCAAAACCAAGTTTGGGTAACACTGCTCCAACCTCTTTGGGGGAAGGATAGGTCACAGTGCAAATTGACATAGTAAAGGCTCTGAGAAGGTATGTGGGAAATAAACTTGTTTCATTTAAATCCATTATTCCTAATCTTGTTGATCATAGACTTTTTTTTTTTTAATAGAACACATGCTAATGTGATACTTTTTACACCTTTTGGAACCACTGCTCAGCCTCTTTTGTCAGGGGGAAAGGCATCAAGGATGGCCCTGACCCTCACTGCCACCTCCAGAAGGCGTGTCCCAGGGACAGAGGCTATCTTCATTGTTCAAGTGTCCACAGAGCAATAGCCTCTGCCCCTGGAACTTTGTTGAAATGCAGAATCTCAAGCCCCCCTGCAAACACTGACCAGAATTTGCATGTTAATAAAATCCCCAGCTGATGGGACAGGGGAAGCATTCTTCCACCTCTCCTGTTCTTCCCCAACTGCGATGGCTGGTTGGGTCATCTCCCCAGCCTGGTGAGGGCTCCGCTGCAGACATATTCTGAACCTCACACCTACATCTGGGGAGTTCCCCACATTATGAGTCTTCCCCAAAAGCCCATGGGGGAAACCAAGGGGCTGACGGTTACTGGAGAGGCCTCGCTTTTGCAGAGGCTCATAAAAATGACCAGGGAGTTCTTCCTGCTTGGTCTCCCTGTCTCTGCTTGGGTGTCTCTTCCACAGACAGACCTGGAGATTCAGGGACAGTCACCATAGAGTCCAAGCGGAGTCACCTGTGAGAATCAGCCACAGCCTTCCCTAGAAAGTCACAGGAACCACAGGTCACCCACTGCCTTATCAGAATCCAGAAGGAAGGAAAGCTGAACCAGCATATAGGGAGAAGACATTTTATTGGGATATTGCTACATAAATAGCTGCAGAAAGCCAGGAAGATGAGGGGAGCAGCTGCTGGCTCCCCCTGCATAGGTCACCATGGAACCTATAGGGAGGGGCCCTGTGGGGGAGCCCTGTGGGGAGCCTCATAATGAGCAGAGGGCAAGAGGCCCCTGTGGATACTATCTGCTATGAGAGAGAGAAGAGGGGGGCTAACAGCCCAGATACAATGAGGGAGCGACAAGTGGAGGTCAAAGAGGTCCTAGCCCTTGGGAATCACTGGGTCAGAGCCTGTACCACGTCCTTCACCAGCATGGTGCCAATCACCATCTTCTCACTGTTGACAGTCAGCTGGGCGGCTCCAGTGGGCCGGGCATCCAGGGTCAGTAGGACCAGGCTCCCACTGGTCAGTGTCCTGCCTGCAAATCTGAGGTGAGGGTAGAGGAAGGGGCTCAGCCTCGGGGCGTGGGGCCTCCTGCAGAGCCAGCCTCCCCAGAGCCCACCTCTTCCCCTCTGCTGGTGGCCTTGTACCTGTACTCATCAGATGTCCCACAGGGTACACGACCCAGGTTGGCAACGGTTGTCACTTTCTGCACCACAATGTGGTCACTCCGACAAGTGTCTGGCAGCGTGAGCTTCTCTGTGATCTCGCTCATGCCTGTCAGCTTTCCTGGGGGCAGAGATTGTGATGAGGGCAGAGGCCATGCTGGGACCAGAGGCTGGCACCTGAGTCTGTCCACTGAGCATCCTCAACCAAGTTCCCCTCAGTCTGGCCAGGTCTCATGCTAAGAGAGGGTCTGAATCTCTCGATCTTAAGGGGCTACTTTCCTGCTGGACCACACCCTCCTTTAGGAAGCCAGCCTTCCCCACCCTATGCCACCCCAAGCTCTATCCATGTTGTTGACCAAAGACTGGTCTGGCACTTCCCCACTGTCAGACATCTGGGCTATGTGCCCCTTGGAAGGAAGGGACCAGTGGACGTGGTGCCCAGTCAGCTCGAAGAGGTTTTCTCCAATCCAGCCCTCACACTCTGGTCCTTCCTGGCTGGCTCTCCCACTCACGTTCAAATCCCTCCCAGCTCCTGGAAGCTAAGCCCTCACAAACAGATTATGGATGGCTGTTATACTCCTGATCAAGGCACTGGTCCTCACTGGACAGGCCAGAGTCCAGCAGCCACTCAAGGCTCTCAGAGGTGGACCTCTCATTCCACCTGTGGGAAGAGCTCCAAGCCTGGCCAGGGCTCCTGAAACCCCTACAACCCCTCACTCTACAGGTCTGACCTCAACCCTCCATTCACACATGCTAGGCCAGCCGTGTGATGTCCTCCTCCTGCCCTCCTGCCACCCTTTCTTCAGCCTTTGTGTCCTCCTTCATTCTTCTCTTTCTGAGAACAGACCTCCCTCTCCTGCTGCCCTCATCCCCTTCCTTTCTGACTAGCGACATTTGTCTCTGTACCTTTACTTTTCCTGCGGCCAAGTCTCTGAGTCCCTACACAGTCCTCTCCAGAAGCAAGAGTTCCTCATGGCAGTGCCATGTCTCCCTCTCCATGCATGGTCAAGTCCTCCACAGAGGGCTCCATTGCCTCAAGCCCTGGTCTCCTCCCACCCACTGCAATTGGCCTCTGTCCCCCATTTGCAATGACCTGCCTGCTGAAGTAAGCAGCAGCCTCCAATCTGCGATCTGCTGCAGCGCTCTGGCCTGTCACCATCTGACCCCAGGGCACGCTTCTGGTGTTCTCTCTGGGTTCTCTTTTTGCCTCTCACTCTTCCTTCTCTTACCCCTCCCCTCCTTCTCCTGAGGAATGCAGGTTTTCTGCAAGGATGCTCCCTGGCCTTCCCTTCCCACCGGTCTCTCCCCCAGGGCCCTCTGACTCATTCACAGCTTCAGCTCTCACCTCTGTACTCATGACTCTAGCCTAGAGGTGTTTCCAGGGCACAGGCGCACATCTTCAGTTACTTGCTAAAGGCTGCCTCCTGAATCTCCCAAATGCACCTCACAATCAGCTCCTCTGAAACCAACCATGATCTCCCCTCCTCCCCTGACTAGCCCATTCCTCCTTCTCCCGTATCAGGGCTTTGGCAAATTACAGGCTGCAGGCCAGATCTAGCCTGATCCAGTGGGCTGTATGGCCTGCAATGTTTTTTATATTTTTTAAGAGTCAGGGGAAAAGAAATCAAAGAGTATTTCATGACATATGAAAATGATGTGAAATTCAAATTTCAGTGTCCATAAATAGAATTGTATTGGAACATAGCCACACTTGTTCATTTACACATTATCTGTGGCTGCTTTGTGTTAACAACAGCAGAGTTGAGTAATTGTAGCAGGGACTATATGGCCGAAAACATTTGCTTTCTGGCCCATTACAGGAAAAGTTTGTCAACTCCTGGTCTAAGTGAAGGGTACAGTTCTTCCTGCCATCCTTGGATACTTCCCTCTATTCCTCATCAGGGCAGCAGCCCCTGGCTCCCCCTTCCCAGCACCACTACCCCGCCCCAGCCCTGCAGTCCCTTTGCTGGGGCTCTCATCTCCATCCTCACCATCTCTCACCAGAGCTACTGCAATAGTCTTGCACACAGTGACAGAATTTAGGCCAAGGTCACACAGCAAATGAGCAGCGGGGTCAGAATTTTGAGCCATAAGTCACAAAACCCCATGCTTCCCCTGCCTACGCTGTCCCGCATCTTGTCCCTGGGGCAGGCTCTCCCCATCCAGTCCTAGCTATGAGTGCTGCCGGATTCTCCTGGCTGAAACAGAGATCTGAACCTGGCCCCTTCCTCAGACACCTTTCAGGGGGTCCTCCACTGCTAGGGAAATGAGACCTACAGTCCTAATCTCCCTCACAGTCTTGGTGGACCTGATAACTTTGGCGACCCCTTCCAGCTCTGAAATTCTGAGATTGAAATCCCTTTGCATAGCAATCAAGGCTTTCAGAAACTAGACCAGACATCTCATTTTCAGCTTTGTTCTGACTACCCCTCTGTGCTGGACTCCTGAGCTCCAAACCAAACTCTTTTCCTTTCTTCCCTATAAACTTTCACTGGGACACACTCATGGTATCTCCCCAAGTTGAATGCTGGCCTAGAATTTTCTGCCTGGCCAAGTCCCACTCCCTCTAAAGCCTCACTGAAGTGTTCCACCCTCTGTGAAGCTTCTGCTGGAGGCACAGGCTATGAGGCCTCCCTCTGTCTGAAGATGGCGAGGCTCCTCCAGCAGGACTGCATTGGGAGCTTACTGAGAGCCCCAGTGGATGGTGCTGAGCCCCCTCCCTTCTACCCCAGGGAGCGCTCACCTTGTTCCTTCTTGAACTCATTCTCACTCATGAACACAGGAGCCATCAGCTCCCCAACGGGTGGCTGAATGGAGACATAGAACTGCCGGGTTTGGGTACTGGGAAGGGTGGGAGGAGACAGAAGGAGAGGAAATGAGGCCAGCATCTTTCCCCTCACTCCCCCACTTTGTCTGGAAGCAACAAGAAAGTGAGAGAAGATCTGATGGCTTGAGATGGCTTCTGGATCCAGCAGCTCATGATGCATCCCTGACATTCTGCTCCCTCCTCTCCCCAGCCCACCCTCCACCCCACCAGAGCTGAATACACACCACAGCTGGAAGTTGGCCACCTGGGTTGAGTCACAGAAATTAATGCCCATTACAGCAGTGGCAGATTCTCCCGGCGCCAGGGACTCTGCAGCGGTATGAGGCAGGGAAAGGGGGAGAGGGGCAGACACCATCACCTGAGAGGTCTAGAACCCACCACTGTCAGAACTGATCACTCCTCTAGGCACTCCTGACTTTCTGGGCCTTTAGAGACGGCTCCTGGTTTTCTCCTTAAATCTAACTACCCTTTCCCCAATCCCACCCTCACCCCATTTAAATCAGTCCTGAAACCACAAAGGCCTTCTGCTCTGATATGGATGTGCTGGTTTCCCAATCTATCTTGTCTACCAGGGCATGATCACATCAGATGCCCTCTCTGTACCCCCACAGCCTGGCCCAGGGCAGAGAGGGCATTGGCAGCCACAGAAAGATGGACTCTACCCAGGTGCCTCCTTCTCTACCATGTCCAAGGCCCTTCGTACCGATTTCAGGAAATTCCTGGATGCTGATGCCAGGGGGCAGTTTGGGAGTGCCCACGTGAAGGCCCTTGATGGGGGTCTCAGAGCTGTTGGAGAAGTGGATGTGCACAGACACCATGTGGGGGTCCCCAGAGAAAGGCTGGCGGCTGAAGGTGTAGTCCACAGCCAGCCCCTCGCCAGCTACGCGATGCAGCAGCTCCTGCCTCCCAACACCAGACACCGGACTCAGCAGCTGGAGGGGAGGAAGAGCAAGGAGAGCGCCCATCCCTGCCTTGTCTTCATCTACAGTCATCGAGCAATGGGGACTCAACGCTATCCCCTACTTCACCCCCCCCCACACACACACACAAAGCCACACTATAGGATGCACCACAGAGATGATGCAGACCCGCCCCAGCAGTCCTCCACCATCCCACTCACCGAGGGCACCAGCGGGGAGTCTGTGAGCGTCAGGCCCTCCAGGTCAGTAGCCAGACTGGTGGACACAATCGTGGGGGGAGACACAGGCTGGACACTGGGAGGAGTGACTGTGGGAGTAGATGAGGGAGGGGATGATGAGGGACAGGCAATGTGGAATTGGCTTGGATTGAGCAGGGAGCCCAGAGTTCGGGGAGCACACGGTTCAGCACCACGGACAGCGAGGCACATGGTCGCCTGGGGGCTCCGGGCAGATTTTGGTCCTTGATCCCAACCCCACACCTGGGGAAGTCGCCCTGCTGCCTCTCAACCCAGAAGTGTGTTCCGTCTGCTTCTTCTACCCTGGAAACCTGGGGAGCCTAACCCAGAGCTCCCATGGACCTTGTAAGCCATCCTCCCGAGGTGTCCTCCCCCGTGACTTCTACCACCCAAACTCACAGTCCTCTAGGTCAAGCAGGGAGATCTCCTTGGCCACGGGGGCACTTTTGCTGCTGGGAGGCTGAAAGAAAAGAATGGGATGCAGGTGCAGGAGGAGAGCATGGCCTGTTCTGGGTTGGGTAGGTGATACCATGGTCTATTCTAAATGGTGGGGAGATGACTGGGCCTGGCCCATGAGCCCCCCTCCCGCCCCAAGGTTCTCACTGTTTTTTTCCTCCAGGAATCAGGTTCCACCTGCTCCTCTTCGGTGTCTGATGTCCTCTCAGACTCTGATGAGCTACTGCTGGAATCACTGCCCTCATCTGAGGATGAACCTTCTCCTTGTCCCTCGGCTACCTTCTTCCTCTTCTTCATCTTCCTCTTCCCACTTTCCTCTTCACTCTGTTCACTGGAGGAGAGAGGGCAGGTGGGGCTCAGACCCAGCCTGGACACCCCTCTTGTCTCACAGAAGAGCAGGAGAAGCCCAGGAAAGTGGGAGGGAGGGTAGGGAGCCTAAGCCAGTGGAGCCCACACCCAGGTTCCTATGCTGGGGCCCCTGGCCCCAGACTGCTTCTCCAGGCCGCCCCCCATGAGAGCACAGAGATCCTCTATAGCCAACCACAGCAGCGATCATGGGAGTAGACTGGGATTTGCAGGAGGTCTGCATGAGGAAGCACAGGGGCTCTTAGGAGAGTGGCTAAGGCTGAGCATTCCCCCTTCTTTTCCAGAGGAGTTTCCTAAACCCCACCAGCATCTGGCTGGCTGGCCTCTTACCTCTCACTGCTCTTCCCTTTCTCCTCCTCCTGGTCTTCACTATCAGACTCACTGCTGGACTCCCCGGAGCCACTCTCACTGCTGCTCTTACTGTCTGAGGCACTCTCGGACTCGGGGTCTGTGGAGGAACTGTCTCAGGCCCCCTCCCTGTGTGCAGAGCAGGTACCCTGGGACCCCACCTTGACTCAGCACTGAAGCTGCAACCCCCTGAGCTGCCTCTGGCCCCAGATGCCACCTGCACCAACCAGGACACAGGTGGACTAGTAGGAGACATGCAATCCCTCAGGTCTACCAACACACATACAGGTCTACACAAGCAGGTGCACAACCCCGGGGACACATGAAACCATGTGAAACACACACACAGGCAGGAGCACAGAATCCCAGCTCTGCCAATCTCCTCACCACTGTCTGCAGACTCTGTGGGGCCTGACTCCCCCTCAGAGTCTGAGTAGAAGGGCTTCTCCTTCTCCTTCCTCTTCTCTCGATTTGAGCACTTGGTCCATTCAGGTACCTGGAGATGGGGGTGGGGCAAGAGGAACATTAAATCATGGTTGAGGCAGAGGAAGGAAAGCACAAGGCTTTAACTTTGCACCTGCCTCTTCTTGAGCCCTACTTGGACCAGTCTCCAAGA
The DNA here is from genome assembly GCF_018345385.1 of Vulpes lagopus. Classification (NCBI taxonomy): domain Eukaryota; kingdom Metazoa; phylum Chordata; class Mammalia; order Carnivora; family Canidae; genus Vulpes; species Vulpes lagopus. The sequence goes on from NC_054827.1 coordinate 114,708,209, forward strand.
GGGAAAGTGGGGATGAGTGGAGAGGCACTGTCCATGGAGGGGAGGAGAGGCTGCTGAAAGAGGCAGCACTGCTAACCAAGGAGGAAATGGGGTACAGCACACGAGGAGGGTGAGAGGGGAGCGCAGGGTGGGACAGAGAGCACTGCACACAGAGTAGAGGGCACATGGCACACAGGCAGGGGGACCTCAGTGTATTCGCCCAACAGGCCCACGTGGGTCTCGATAAGAGACAGATCTTCTTCCTGCATGTGGGGAGGGTGTCAGGAGGGCCGGGCAGCACTGCCAGGACTCTCTGCTATTGCCCTCCCCCCCACACACACAATTCAATCCTTTACCCCTGCTGACCTCCACATTTCGCACAGATGGGTCTGGAGCTTCCTCTGGCCAGTCTGGGAGCTCCTGGTAGCCTGTGGCCTTGGCATTGAGCAGGTGGGACAGTGAACCCAGCTGGAAGTGATCCCGGTCTGGGGGCAGGGTTAGAGGTCAGGCCAGTAGTAGGTTTTAGGAAATCCCCTAAGAGAGTTATCTCCTGGGGTGGGGGGCACGACTCTGGTCAGGATCCCCCTCTAGGCAGATGAAAGCAGTGAGCATGTTCTGTTAGGATTCTTCCACCCTGATCGCACCCTCGGGTTGTCTGGCCTGACTAGAGCAAGGGCTGAGGGAGGGGGGCAGAGGGTGGTGGACTCCAGGCCTAGAAGATGCTGCTGGCTCCTCTGCTTGGTTCTATCTAAAGGGGAGGCAGACATATGAGCGTGGCTCCTTTTCCGGGGCAATGTGGGCTGCATGCTTTTGCACAGCCAGGCTTGGGAAGGCGGCCTGGTTGGTAGGAGGAAGAGGCTGGGCAGGTTGGATCAAGGCCGGAAGACACGCCTGGTCAGACTCTGGACCCCGTGGGAAGGCACGTGCAGTCTGAACGGGAGTGGGAAAGATTCAGGGCCTGAGGTCCAGCCTGTGGCATCGGAGGGCAAATCAGAGACTGATGAGTGGGGATGGTGTTGAGGAGAGAGGAATTCCTCCTTCCTGGGAGATTTTCAAACTTGCTCCATCCCTCAGAATCTCCCTATTCCTGAGGTCCAGGGAAGGGAAAATGCAGAACCGAAAGACACCCTGGAGAACTGAGCTTTGTGACAGAGGCTCCCCTCCTGTGTAAGATTCCAAGGTCCAGAGAGCCAGCTGAAGGACCCTCCCCTCCTGGCCTCTCCCCAGGCCCCCGTCATAGGAGATGCACCCAAGGACAGAGAGGCAACGCTGACGACCCAGCATTTGGGCTGAGCTCCAGGGACAGCCCAGAGTGCTGGCAACTTCTTCCTCAGGAATTTTACAAACATACACCTCTCCTTTGAATGCTGTTTGATTTCCTGCCTTCCCAGGTCCTTGGTATTTAAATCTTGATAGGTAGTGCCAGCTCAGGGAGGGAGGTGGGCAGGGGAGCCAGATGGGGAAGGAGCCAGGAGCCCATACCAGCTGGGAGGTATGGTTGTGGGTTAGTGGGTGATTAAGTCCTGGGTGCTGCAGGACAGGCAAGAGGGGGTGGGCTAGGGGGAAGTGGAGACTGGCATTTCTCCAGAAGTCCTGATGTTTGGCTAAGACTGGGACCTTAGGGGCACAGTCTGGATCTGGGGTTCTGGCCAATTCTTCCCCCTCCACCAGGAGGTCACCCTTGATTTCTGCTCACACCTTTGAAGGATGACTCCAAGACTGGGGCTGGTTTGGGTGCCAGGAAGAGCTTCTTGGCATGACGGCTGAGGGCCCCCCCTTGCTCTGAAGGGACGATCAGCTGTCTGGTAAAGCGCGCTCGGTCACGGATGTCATAGTTCTGGTCATACTTGGCCAGACTCAGCACGTACTGGGTCAGCAGCTTGGTCTGGGGGATGAGAGATGATCAGCAGCCATCAGAAAGCGTGGGGACACAGAAGGCCCTTTAGCAGTCTGTAAGCCGACACCTCCAAGCAAGTGCTTCCCTCCCAGCTGAGGGCCAGCTGCCCCCACCACGCCCTCTCCCACCTGCTGTTGTACCACTCTGCCATTCCCCTCACGTTCCTGGCTGATGCCTGACCCGAATTCTGACAACTGCCGTGGCCCAGCAAAAGAGGTTGCCCTTTTGGAATCTCCTCCCTCTTGGCCGTGGGCCCCATCATTCCTCAGTCTGGGGTCCCCACTGTACCCCGCCTACTCCAGGCCGGGTACTTTGGGGTGGCAGGATGAGTGAAGGTCTGGAACATTCTACTGGAAATCCCACAATTCCCAGCCAGCATCACCCAGAGGAAAAGTAGACAACAGAAGGAGACCGGAGGACACACAGGGATCCCCTGGGCAAGGGCTGTCCTCATGCCCCATTAACCCATATGGTAGACTCTGAGCAGCCTGGAGTCTCCAGAGGCCATGGCCTCCCCTGGAAGGTTCTGAGATCACAGCAGACTGGAGCTGCCTATGGGTTTGCGGGAATCATGCAGGATCCACTGTCTGCAATGGAGGCAGCCACATCCCAGGACCCAAAATCTTGATCCTGGACTTCTCTGACTTGCATTCATAGCATGATAGGGGGCAGACGTCATGGATGGAGGCCTTCTAGGGCTGTGTGTTGTGTATGGTGCTTCACATGACCTCATGGAATGTCTGCAGCCCTTCTGAGAGGTAGGGACTGTTGCCCCCACTTACAAAGGAGAAGCAGAGTCAGAAGCGACATATTTTAGGTTAAAGAGCCAATTGGTGCTGCTTCTAGGCCCAGGCCCATCGGAGCCAGCAATCTGCACTGCCTACTGCTGACATAAGGGGGCTATCCCCAGCTGGGTCTCCATGTCTTGTGACCAAGACAGAACCACCAAGTACACAGATCTCCTGTCCCTACAGCCAGAGTGCCCAGGGCAGCAGGAACCAGTGGAGGTAGTCCTGAACCAACCCTGGTCTGCCTGAGGTTTATGGACATCCAGCCAAGTACCTGGCTGACTTGGGTAACCAACCCAATGGGAGCATCACAAAGGATCAGAGCTGCTGCTGTGGCAAAGCTAGAGAGCTACAGTGACTCCCTTGTGCCTATGACATGGCCCACAGGGACTTCGGCTCAGTCCCTCTTAGCAGTAGCAGCGCCTGCTACACTTTTCCCATCACAGGTAAGTATTCTCAACTCCATCCCCCCTCAGATGCCTTGCAATGGACTCTGTCACAGACCTTCCCTTCCCTGGGCCAGACATCGTCTGACTGCTCATGGCTGGTGGATGCCCTCATCAACATGGTCCATCATCAAGATGCTGCTGATTCCCTTCTACAGACTTCCCAGCTGACTGATCAGACTCCCCCCTACCCCTACCACCCCCCCAAGTCCTTGCCTAGTTCTGGAAAGAAGTGTTAAGGATTTGGATCTGTCTGTCCACAAACTTCACTGTATTATCAACAACCAATACAGGAAGGGGTTGGTTCACCCACTTCTATGGTGCAGGATTTGCTTATAACAACTCATTACCCTTCTCCATACCAAGGATCCATTCACCAGAAATCATAGCATCCAGCCTGCACCGGCAGGACCGTCACCTCATTCAGCCAGGATGTGCAGGATTTATGGGCAGCTCAAGAGGGCCTATGAGACATGCGACAGTGCACCAAGAACAGAACCAGGTCCCCATGGACCAGTGGGCTCCAGCTTCTGGGGTAGACTTTTAAGTAAGGAACATGGACTCCTTTTCAAAAATGGATGTTAACATACCTGCCACCTTCCAACCACCTGTAAAATCACACTGGGACACCAGCTCCTCAGAAAAAAATACAACAAAATACATCCTGACCCTACATATAGAAATAAGCTCTAGATGGACATGGCCCACAGATTCTAAGGTCCTCCCCCACAATTCCTGCCTCCTGGTATTTGTGCCTTTATGCAATCCTCTCTCCATGAGTGTGGGCAAGACCTAAAACTCGCTTCTAACCAATAGGATATGGCCAAAGTGATGGGGTGAAATCTAATCCCATGATTATGTTTCATTATATAAGATTTGCTCTAGAGACTTTTTACCTTGTAGCTTTGAAGAAATAAGCAGTGGTGTTGGGAGACCCCCTCGGCAAGGAACTGAGAGTGCTCCCTTGAACTGAAGTGGCCTCCAGCTGACAGCCAGTAAGCAGCCAGGGCCTCAGTCCTAGCATCCCAAAGAACTGCACCCAAGCACCGACCCTGCCAATCTGGAAGTGAACCCTTCCCTGTAGAGTCCCAGATGAGAACCCAGTCTTTGCCAACATCTCAATGGTAGCCATGCATAAGACCTAATGAAACCCCATGCCTTGACTGTTAACCCACAAAAATTGTGAGAAAATAAGCATGTTGTTTTAAGCCATTAAGCTTACGGTAATTTATTACACAGCAAGAGAAAACTACTACAATGGATTTAAAAAACACAAAAATAGAAATCTAGATGAAATTACTGGTGACATTTTTAAATGACATATGACTGGGGAAATAACTTTCTAAATATGACGGCACTTGAAGGAAACAGAAATGAAAAAATTAATATATTGAATAAGACACCGATGGGCAACTTCTAGATGGCTATCTATAGGCACCAGAAATGTATTTTTTAAAGCTAAGGGGGGCGCTTGTGTGGCTCAGTGGTTGAGCATCTGCCTTTGGCTCCGGTCGTGATCCCGGGATCGAGCTCCTCATAGGGAGTCTGCTTCTCCCTCTACCTGTGTCTCTGTCTCTCTGTCTCTCATGAATAAATAAATAAAATCTTTAAAAAATAAATAAGAGCTAAGAAAATATAAGATTAATGGTGTTGTCTTTTCTAAGTAGTAGGCCTATGGCTAATTTAAATTTTTAATTATTATTTTCCTGGATTTTCCAAATATGTTATGATGATCATGCATAAGCTTCCTGATATTAAAAAAAAGTTACCTTTTTAATTTTTAATTCTGCAGAACTTTATCAAAATCTTCCATCCAACGTGGAGGCCAGATTTTAGCTCCCACCATGCTCCTAAAGGACCCTCCTCCCACATATCTCACCTGGCACACAAAAAGCAAACTCACTGTCAAAAGAAGTCCAGGCAGTTGCCCCTGGTGCCGTACCCTGGTGCTATAATGAGCACCTTCACTGCTGCCGCCACCCCAGTTCCTCTGTTAATACATCTATTATCAGAGTTTTGGTGGCCTGTGGCCTGGAACCTGGTTATCTGCTGAGCCACAGCAGGCAGAGCTATGGCCATCCCTCTGGCCTCAGCCTGGGCCAGGATCTGGCGTGTGCTGGCGGTCAGTAAGTTGGGAATGGCTGGGATTGCTATGGCCCATTGCAGCCCCAGAATTTCACCCATGGTAGCAGGAGGAGGAAGCATCACCACTGTTTTACGTGAACATCCATATGCACATCCAAACCTCTTCCCTTCTGGTGTGCTAGGGATTCCCTTTTCTCTACCACTTTGAGAACAGGCTGGGAAGAAAAAAATTGGAAAAAAAAATGGAGGGAGGAGAAAAGCTCTCTTCATTGAATCAAAGAACCATCCTTTAGGGTCTGTACCTGGGAGGGTGCACCTTTAGTACAGGGCACCTGGAGTTAATGTCCATTTGCCAGAACAGCTATACTGGCCGCCCTGATGGGAGTAGGACCCCCCTGTCCTATCTAGAAGAGGGGTTCAGCTGGACACACCCGCACTTCCTGCTCCAACCCTGACTACAGTTCTTATTGCTTTGTGTTTTGTACCAATTCCCCCACTTTGCTGTGAGCCTTCGGAGGTCAGTAAACATGTCTCACTCATTGTCATTATCCCAGGACATATCTCTGTGCCAGGCACAGTAAGCATGCGGGAAATGCATGTTAGGTAAAGCACTGAGCAAATGTACATATAGCTAACAGTGCCAGCTTAGGGAAATGGCATGTGGACACACCCAGCTTATGAGAACGTGCCGACATCACACATCACCATCCTGGGGCTCAGGAGTCTTGCTCGGTCCTCAGCCTCTCTGGGCAGCTCCCCACCCACGCGGCTTCATCTTTTCAAATGTTCCTCCCACCTGTTCCTTCCTCCTCTCTGAACGAAGAAGGCACACAAATATTTGTTCAGGGACTGAACACCTCCCCACGGTGCTCCAATTTCTCTCTTCAACCCACTTCTCCCGCAATACTGACACTCACAGACCTGGTCCCATGCATGACAGCTGCCTGTCCCAACTCCCGACAAGTGTCCCAGCCTATGGTGGCCCTGCCTCCCCAGCTTTACAGCACCCACCATAGGCACATGGATCAAAGGAGCCACTGAAGAAGCACAAATGCCTGTCCCAACTCCCGACAAATGTCCCAGCCTATGGTGGCCCTGCCTCTCCAGCTTTACGGCACCCACCGTAGGCACATGGATCAAAGGAGCCACCGAAGAAGCACAAATGCCACTATCCAAAGACTCGATGGGAAGGCAAAGAAACCACCTGCAGGTGGGCAGGGATGTCACAATCTCTAGGGTTTACCCATGTTGCTGACCCCAACCAGCCGCCCAGGAGCTCTGCTCCATGATTGCCAAATTATTTCTAGAAAGGGAAGGGAGTAACTCTTTTAGGCTTTGTGGACCATATGGACTCTTGAAACTAGTTAACTCTGCTGTAGCACAAAGGCATCCATATACAATAAACAAATGAATGGACATTTCCATTCCCAATAAAACTTTATTTACAAACACAGGCAGCAGGCTGGATTTGGTCCACAGGTGATCATTTACCAACTCCCAACTCCCTTAACTGAGTGGGGTAGTGAGTATAGGAACTGTCACAGTGCTTAGCCTCTCCAACACCTTGAAAACTCTGCACATTACACTGTATTTTTAGGACAATATCTTTCAACCATCTCAGGGGTTGCTCGACACTTAAGAGGCTTTTAATATCCTGATATTCCAGCTTAGTGGAGCCATGCCCTTGGCTATGGTACCTCTCATAACCTTTAACCTTGAGAATGACAATGGACACCAGTACTGCCCCAGCCGAGCAGAGACTTGCCCTTACATCCCTGGCACAGACTGGCCGAACACGACCAAGTCTTGGAAGGAAGGACAGACCCTATCTCCTAGGACACATTTTCTCCCACCAGTGTCTGTCATCACTGGCCGCTTCCTCAGTCCCACTCCACTGTGGTTCTTACGGCCCCATTGCTCCCAAGGTAGCAGGTAGGAACACTCTGTGACTGGAGGTCACAGCCCCACAGCAGAGCCTCTTCAACGACGGCCACCATCCCTACCGGCCCCAGGTCCTCAGAGTAGCTGTGGACACTGGGGGGACACCAGTTACCTGGATACACTAGACTCTTGCCCTGCATTCTCTCTTCCAAAAGAGATGCTGGAGTTCACACTTATTTGGTGAGGGCCCACAGATTCCTGCCTCAGCCATTCCCAGGGCCCAGCATGTTTTAGGGGGCATCTTTCAATCCTTACCTGCTTCGAGTTAGTCAGGTAGAGCTTGGCTGCCAGATTGATGACCTGTAGCTTGACGATGTCCTCCTCTGCCGTGAAGGACTTGGCCATTTTTCTCAGGACATCAGGTGCAATCTTGGGGACGTGCTCACAGTACTCGCCGATAAGCCACAGGATGCTGGCTCGGGCCATGGGCACCTGTTGGTGTGTGAGAAGGGTCAAGACAGGTGTACATGTGGAAATGTGGATGGGCATGTGGCTTGCCACACCAATGGGGATCCTCCCAACTGTGCTGGCTTATGAATCATGGGGATCTCTGGAAATGGGTCAGGGGGCTGGTGGGAGAGATATTAAAAGGTGAGCATTGCCTGGGCAGCGTCTCCCCTCTCCCCAGGGGTTTACTAGCATAGGCACAGTTTTCAAGGGCCAAAGTCAGCCCTGGTTTGGTTTAGAAGACTGATTTTCTAGATCCATTGCACCTTCAGTGTTTTACTTTCGTCTTATTCTTCCTGAATCTTCAAGGAATACCTTATTTGAATGTTTCAGCTTCGCAGTGCAACAGAAAAACATGAGCTTTGTCAATTGGCCAGAGCTTCAGAGCAAAGAGGAGCAGTGGTATAAGAGGAACATGGAGCTCAGCAAGGGACCCTCAAGGGGTAAGTGAGTCTTGGGCAAAACATAGGGACCATGTGGATGCTCCCTTTTTCCCCTTCCACCTGCAGACCTTTCAGAGCCAGCATGGAAGGTAAGGACATTGATCTTATGAAGGCTTAGAAGTGTTTAATTACAGGGTTTTAAAATCACGTTGGGGGGGGGGGCCCGCTGGGATGGGAGGGAAACTAGGGTTCCTCCCTCACCTGGATGTTATCTGTGAGCTTTGCCAGATGTTTGATGATCTCTCCGTGCTGTGCAGGCTGCATCTGGAGCAGCTTCTTAATGACCACCACGGACTCCGCCACCACAAGCTCTGTGCACCGGGACATGAGCGTGTGGGCCCCAGGGTAGTCAGACAGCCACAGGCAGGGGGACAGACACACCTGCAAGGGCCCCTGACCCCTGGGTCTCCTCCACAACTCCCTGCACTTCTCCAATGGCCCCCAAAGGCGTAGCAACACTCAGATGCTAAATGAGGTTGATGGACAGACAGATGAACATGCATTGTGTCTGGACAGACAGGCCGACGGCCACTGCTCATCAAAGCTGGCCACTCGGACACACACTGACCATCACGGTTGGATAGCAGCTGCACCAGGCCGTTGAGGCAGGTGTCCCGGACTCGGCCTATGTTGGTTGCACAGCGCCCAATGGCCTGGATCGTGGCTGCCACAAAGTCCTTGTCCATGCTGCGGATATAGGTCTGTGGGGCAGCATAACAGAGTGAACCCTCTGGGGGGTGACCATGCAGGCAGTGACTTCAGTGATTCTGCAGGCTTGAGGGTGACTGCTGGGGCAGCTTGTCACCCTCATTCAACGACTCATCATGCTGGAGACTAACCTCCAGGAGAGGGAGTGACACCCTCAGCCATTATGCAGTGACTCCCCAGCCCAAAGCCAGCAGAAGGCACTGCAAGGAGCCGAAGAGAATAGTTTCTCCACTTTTTCAGCCCTTACGAGAAAGTTGGCCCATTGAGATGATTCTTTCTGAGCACAGGGGCTACAGGGCAACTCTCCAGGGCCCCTCTGCTGGGAGCTGGGCCCTGGCCCATACCTGGAATTCCCGTAGGACAGTAGGGATGTTGGTCTCATTGGCCAGGTTGGTCAGCACTTCCAGCTGCAGGGGGGCAGAAAATGGGCAGCATGGCCAGTGGGCTCTCTGTGCTTTCACAACCCCTCATTCCAAACACCCTCCACAGACCAGAACACAATCCTACAGACAGCCCTGCAACATCCTTAAACCAATGAAAGAGATGACAGATTGTGAAACTCATCCAAAATGCAGGAGGACCAGTTTGCCTCGTAAATGGATTTCCTGCCAGAGTACGCTCATAGCACAATCATGTCACCTCTCCACCTCCATTGAAAACAAAGCCTCCTATTGCTTTCAGGATAAAGAGCAACATCCTTATCATTGTCTATAAATCCCGGTATGAGCTGACCGCTGTCTACCTCTGTTCTCACACTGCATTCCCCCTTGGCCTCCACACCCCATACTGGCCTTTTGTCAGACTGCTTCCTGTCTCAGGACCTTTGCTTATACTGCTTCTTCTGTGTGAAGCTGTTCTGCCGTTCCTGTCCTTGCATTCACCTAGGTAATTCGTGTTCATTTCTCAGGCATTTCTCAAGCCTCACTGCCTGGAGGAAAGCTTCCCTGACACCAGACTAGATCAGGCTCTCCAAGTCTATGCTCTGACGGTCCTCTGCAATTCTCTTTCTTACCACATCTCTCAAGTGAATTTTTCCATGTGTTTTGGGATTAGCTGCTCAGTGTCTCCTCCTCATCCCAACTAGACGGCAAGCACCCAAGGGTGAGGTGTCTGATGAGTTTGCCATCTCTCCTATCCCTAGATCTAGCTGTGACTGATACATAGTAGATGTTCAGAGTCAGGACTACCTGCTGCTGAATGAAATTACTCAATAAAGAGGAAGCAGAGATGGAATGGAATGTGGGTACGGGCTCCTGACACATCTCTGTGGGTGTATGTTTACATGGAAGCCTGAGGGGGTAGATGTGTAGGGAAAGGAACACTGTGGGTGGAACACAGGAGCCTGCCCGAAGTGGGGGCTAAGTAGGCATTCTGGAGTCAGCAGGCCACAGACCTCACCTCCTTGGGTCTACATTTTTATAAGATGAAGATCATGTATGCTTCCCAAGTTTAGTACAAAAATCAGATTACTTTATGTGTGCAAAGTAACAGATGTCTAATAGGTGAGAGGCAAAGGGTGAGTCCCTTCCCACTCTCGTCAGCCTGGCTTCCTGAGCAAATGCTTCTGGCTGGAGCAGCCACGGGCCCAGCTGCAGAAACAGGCAGGCCCAAGGTGGCCACTGTGGATATCTAAGTAGGTCGGTGCGGTGGGAGTGAGGCGGGAAGGCCCCATGCACTTCTGTCCATCACTCACCTTCAGGATCTTGATCTGGGTGGGGTCGGTGGATCTGATGTAGAAGCTCTTCAGATAGGGTTCAAACATACCCTGGCAGAGAGAGGCAGCCCAGGGAGCTTCATCACAGCAGTAGACCTGCCTCTCTCCCAGAGCTACCCCACTCTCCTGCCCAAGGCCCAGAATCCTCCCTCTCAGATCTGACCAGGTCTTTCTTCACTGGGTTTTCCTCTCTCAGCGGACCCCAGGATCCAAGCCCTGCTTATTCTACTGGGTTTGGGGTCTCCCCTTTGCCATGCTCTGCACAGCCCTTCCCCAGTGCCCCGCACACCCACAGGAGCTACGCCTCGGGCTTCCTGGGCAGGCTTCAGTCACTTGCTCACCCGGCGCTTGATGGACATGGTGGCCACGTTCTGGAGTACTACGTACTGCACCTCACTACGGAGAGAGGACAGGTCAGAGGTACCTGGGCCCCTCCACCAGGCCAAGGGGCAGCGAGTGGAGGGAAGGGAGGTGGGCCAGACAAACAGGAGGGAGAGGAGAGGACCAGTGTGGGGGGGGGGGCAAGAATGGGGTCAGTACAAAGTCTGGGGTGTTGGGGGTGCTATGTGCTCCCAGAGCAGCTGGCTGCTGGGAGGGCCTGCGGAGTGCGCCGGGCGGGCAAAGGCAGGCCAGCCCTGCCGCGCAGCCTTCTGTGGGCGGGGCGGGGCGGGCCTCAGCGGGCAGGTCACCTGTGTGGGCGGTGCCGGGGGCGGAGCAGCCCCCAGAGCGGGCGGGGCGGACCGGCCCATCCACCCCAGCAGCCCGAGCAGCCCGCAGTGCGGGCGGGGCAGGCTCCACGCACCAGCCCATCCATCCTGCTGGTGTGGGTGGGGCGGGGCGGGGCCCGGCCGGCGAGGGCGTGCAGTGCCCCCAGGGGGCGGGGCAGCCGGCCCAGCGGGGTTGCGCACCTGTGGCTGCGCAGGAGGCGCACCAGGGCCTTGGCGATGACGCCCACCTCCGCCTTGGGCGCCAGGTGGAAGTAGAGCTGCGCCACCGCCATCACCACGGCCGCGCTGCGGCTCTGCAGCAGCGGCTTTGTGTTGCGCAGCAGCAGCCGGTGGTCGGGATCCATGACGTAGGGCTTGCGGGCGGGCAGCGCTGCGGTGGTCGCCTCCTCTGAGCCCGGGCCCTTGGCCTCATCCTCTTCCGAGCCGTAGAAGGCTTTCTCGGGGTTCTCCTCCAGCAGAGATTCCTGGGGGCGGGGGCGGGGCGGGGGTGGGGCAGTGGGCGCCTCCTCCCGGCCGCCCTCCCCCCTGCGCGGCCGGGGCGAGGGCTGGGGCCCTGGCACTCACGTTCTGGGTGGGGCTCAGGAACTGCGTGCGCGCATAGCGGGTGAGCATGCTGATGATGACCACCTGGCCCCACTCCTCCACGTCGATGAGCAGGTTACAGAGTTTCCGGTAGTTCTTGTGAATCAGGTCGATGCGCTCCGGGCACACCTCCTCGAAGGCCATCACCACGCTGCCCGCCACCAACTGGGGAAGAAGGGGCAGTGGCTAGAGAGGGCGCGCAGGAGGGGCCGAGGGCCTCTGTCCCGCTCCTTTCCACCGCCCGGCCGTGTGTGAGGTGTACACACCGTGGTCTTGTCGGCCAGAAGCTTCTCAATGACCTCGATCAGCTGGTCCTTCTGGTCAGAATCCAGACTGAAGGGGAAACAGTGAAAAGGAATTTGCCCCTCGCCCCATCTCCCACCTTCCCAATATCTGCCCAAGCTGTGCCCACCTCCCTCACCCCAACCGCATTGGTGAAGAGGTGTGAGCTGCCACCACCACTGTCCTCCATCTCTGTCAGTTCCCCAAACCGTCTCAAAGCATCCCAAGTATAAAAGAAAAAGGGCAATCTGCAAGACCTGGGAGGGGTCAGGGGTGCTGGGGACTTGAGAACCGCTCCCAGAGGAGTGAAGGGCTGTATTGGGGCATACCTGTAGAGTTTAGGGATGGCATGAGCTGCTGTTTTCCGTACATAGGGTGACATGTCCGAGGCAGCTTCCTTAATGGCCAGCATCATGATGGGCACTATGATGGGCACCCGGATGCTAGACAGGACACGGAGGGCACTAGCCCGGATCAGCTGGTTGGGGTCCTAAGAGCAGAGGTGGAGGCAGAGCCCTGAGAGAACACAGTGCGCTGATAGGAAAGGCTACACCTCTGGAACCCACTGTTCCTGGCTACCTCCCCAACTCCCTGAATGATGTGCCAGTGCTAGTACCTGGGGGGTACTACTTGAGGGAACTGGCTTTTGGCCCCCGCTGCAGAAATCTGATACCTGAACAGTTGTGGCAATGGGTTGCTTCACTTTCAGGAAGAGTAAAAATCTTCTAGAATACCTGAAGTTCCTGAAACACCTCCTGGTCCTCGAGTGGGATTTTGGGGGGGAGGAGGGGTCTTTGTATTTATGCCAGAGCTGACTACCAGCAAATGTAAACTGGCCTTCTTCCCAGGGTTCATCTTTAACGCTCCTTTTCCCCAGCAACTTCCCAAAAGTTGCTCCTCTTCTTTTCCTCCAGTGTTTAAAATACATAGGTGCACAGGTCCCTCCTCTTTGCTCCTGCTGCATCCAATACACACCTGGGAAGAGCCTTTAGTATACTGCAATCATGGCTGCAGCACTACTGTAAATTGCTGTGAATTTTAGAGAATGGTGGACAATGGGAGAGGTTTTAGAACACTAAATGGCAGATGCCTCCCTGAGGTTCTAAAACAGAAAAAGAGAAGATCCATGAAATGACAGGGGACGATAATGGTAATCCCTGTCAAAATTCTAGAACTGATTTTTAAACACATGGTTTAGAAGCACTTATTTAAAAAGCAGGAGTCTGTATTTTCTCAGTCAAATCATGTCATATCTCACTGCTCTAGCCTATTTTTTCCTTTTTATTTGGAAATGAATATGGATTCACAAGAAGTTACTAAAATAACACATTTTCCTTTTTGATAGAGTAACTAGGCTGGTCGATATTAACACTGTGTATTTCGATTTCAGCAAGGCATCCCTGGGTTAGGGTTAGGGTTAGCAATCCTGGCTTGCCTTTTTTTTTTTTTTTTTTAAGATTTTTAATTTATTTATTCATGAGAGACACAGAGAGAGAGGCAGAGGGAGAAGCAGGCTCTATGCGGGGAGCCCAACGCAGGACTCAATCCCAGGACCCGGGGATCATGCCCTGAGCCAAAAGCAGATAGATGCTCAACCACTGAGACACCCAGGCGTCCCCTGGCTTGCCATTTTTGATGCAGGCTTTTTGTTTCACTGAATATGTAAGCATTTTAAGAGCAGAATTCCTGTCTATTTTGTTTCTGTATCCCTACAGCCCTTTGCTCATGAAGGGTGTTAAGAAATTTCTCTGCTATTGAAAAAGATCCTTTCTAACAAGATAAGAAAATGCCAGCTGACTGTATAATTAGGTGAATCCACAACTTGGTAAAACATTGTACTTGGGGAAGGTTTATTAACAGATAACCTTGGGACTCAGTCTGTTGCCGTGGTCTGTACAGCTTATGAATATCTTGGAGGAAGACGCAAGAGGACAAAAATGAAGATTTAGAATTGCCCTGAATTGGACGCTGTGCTAAACCAATAAAATGAAATGTAATGGGATGTCATATGGGATTCAGGGGACCAACTGCATAAAGACAGTATGTAGGGAGACCTAGATTATCTGACTGCCCACTGGAGTTTGTCTGAATTGAGCCAAACACAGTAGTGGGCTGCTGAGAAACCAAACCTGGTCTCAGCCTGGATCGATAAGAAGGGAGAGTCCTTGATGGAAATGAATGGTTCTAATGTACAGGAGAGCCCAGAGTCATTAACAACAGCAGAAAGATGGGGATCCCTGGGTGGCTCAGCAGTTTAGCATCTGCCTTGGGCTCAAGGAGTGATCCCGGGGTCCCAGGATCAAGTCCTGCATCGGGCTCCCTGCATGGAGCCTGCTTCTCCCTCTGCCTATGTCTCTGCCTCTCTCTCTCTCTCTCTCTCTCTGTGTGTGACTATCATAAATTAAAAAAAAAAAAAAAAGATTAAAAATAAATAAATAAAATCCTTAAAAAAAACCAACAGCAGAAAGAAAATGAGTTTTAGAGGAACACATATATCATGTGATACCATTTACAAAACAATATTATATGTTATTTAGGAATGCATAAATAAGTAGTAAGACAGTAAATGCATGCACATGAATGATAAACAGGAGAAGATACATAAGGGGCTTTGGCTATTGATAAATTTTTCATTTCTTATGCGTGGCATATAGATATTCATTATACTATTCTTTGTGCCTTTTGTGAGTTTGAAATAAATTTTTAAAAATGTAGCTATGGAGGTTTTGAGACAATATAATGGTTTCATTTTTTATTTTTTTTTAAGATTTTTATTTATTCATGAGAGACACAGAGAGAGGCAGAGACATAGGCAGAGGGAGAAGCAGGCTCCCTGCAGGGAGCCCGATGTGGGACTCCATCCCAGGACCCCGGGATCACGACCTGAGCCAAAGGCAGACACTCAACCACTGAGCCACCCAGGCGTCCCACAATATAATGGTTTTAAAAGAAATTGTAGTTGTCCTAAGTTGGAGCAAATTGCCTTATGAAGGAGTGACATCTCTGTCACTGGAGATGGCCTGTTGGATATGTTCTAGAGCAAAGGTTGGAACATTATGGTCCTCAGGCCAAATCTGTCTTCTGCCTTTTTTATAAATAAAAATTTAGGGACACCTGGCTGGCTCAGCAGTTAAGCGCCTGCCTTCAGCTCAGGGCATGATCCTAGAATCCCCCGATCGAATCCCACATCAGGCTCCCTGTATGGGGCCTGCTTTTCCCCCCTGCCTGTGTCTCTGTGCCTCTCTCTCTCTCTCTCTCTGTCTCTCATGAATAAATAAATCTTTTAAAAAAATTTATTGGAACCCAGCCATGCCCACTCATTGACAGGTTCTTACACACTTCAAGGGCAAAGTTGAGTGGTTGCAGGGTTGAAGCTATCTGGCCTACAGAGTCTAAATTACTGCCTGACAGTATACAGAAAAAGCTTGCTGACCACTCTTCTCGAGAATCCTTGCACTGAGTGGACTAAGGAGGCTTTGGGTAAATGTAGAACTTGCCTATGCAAAAATCCTAGAATAGTTCTTCTAAGAGGATTTAACCCTGATTCAAATAAAAAGATCACTTGCCAATCTAGATAGATCGATCCTCTGGTTTTGTCTTTAAGAATTAACCTTGCACAATGTGTGGCCGGGGATACCCAGGTACTGCTGGCTGACTAAATGTAAATGCAAGTGCCCTTGCTCGCTGCCCCGCCTGAGAGGCAGACCCTGTCAGGCCCTCCTGCTGGCCACAGCACAGTGACCTAGGGCTGGGCCCAGATCTGGGCAGTCAGTCCTCAGGCTGCTCAGCAACCTACTGAACCAGCTGATCACGAAAAGCTGAGCTAGACCTTTCAGAGATGCTCTCACAGGAATGTGAGCTACATGTGCAGAAAGACTAGGGGAGTCAATGGTTGTCATCTGAGCTGAAAATGCTGCTGTGGAGAGAGAACAGAATGGCGTTCAGAGATACTGGCTTCTGTCCCCTTGACATATACCGACCAGGAAAGCATGCTGTGGAGACCATCACACATGCATGTCATATGCAAAACACAAGTGGAGAATATTCAGTTTAAATAGTATGAGGGGATTTAGCACCCACTCCATTCTAAAGGGTTTGAATCTTCCCACTGATCTTTCCTTTAGGTGATTGATTGATTGATTTTTCTAAAGAAGGGGAAAAGGTGGGGAGGGACACAGGGAGAGGAAGAGAGGGAATCCCAAGCAGGCTCCTGCCTGAGTGCAGGGCCTGACATGGGGCTCCATCTCTCAAGACATCATGACCTGAGCCGAAATTAAGAGTCAGATGCTTAACCAACTGAGCCACCCAGGTGCCCCTCAGTGATTTCAATTTCTACCTGCCTCAAAGAGCCTGTCAGGACAACAGACATGATTCAGCCTTTAAAAGCAGGTGTTTTGCATACACCAGGACATCTAAGACAAGTCAACTACTTCTGGTGCTAAACAGAACGGTCACCATGGGCGCCTAGGTGGCACGGTGGGTTAAGCCTCGGGGCTCTTGGTTCCTGCTCAGGTGATAACTTCAGGGTCCTGGAATCGAGCCCTACCCTCAGCTCCATGCTTGGTGCACAGTCTGCTTGAGATTGTCTCTCCCTCTCTAAAAAATAAATAAATTTTTTAAAAATAAGGAAGAATGATCACCTAGAGCTTGTTTCAGCTCTAGAGGAATAATTGTGTTGAACTCACTGGACGTGGACAGTCATGTGTTTATGGCATCTGCGCTGACCTCTGAACCCACCCCGGAGTCTGAGGCAGCTCTCCTACAGGGTAAACTCTGTTGCTTTCCTGTCAGTAGAGCTCATTTGTGTTCAGTAAGCCCTTCTGTCCTCCATAACAAGTCACAGGTGAAAAGGTTCCAAACTCATTGTTCTCCACAAAAACCCAGCCCAGGCCCACCTGCCGGCACCCAGGCTCTGACATACAGAGCTGAGGAGCCCAGGTCAGCCATGGCCCTCACAGTCCTGTCCTAAGGAAGCTGGCTTTTGCCTGGTTATGGACCCCGGATCCTTCACACCAGTGCGACTGGGAGGGAGCCCAGGGCTCTCTACTTCCAGGGCTTTAACTGGTTCACATTTGAGGCAACCATCATCCTGCACTCCTCAGAGGAGGGGCTGCACGCTCTCAGGGCACCCACTCTGCGTCTCAACCCCCTACTGAGCCAGCCTCCACCGTCCGAGGGTCCCTTTGGCCCTTCTCTCTGACGCTGACCCTCCCCATTCTTGGCAGGTAGGAAAGGCCAGAGCTGCTTCCCTCAGGCACCAGCCTCTCCCTGGCCTCCTTCTACATGGCATCCACAACCCCAGGTGCCACGGAGGCAAACTGAAACCTCTGACCTTTAGGCCACGTTGGAAGGTGGAGATAGACAGCAGGGCCAGGTCTTGTTGCTCTTCGGCATAACGTACCAGGTACACATAGACGAGCTTCTTCACCTGGGGAGAGCAGGTTTCTCAGCAGGACTGGTGCCCCCCACCCTGTGATATGCCATCACCTGGCTGGCTGTGATCACACAGGCAAATTCCCCCAGTGGGGGGCAGCATCCCTACTGTGCCCTGGGGCCTCCACTCGACCCACATCTGATTCAGGGACATATCCTGAACCAAGAACATTCAGAGCAAGTCAGGCCCCCAGGGGCTGGATCCTTCCCTTCCTCACCCCAACCGGCCGGAGTTGATTCCCAATGGAGGTGAGCATGAGAGATCCATCACTGGGTGGTGCTCACCTCTATGTTCTTGCAGGCCACGTTTTTCACCACAGCGGGAAACAGGTCTGAGGCATTCTTTCCCCGGGCGATCATCTGGGTGGTGGGAAGGAGAAGGGAAGGGGCCCCACACTCATTAGGGGAAAGTCCACAAGGACACAAGGAGAGCAGCTCTTTGATTCCTACCCGCCACCCACCCTGCCCTGAGGACCCCTTTTCCACTCACAGCCACAATCCTCTTCATGGCCTCCAGCTTGAGGGAATCCTTGTTGGTATCCAGCATCTCCTTCAGGTCATCATGCCTGGGGGTGCACAGGAGGTCAGGGGAGGCCACAAGAGTGGGGGTGGGGGTATCCCTCAAGAGGATAGAAAGAAGCGACATGGGTAGGGGACTTGGGGTCAGAGAAACGTGGGCCAGGAGGTGGTGCAAGTTGAGCTGGGTGCCCCTGAAAAAAGCTCTGTTGAAGTCCTAACCCCCAGGACCCCAGGGACCCTTTTTGGAAACAGACTTGCTACAGTTGTCATTAGTTAGGATGAATGGTTGACACAGTATTCCTGGTGTCCTCATAAGAAGACAGCGGTGTGAAGAGAGAGACATGGAAATAATGCCATGTGAAGCCAGAGGATTGGTGTGATCCATCTACAAGTCAAGGAACACCAAAGATCGCCAGCACCGGAAGCTACAAAGTGATGAGCACAGATCCCCTACAAGTTTCAGAGGGAGCATGGCCCTGCTGACACCTTGATTTTGGACTTCTAGCCTCGGGATCTGTGAGACAATACATGTGTTGTTCTAAACCACCCGCTCTGTGGCACTTCTTTCTAGCACCCCAGGAAACCTATACAGCCGGGGACCTAGAGCCAGAAGAAGAAAGGTTTGGGGTAGGAAAGGTATGGACCCTGCCCAGAAAATGGCCAGTTGGATAGACGGGAAGGATCTGGAGCTGGTATCCAAACAGAAACAGGATACCCTAAGCCCACCCCAGGTGTGTCCTGAGCCCCGACTCCACAGACTGATCTAACCCCAGGGACTGGATGGGTCCCAGAGCTCCAGAAATCTACTGAGATGGCTTCACAGCAAAAACCAGAGCTGTCCCTTGACATTCAATAGTGATTTCAGGCAGTTATAAAAACCTCATGGGAAAAATAAATAAATAAATAAAAACCTCATGGGGGAAATAAATGAAGATTTGGATAAATAACCGCTTGCATGTGGCTGAAGGGAATAGAGGTAGTCCTCAGGCCAATACATAAATTTCATGCAATGCCCCTTACAAGTTCAATGAAGGCATTTTGTCAAACATCCTGAAGTGGCAGCAAAATTTGCCTGGAGAAATCTAAAAATAATGAATAGGTTAAGAACTCCAAAGAATAGTCTGGGGAAAGAAGAGAACAATGAATAAATGACAGACAATTCATCCTCCTGGAATTCCAAACACAAATCAACACAGCAATGACAAAACTGCATGGTACCAGGCTAACAACAGAAAGTCAAAGGTCATAGGGGGCAATTTCTTTTTTTTTTTTTTCCCCATAAATGAATCTAAAGTGATACATTAGGAACAACTCACCAATGGAAGGAAGAACCTTTCCTTCCCATATATAAATGCTGTTGGGACAACTGCTATGCAGCAAAGAATTTAACTTGTACACATGTCTCTGACCAAAATAAACCCCACATTTTTTATTAATCATGAAATGATTTTTAAATATGGAAGAGGAAAGGGAAATTCTTATTTTCAAGGTCATAAAATTATCAGTAACCAGATGGCTAAGGTTTAATTTTTTAAAACTTTGTATATGAAACTAAATTTAAGATAAAAAAACAAATATGGCAACTGTATTTGTTGGCTAGGTCTGCTCTAACAAAGTACCACAGACTATGTGGGCTTAAACAACCTAAATTTATTTTCTCAAAATTTTAGAGGCTAGAAGTCTGAGATGGTGGTAGTGGGCATGGGCAGTGGCCTCTTCTGAGGCCTCTCTCCTTGGCTTATAGATGGTGGTCTTCCTGTGTCTGCGCATGGTCTTCCCACTGTGTCTCCCTGTGTCCAAATTTCCTCTTTTTTAGTTTAAGATTTTTTTTCATGAGAGACACACAGAGAGGCAGAGACACAGGCAGAAGGAGAATCAGGCTCCA
Source organism: Vulpes lagopus (assembly GCF_018345385.1). Lineage (NCBI taxonomy): Eukaryota > Metazoa > Chordata > Mammalia > Carnivora > Canidae > Vulpes > Vulpes lagopus. The sequence continues at coordinate 114,728,086 of NC_054827.1, forward strand.
TGCAGGGAGCCTGATGTGGAACTCGATCCCAGGATCTTGGGATCCCGACCTGAGCCAAAGGCAGATACTCGACCACTGAGCTACCCAGGTGCCCCCAAATTTCCTCTTCTTATAAGGTCACCAATCAGAATGGATTAGGGCTCTCATGACCTCATTTAAAAAAAAATTTTTTTTTTTAATGATAGTCACACACAGAGAGAGAGAGAGGCAAAGACATAGGCAGAGAGAGAAGCAGGCTCCATGCACCGGGAGCCCGACGTGGGATTCGATCCCGGGTCTCCAGGATCGTGCCCTGGGCCAAAGGCAGGCGCCAAACTGCTGCACCACCCAGGGATCCCTCATGACCTCATTTTAACATAATCATCTCTTTAAAGACCCCTGCCCCAAATATAGTCATATTCTGAGGTACCAGGGGTTAGGACTTCAACATAGGAATTTGAAGGGGACACAATACAGCCTATAAAGCAACAGAAAGGAAAATATTTGGGATATGGCAAACAAAAATTTAATATTCAAAATAAAGTATTAAGGCGCCTGGTTGCTCAACGGTTCAGCATCTGCTCAGGTTGTGATTCTGGGGTCCTGGGATTGAGTCCTGAATAGGGCTCCCTGAATGAGGCCTGCTTCTCCCTCTGCCTATGTCGCAGCCTCTCTCTGTCTCTCATGATTAAATACATAAAATCTTAAACAAACAAACAAAAACAAAATAAAGCACCAATATAGATTTAAGGTCTATATCCAGCTTTCATTGTAAGGGCTGCTGCAAGCATATCCACACCTGTTAGTCCCTCCAAGGAGACATAGCCCTGAGCTATCGCTCTCCTTTCAATGAGTGGAGCATAGTCTGGTAGTCCTCAGCCACGTGGTTGTGCAGTGAACAACCTGCCTGACCATACTCAGAGGTCTAGGGGTAGGTGGTCAAAGAAGTGAACAGAGACCTGCGAATAGACTCATGGAAAAAATGCTTCTATACACAGCCAAGACAGCTGTGGGACAACTGATGTGCTCATGTGTTGCCAAAACGGTTCCAAGATGTGGTGATCAGTGTGTGCGGAGTCCTGCACAGTTCTCTCATCTTCCAGATAATAAGCCACAGCTTTTGAGACAGGTAGGAGAACCCAGCCTAGAAAGGTTATCACCAACAGTAGAAATTAAAAAGCAATGACAACCCATAAAAAAAAAAAAAGCAATGACATATTTAGAGACAGCAGAATGTCAGAAATTGAAGGGAATAGCGACAGCAGGGATGAGCAGGACAACAGTCACAGACAGGCCAGGTTGGCCAAGCTGCCGGTGCTGAGAGGCAAGTCAGCGACAAAGGCCAAGAGGAAAGGAAGAAGCCAACATGATGCATGGGCTGCCTTCTGCCCAGATGCCCAAGTACCTAATGCACACTCAGAAGGGACAGAAGCAGAGCTAAGCTATGGATGATCCAAGGGTTTTAGAAAGGGTCTTTCCTGAACAGATTTTTTTGGCGGAAAGCAGGGTAGAAAGCTAATGTCTTCCAGGACACAGAAGACCTGCTAGTCGTCACAGAAGGCAGAAGAATGTCCAGCCCCAGCCATGCTCATCTAAATGCCCCCAGATCAGAGGATCTTCTCACTCTCCCAAACACAGGCCAGGTGGTCCACTCCTGCAGGCTGAGCTCAGGCCCACGGGGTACAGGAGGCCCAGCCGGTGCAGCTGAGCATGGGCACCATTAGGGCTGCGGGAGGATAAACGCTGGGCACCCCAGTCCCCGAGTACGAGTGCAGGCCGCTGAACTGCCACATTCCACCATATGGACAGCTCACAGCACACATCCCACAAACACCCACACATACCAATACCCCCTCCGCGCTCCAGCACCATCCACACGTACCACAGGCACACCTGCAACCCACAGACACGCCTGTACCCCTCACAGACACATCTGTACCCCAGACATCCCCACATCCCTCCCACAGACACATCTGTACCCCAGACATACTCATACCCCCAGATATACCCACACCCCACAGACCACCTGCACCCCAGACATTCTCACACCCAGACACACCTCACACCTACACCCCTAGACATACCCATGCCCCCACACCTCCACCCCATAGATATATCCACACATCCCCAGACACACCTGTACCCCCAGACACACACAATTCATACATAAACCCATACACACCCACGACCCTTGGAGAAACACACGATCACAGACACACACACCACATGTTCAGACACTTCCCACAGAAACTCTACATACATATACCCACATATGCATTAACACATACCTCACACCCACATCCCTAGACCCCCACAAACACACACATTCCCACAAGACTTCTCCATTGTCCCCCACACCCCCATCTGGATGTGCACATCCCACCCAATGCACCCCCACACCCAAGCCCCTCCACAACACACACCACGTACACACACACCCTCCCAACAAAACTGTCACTCTGGCCTCATTCCCCAGTGTCCAGTCAACTCCTATTTGAGATGCTGGAAGATGAATTTAGGCTTCTAGGATCAAACAAACACAGGCAGCCTCATGGACTCTCCGGCCTCCTCCTGAGGGGTGGGCCTGGGTGACCTGATTGGGAGCAGCTGGAGTTTGCCTGGGTGTTCTCTAAAGCAGACTTCCTCACCCGGAGCGTCCTCACCAATCCTAGAAATGCCACAGGCCCCTGTCAAATGCACCACCCCTGGGGCCATGCTGCAGCACCCATACTACTCCCACCCTCCAGGCCTGGTGCAAATACTCCAGGCCCTGGAGGCTCCAGCCGGCCAAGGGGAATTGAGGGAGGGGAGGGCCTGTGGGTACACGGCACAGGGAGCCCAGGCAGGACTGTCAAATGCCCATGAGCAGACATCAGCCCCCTCCTGGGATGTGACCACCCCCGGGCCGTCATCTTGTGTGCCGGAGAGGGAGAGGGAGTGAGGGATGCACAGCAAGGTTCCGAAGCCATGAAACATTAGCCTCTGTGGTCAGATCCCCTTACACCACACTCTCTCTGCCCTGACCCCTGGCCTGACCTGGCCGAGGAACTCTCCAGGGGGTGGCCAGAGCCACCCAGACACTGAGGCCAGACGTGCTCACCTCCCTGATATACACCTTCCTCCCTCTCCTCACCACCAGAATCCCAATCCACTAGAAGTGGGGGTGGGGGTGGGCTGCCCAAACTCTGCGTCTTAGCCTGTCTCCAAACCTCACCCATAGCCCACTGCAGCCGGGACCTGGGAGGGGGAAGGTCCAGGTGGAACCATAACACTATCCCCCCCCTGCTAGAGCTGCCCGAGTTATGTTCATCGCCTCATACACTCAGCCCCCACACTGCACCCCTGATGCCCCCACCCGCCTAGACCTCCTCCTGGGGAGGTGGAGTCTGAGCTAGAGCAGCAGCTGTCCACCCTTCCTGGCATGGGGGTGAGGGGCCCTGGGAGTTCCTGTGTACCTTAGCGGCTGGCTCTGGCTCTGGCCAGGCTCCGGGCCAGGCCCTTCCAGGGACGCCTCCGGGGTTGTGTCTTCCTCGGGGGCCTGCAGCCACCGGAGCTCCTCAGGCTGCAGGGCCTGGTACCAGGGTGGGGGCCCACCTTCAGGGGCCAGCACAGGGCTGGCAGCCTCCTGGTCAGCTGCACCAGCCCCTCTGCCCCCTGGCCTCACCACAGACCCCGGGAGCTGCAGGAATCGCTGCATGGGGCACCGGGTCCTGCTCTGAGATGAGACTGAGCCAACCAGGGAGCCAGGGATGCCTGTCCCTGTCCTAGACGGCCCGCCCCCGAAACTCAGAAACCAGACACTGGCAGGGAAGGAGGCTCTGGTTTCCTTTTCGTGGCTCAGAGATAGGACTCCAGATGGGGAGGACGGCAGGGACTGGGGAGTAAACCACCCCTATCTCTGGCCTGTGGGCCAGGGGAGCTGATCCAGACAGAGGTGAGGGAAGCCCTCCTTACTCCCACTCTCCTGCCACATCTGGACCCCTGCCTCCCCAGAACTGCTCTTCCTCAGAAACCCTGTACACCCCCCTCCCACTCTGACCCGAACCCAGAGCCAGGTCCTTGATTCCTTCCTTCTTCTCAGTATTCTCTGGTCTCTACTTCCTCCCCACCTGGCCCAGGCCCCCCAGCCTGTCCCTCTAGCTGCTCTCTCTCATACCCAGGGCCCTCCCATCCTTGCTGCCCCTACCCTGCAAGGAGTAGTTGGCTTTATTTGCTGGATTTCAGACCTGCTCAATGCGCCTCAAATCCCCACCCACAGCCTTGCTCTCTGGCTCTGAGAGCTTCACCACCTGCTTCTCATGAAAATGAAAGGCCTCAGATAAAATCCCCTGCAGCTCCCAAACATCTGCGTCTCCTCTCCTGTCCTCCTCCCCCGTGGGCAGTGATCCTCCCCAAAGGCAGCTCTGTAGGCTTCCCCTCCCACCACCCAGGGGTCCCCAGGCCTGCTTCAGTTCCCTTCAGCCTCTCCCACACAACTGGCTCCTTCCCATCAGCAGTTAGACTTGCTCCAGGCTCCCCCATCCAGATAATAAGCAAAAATAACAACAAAAATAAAATAAACCTTCTTGAACTAATTATCTCCAGCTACTCTTTTTTTTTCCTCTTTCTCTCTCTCTCCCCTTTACAAACTTCTGGAAACCAAATTTCCCATTCACTGTGTTTTATTTATTTATCTCTTATTTGCTCCTCTATTCACTTTAACCTGGTTTGAGACGCTGATAAGAATTTAGGGCTGAGGGGCACCTGGGTTGCTCAGCGGTTGGACATCTGCCTTGGGCTCAGGGCATGATCTGGGGTCCTGGGATGGAGTCCTGCATCGGGATCCCCACAGGGAGCCTGCCTCTCCCTCTGCCTGTGTCTCTGCCTCTCTCTGTCTCTCATGAATACATAAATAAAATCTTAAAAAAAAAAAAATAAAGCAGGGATGCCTGGGTGGCTCAGCGGTTGAGCATCTGCCTTTGGCTCAGAGCGTGATGGTGGGGTCGGGGACTGAGTCCCACATCGGGCTCTTTGCAGGGAGCCTGCTTCTCCCTCTGCCTATGTCTCTGCCTCTGTGTGTGTGTCTCTCACAAATAAATAAATAAAATATTTTTAAAAAATAATAAATAAAGCAAACACGGCACAATGTCAACAATGGTTGGATCTAGGTGGAGGGTATGTATGTATTCCTTGTATTATGAACTCAATTTTTCTGTATGTTTAACATTGTTGGGGAAAAATAATCCAGCTCCCCCTCTTCTGACTTCGCCAGACTTGTCCCACAGAACAGGAAGTGGGGAGCAGAACAGGGAGAGGTTGACCGACTCTTTGTCAAACCAATGGTCGTGATTTCTTTCCCTTTTTTGGGTTGACATTATGGATTGCTGCCTCCTTGAAACCGCATGATGCCTTCAGTTTACTTTTTCTCAGTTACCTTGAAACACTCTTCCCCTGCTTTCTGGTCATCCCTAATGTCTGTGTCTTTAAAGTTCCTATCTGTGCACTGTCTGTACTCATTTTATATCCCTAGGTTACCTTCACTTCCTTCTGTGGCTTTAATATATATAAATATATATACATATATATATTTATTTATTTATTTATTTATATTAAACGTATTTATTTATATATATATTTTAAGAATCTGTCCTGGAATCCAAATCCTAAAATCTCCTAGCTCCTAAGCTTAAATACCCCCCAGAGTTTACAATCTCAGGCTCTCAAAAGCTGGGCTCCACATTATTTTCACAAATTTGTTTGTAACATCTTTATTTCCAAACACACTGTAAGGCACTACCATCTATCCAGTTATAAGAAATAGTAATCTGAGTATTATACTTACCTTCTTCCCCCAGTTAATCAGGTCTGTGACTTCTACAGTCTCAAGAACCCTCAAATCCTCTGCCCCTCCCACAGTCTAGATCACCATGTCATGTCCCCCAACTTCCACACCACCCCTTGTTTCCTGCTCAAACTAGCACACCCCAATCTTTTCTGCATAATTCAGCCTAGAATCCTAAAATGCAAATCTGTATAACCTGCTCAGAACCCTCATTTCTGGTCGTTCCAGGGGATTGCACAACGATTTGGGCCATATCCCACTAGCACCTACAAAGCCTGGCTCTCCATCTCCCCTCTCCCTACCAGTTCTTTGCTCTGCCTAGAACACCCTTCATGCTCCCCTGCCTCTGTTCTCCAGGCCAGGCACCAGCTCCTCGCATCCCTCCGACTGCTTCCACAGCATGGACTCTTCCTCTGTGCTCCCATCTAGAGCCACTAGAGGACGAGGACTGAGAATGGTCCTGCATTCACAGTGACTAGGACAAGAATGGACATAACACCCCCTTAAAATACTGGTTTCATGGGGCGCCTGGGTAGCTCAGTGGTTGAGCATCTGCCTTTGCCTCAGGCCGGGAAGGGGGCTGCAGGCCTACGGAGAGGGCCAGGGTGGGGCCCTCCCCGTGATCCCGGGGGGCCTGGGATCGAGTCCCTCATCAAGCTCCTCACAGGGAGCCTGCTTCTCCCTCTGCCCATGTCTCTGCTTCTTTGTGCGTCTCATGAATAAATAAATAAAATCTTTTTTTTAAAAAAATGCTGGTTTCAGGATTTACAGATAAAGGAAAGAACCAAAGAATGAGCCAAAGGTGGAGGGCAAGAGTGGGAAGACCTCGTAGGGCTGAACTCCAGGGGCACAGTGGGAAGCAGGTGTGTGAGCGCCAGCCTGATGGGAGCTGGGGGCCTGAGCGTGGGGCCAGGACGAGGGAAACGATCCGTAGGAGAGGCCGGCTCGGGAGGCTCGGAGGGCACACGCAGGGCCAGCTCACCGACGCCGAGCCTCCCCCACGGTCTTCCGGAGCCAGCTCGCCCGCGTGGAAGAGGCGGGGAAGCTGTCGTGCAAACCCACAGACCGCAGGCACGCCCGGGGGGGGGCGGGGGCGGGCCCTCCTGGTGGGCCTCAGCCCCTTCCCGGTCCCCGCTGGGCCCCGGAGCAGGGCTGGGGCCGCGGGGGCCGGGCTGGGGCGGGCTGGGGCAGGCTGGGGCAGGCTGGGGCCAGGTGGGGGCAGGGCCCGGGCGCCGCCGGGCGCGGGGAGGGGGCAGGGCGGGCTTCCGGTCCGCGCGGCCGGGCGCTGTCCATGGTGCCGGCGCGCCGCGGGCTCCTCACCGCTTGTAGTCGGAGGAGAAGATGCCGCCGCTCGCCGGGTCGTGGCCGTACTCGGGCTCCCCGGGGCCGGCGGAGCCGCCCTTGTCCTCGCCGTAGGCGGGGGCGGCCGACATGGGGCGGCCGGGGCGGAGGCCGGGGCCGGGGAAGCAGCGCGGGCCGGGCTCTGCAGAGGCCGCAATCGGCGCGGGCAGAGGCAAAGCGCTGATTTCCCGAGCCGGGCCGCGCCGCGCCGAGAGGCTCTTAAAGGGACCGGCGCGTGCGGAGCGGAGGGCGTGTCCGCGGGGGGCGGGGCTGAGCCAAGGGGGCCGGGCCCGCCCGCAGGCCTCGGAAATCCCCGCCCCCTCCCCCCTCCCCGTCAGGAAGCCTCGGTCCTGCAGGACTGGATGCACCTCCGCGCCCCGCCGCTGGACTGAGGACAGCGCTGGGGGGCGGGGGGGCGGGGGGCGGTCCTAGAGCGGGAAGGAGGCACTGCACCCCGAGACCCACTTCAGAGACCAAGGACCCTCCGTCTCCCTGCAACATCTTTCCTGCAAAATCTGGGCCCTCTGGTGGTGTTTTGGTTTCTCACCAGGAAGCCGGGGGTAGGGGGTGGGGGGTGGGGGGTGGGGGTTCCTGAACGCGACGGAATTTAAGGAGGTCTGTCCTAGTGAGGAGCCTACAGCAGGCTGCAGGCAGAGAAACGGAGACTGAATAGAAGCGGCAGTGAGCCCGGAATTCATCTTTGCAAAATAGTTTAATGGCCATTTCTGAGGCCCCGTGCCTATTCAGGAGGGCCTAAGATCACACCTAGTCCATAGCCAAGTTCAAGTCCACCGACACCTAGGAAGGAAGGGAGAGAGGGAAGAAAGAGGCTGGGGTAAGGTCTGGTGTGACAGTCAGGACCCCTGGATTATGTGAGGCCCCCAGCTCAGTTCCCAAGGCCAGAAGTACCCCCAAGGAAAGACGGCCTGGATCTAGAAAGTAGTGGCCAGGTTTGGTAAAGGGGTGGGATCTAGTTAGGCGTCGGATTGGATGGCTGCGGTCTCTTCCCTGGGCTTGGAGGAGGAGGTGAAGACGGCTTGACTTGGTGAGCAGAAGAAGTGGTGAGAAGAGTTTATAGGGCTGAGTCTTAATCTATAGACTGGGATCCCAGTGTCTCCAGAACCAGAATTTGTGGGCCTGGGTGTAAACGGACAGGGCCCAGGAAGATGGCTCCATAGGCAGGTTCCCCTGGGGGAACAGGAATGGAGGGTAACAAGGACCAGGGCAGCGCCCGGGTTTAGAAGTTGGTAGGCTGAAGGAAACACATGTGGCCAAGATCTGTGAGCTGGGGCCTTCCTGGAGTGGGCCCAAGAGTTTCAGAGAAGTGGAATCTCCACGAGCTGGCAGGCCTAGTTTCCCTCTGGGTGCTTTGGGTCTGCCAGAGTAAAGTGGACCTTGTGTTTGAGGAACGTGGCCCGGGCTGGGAGGGAAAGTGCGAATTTTGCAGGAGCACACTGGTTAGCAGCATTTGTTAACTGGCTTGGGAGGTGAGGTGAGGTGAGGTGGTGCAAGGGTAGCTGGGCAGCACTCACCGAGTTAATAGGACCGCTATCTATTTGCAGGGGGTCCAGGATGGGCATGCGGCCCAGCAGACGCCGCGCAAAGTGCACGCAGTTGCTGCGCGTGGGGTGATATGGGAGCGGGTCCGCATCCATTGCCTCCCGCATGCGGCGCTCCAGAGCCACGCGGTCCACGCCGCCACGTCTACGCAGCACACGCCACAGCGAGCGGGAGCGCAGCATCGGGCGCTGCCCCTGTTTGGATACGAAGACTTCATAGGAGCCCAGAAACGGTTGAGGCCCTTGGCCTGCGACATTCCTCCCTGCAGGGGTCGCCCAGTGGGCGCAGATCAGCCTTGATCCTGCAGCCAAATCTCCGAGGCCCTGGGGGCCCAGAGCCCTGCACCCTGCGTGCCGGGTCGCCCATCTTCAGAGACCCGCACCTCCAGCATGGAACCCGGTTTTTGTTCTCGCTGCCCCACCCACTGGTGTCCCAGCCGGAGATGCTCACCTTCAAAGTGGATGATCTCCCCGTGGCCACAGTACACACCCACGTGGGCCCCGCACAGCGTCCGGTGGGGGACAACAGCCTGAACGGGAAGAGGTCTCCTGGCTCAGGCTCGCTGCCCTCCAACTCCACGGCCTCGAAGTGGCGACCCAGGAAAGCCTCAGAGAGGAACTTAATGGTGCTGACTGCCCCGGTCAGGGCCTGAGAGGAAACAGGGACCAGACCGCCGGGGGTTTGTTTGCACAGGCCGGGATGATGGGGGAGCCCGTTCCTTCCACTGGGCAGGAGGGCAGCAGGTCAGCTGGGCCTCTCAGGGCCCAAAGAGACCCATGCCTCTGTGTGCTGAAGAATGCCAGAGACCTGGGCATCACGAATGAATCCTACCCTGAGCCTGCTGAGAACCCCTGGGTTCCCAGCAATAGGGACCTGCTCCTCATCCAGTGTGTTCTTCTCATCCTAAATTCCAGCCTCTCCAATCTCCCTCCCCCCACTCCCACCACCCTCAGCATCCCCTTCCTCAACCATCTCCCATGTTGCCATTCCCTGGAGGCAACACCTGGGACTTGCATGTACCCGAGTTGAGCTGAAGAAACAGAAACCCAAATGACCTCTGGACCCAAGAGAGCCATCTCCTCCAACAGGCTTGGCAGCAAACCTCTATTGAGCAGCTGCTCATTTGATGTTTAATACAATTCTACAAAAAAGGGACAGTATCCCTGTTTTCAGGATAAGAAAACCAAGGCACACAGCTGTGTGTCTGGTCACCTTTACCTTCCGTTTCCCTATATGGAAGGAAGAGGTTTCTCATATCTGCTGGGAACAGAGCCATCTAGGGACTTGCTAAGATGGCCTTCTGGGCTGTGCCAGAGATATGGTCTGAGACAGTTCCCCAGGAAAGAAGGTGAAAATTGGGGCCTGTTGAGCACTGACCCATCCCAGGCTGCAAGGAAGTGGCCCACCACTCCCAGGTGGGTGGGAGTGGTGGGCCCACCAGACACTCTGGGTGTCTTTGTTGGAAGGGAGGGGTCTGACTCCAGCAGATTTGACTGGGGTGGGAAGAACCCGTATGCAAACGAGGAGTGGAGCTACTCAGCCAAAGTTGCAGAGGTGCCAACCACCATGTGGCTGTGTCTCACTCATCCCTGACACTCTTGTTTCCTTTTTGGCCCTAGCCTGTAGTCTCCTCTATGTATTCCTGGAGGTCTTGTTTTCCCAGACTAGAAGCTGTGGAAGACTGTGACCAGCTCATCCCAGTTTGCCTGGAACTTTCCAGGTTTTTTTTTTTTTTTAATTTTTATTTATTTATGATAGTCACAGAGAGAGAGAGAGAGAGAGAGAGAGAGAGAGAAGCAGAGACATAGGCAGAGGGAGAAGCAGGCTCCATGCACCGGGAGCCCGACGTGGGATTCGATTCCGGGTCTCCAGGATTGCGCCCTGGGCCAAAGGCAGGCGCTAAACCGCTGCGCCACCCAGGGATCCCCTTTCCAGGTTTTAAAATTGAAAGTTGCACATCCCAAACCCAGGAAAACCTGGATGGTCACCCTAGACTCTGGTCTCTCCCCTTCCACGTCCTTTGATTTTAAACCAGTTACATGCACAGCCCTCAGCTTTTGGTCATACTCTGGCAATCCCTTAGGTAGGGAGGGCACCTTGGTTCATGCTTCCCTCTCCCCTCTTTAACACTAGGCCAACTAGTGGCCACAGCTGTACCCTGGCTCCTACTGGGGCAGCAGGCATCCCACCTGGGGAGAAGACAAGACAAGCTGAGGACTTCTGCTGCTCCAGTTACCTGTGAAGCTCATCTAGGGAGGAAAACAAACAAAAAAACAAACAAACAAAAAGAAACCTAGCTATCATCACCTGGCTGCTGAAGAGGGAGGGTTTAGGCCATTGCCCCTCCCTTTGTATCTCCCTGGGCTGTGTACTGTGTGTGTCTGTGTGTATGTGCATGGGGGGGGGGGGGCAGCTGTCGGTGCATGGCTGTGAACTTGTTGTGCCCCTGAGTCTGCAATACCAGATACAGGACTGGGAGACCGAATCCTGGATGAGCCACTTCTCTATTTGGGGCATCACATATACCACTTCCTCCCTGTGGGCCTCAACTTCCTCATTTGTGAACTGGAGGCACTGAGCTCAGAAGGCTGGGAATCACAGGACCATTGTGAGACACTGAGAGCTCTTTGTGAGCTGTACAGGGAGAGACGGCAGTGTTTGTTTACCTTTGGTCTGCTCCTGAGCATGCAGAGTCAGGCATCAGGGGGAAGAGAGGTGGGGAGAAGGCATCTTTCCCAGCTCAGAGAAGAACAATGGGCCCTCAGAGGCTGGCTGCCTCCCTGTGACCCCTGGCCCAGAGCTCTCAGAGAATCACCCAGCTGGAAAGGCCCAGGCAAGCAGGGCCCCACCCCTGACTCCCTCTGAAAGTTCCCCAGTGAAGGTAGGAGCCCTGCAGCACTCTGGCCACCTTCGACCGGGCCCTGGAATTTGAGTCAGGGTCTGGATGAGATGTCCTTTCAGATAGAGGATCTAGGTCTACATGTGGTGCTCCACCCATAATAATATCTACTGCCAAAACACTGTACTAAAACCCCATTTAGTCCTAACAACAACTGTCATAAAATAGATGCCGTTAGCTTTCCCATTTTACAGTTGAGGGAACCAAGGCTTGGAGAGATTATAAGCTAGTAGGTGGAGAAACCAGTATTCAACCCCAGAGGGTCTGGTCTAGTGCCGTTGACCTCCACCACTGTACAAGTACTACAGCTCTCATGATGCTAGCACACGATGGCCCCCTTCCCCCAGACACCCCCACTAGGAAGTGCATCCTTCCTGACCAGGAGAAACAGCCGCTCTTCCCTTTGGCTTTCATTGAACCAAGCCACCATTTTCCTTGTAAGAAAGGAAAGGAGCAAGGCCCGACCCATGAGCAAGAGACTGGGGCACAAAGCACCTCTTTCTTTGCACTGTCTTGACAATGCTGCCTACTTCACTGGGGCTTTGCTGGGGGCCTGAGCTTATCTCCTTTCACCTGAGGCTTTCAGGGGAACAGAATGATGAGGGTAGCCCTGGACCTCAACCCAATGGGGTCCTGTCACTAAGTACAGACATTGTGGGGCCTCTGTGGCAGCTCTTGGTTCTGGGGCTGTAGTCGGACCAGAACTTCCAACCCCTCCCATCCCCCTTCAGCCTAGCCCTGGACAGAGTTCTTCTGTGGGGAGGAAGGTTCTGGGGTCGCTGCCTTCAACTGGTACCTTCAGTCAGAACAAGGGTTGGGGCTCCCTACTGGGGCAGAGCAGGCCCTTCCCTTGAGCCCTCAGTACACTCTGCTCTGACCCTTCCTGTCCTTTCAAAGGGTTTGCTCATCCCTCCCTTTTGGCACAGAGTAAGCCTACCTGAATCCCAGCCCCCCAGCCCAAGCAGCTTACCTTGGAGTGGCCACACTCCACACGTTGCTAGGTGCTCTCCCTCTGTGGCCAGAGCAGGGAGAACAAGCTATTAGTCCCTCAGGTAGACAAGGAAGCCAAGCAGGAAGCCCTGGGGCTCTGTCCTGAGCTTTAAGGCCTAGGCCATTTTGATAGTAGTACTCCCTCCTGGCAGCTCTGAAGGCAGGTGGCAGCCAATGACCATGAGGCTGGGGTCTGGGTGGGTTATTTGTGCCCTCACCCATCTCTTCTTCATAATGTTCTGCCCCTACCTCCACACCTGCTTGTGCTTGCTCTCTGAACCCATACTTAACCCCTCACTGGCCCTCTAGGGTACCCAAGTGCCCCATCCCCACACTATTGTGGTCAGAGAAACTCTGTATTCCCTTTGAATGTATTGAGGCTTGCTTTATCGACTAACATATGGTCTATTTTGTTGACTATACTATGTGCACTTAAAAATATTTACTTTGCATATTTACAGTATTCTAGAAATATAAATTAAGTCAGTGTAGTTGGTAATGTTCAGATCATCTATGTCTTTACTGATTTTTTGTGTTTTTTTTCTTTCAGTTGTTAAGAATATTAAAACTTCCAACTATGATTGAGAGATGGTCTATTTCTCCCTTTAATTTGATTGAATTTAAGGCTCAGTTGGTGAAGCATCTGCCTTGGGCTCAGGTCATGTTCCTGGAGTCCTGGGATTGAGTCCCAAATGGGGCTTCCTACTCAGCAGTCTGCTTCTCCCTCTCCCTCTGCACTGCCCCCACTTGTGCTCTCTTTTTCAAATAAAATCTTTAAAAAAAATTCTGTTAAGTTTGTTCTGTGGATTTTGAAACTCTTTTATTAGGTACATAAACACTTTATGCATGTGATGTCTTTCTGATGAGTTGACCTTCTATTAGTATGAATGTCCTTCTTTATCTCTGCTACTGTGTTTTGCGTTGAAATCTATTGCATCTGATGTTATGCTCCCCATTTGCAGGTTCTTTTACCATCCAATTACTTATAGTCTGTCTCTTTATATTTCAAGTGCAGCTCTTCTAGACAGAATATAGTCTTGTTTTATTCATTTTGGCAATCTCTGCCTTTAAACTGTTTAGTCCACAAATATTTAATATAATAATTGATATGGTTGGACTTAGGTCTACCATCTAAAAAATTCTTTTGATATTTGTTCCTTTGTTCTCCTTTTCCTGTCTTTTAACACAGTCAGGTATTTAAGAGTTCCATTTTATCTACTGATAGTTAACTCTACCTCTTTGTCTTATATTTGAGTAGTGTCTCTAAATATTGCAATACACCTACTGAACTTTTCACAACTACTTAGAGATAATATCATACAACTTCATGGGTTGTATGAAGACATGGGTCCATTTACCCCATCCCCTCTATATCCTTTATGCTGTATTTGTTATATATAACTATATACTTTATAAACCACAAGATAACATAATTTTTGCTTTAAAGTGTCCTATCTTCTAGAGAAAAGGACAAAAATCTTCTATGTTTACTCAGATATTTATCATTTCTGCTCCTCATTCATTCCTTTTAAATTAAAGTATACTTAATATACAGTGCTATATATTAGTTTAGGTGTATGATAAATTGATTGAACAACTCAATGCATTTCTCAGTGCTCATCAAGCCAAGTCTTAATCCCCTTTATCTATTCCATCCATCTCTCCATCCACCTCTTCTCTGGAAACCACCAGCTTGTTCTCTGTATTTTTTTGTTTGTCCTCTTCATTCATTTGTGAAGGTCTAAGATTTTCTCTGATATTATTTCCCTTTAGCCTGAAGAATTTCCTTCAGCATTTCTTGTCCAGATCTGCTGGCAATAAATTTAGATGATTTTCTAATCTGAAGATACTTATTTAATCTTCATTTATCCTATTGGATATAGAATTCTGTATTAATGATCTTTTTCTTTCAGTACTTTAAAGATACTACCCCCGACCCCCGCCCTTCCCCACTATTATCAACCTTCATGGTTTCAGGTGAGAAGTCAGTGAAAAGTCCAGTCATTTTGTTCTCTAGTGTGTCATGTGTTTATCATCTTTGGCTGCTTTCAATATTTTCTCTTTATCTCTCTTTTCAGCAACTTGATTGTGATATGTCTAAGATTGGTTTTGTTCATATTTATCATCTTGTGGTTCCCTGAGATTTTGAATCTGAAATATTTTGTCTTTTTTTTTTAATTTTTTTAAAAATTTATTTATGATAGTCACAGAGAGAGAGAGAGAGAAGCAGAGACACAGGCAGAGGGAGAAGCAGGCTCCATGCACGGGGAGCCCGATGTGGGATTCGATTCCGTGTCTCCAGGATCGCGCCCCGGGCCAAAGGCAGGCGCCAAACCGCTGCGCCACCCAGGGATCCCTGAAATATTTTGTCTTTACAAAATGTAAGGATTTTTTTTTTTTTTTTGGCCATTAATTAATCACATTTTTTTTCTACCCTATTTTCTCTCTCAACTCCCTCTGGAACTCCAATTAATCCCATCACTTGAATATTGTTTGATAGGTCTTCTTTTTCAATATTTTGTTCTCAGTCCCTTAACTGAGATGTCTCTTGATATTTGATCTCACATTTTGTGTGGACACCGTCAATTTGCTGTTAAACCCACTCAGTGAATTATTTTTTCAGTTCTAGTATTTCTATTTTTTAAAATAATTTTTTTTCTCTGTTAAAATGCCTCATTCATGTATTCATTATAACTCTTTTCCTTAAACTCTTTTGTAGATATTTATAATACCTGCTTCAAATTCTCCACTCCCTCCCTCCCAATATTTGA
The DNA here is from genome assembly GCF_018345385.1 of Vulpes lagopus. Classification (NCBI taxonomy): domain Eukaryota; kingdom Metazoa; phylum Chordata; class Mammalia; order Carnivora; family Canidae; genus Vulpes; species Vulpes lagopus. The sequence continues at coordinate 114,743,447 of NC_054827.1, forward strand.
GTGGTCTTGGTATTTACTGCTCTTGTCTGGCTTTTCTATTAATACTGAATTACATTTGGGAGCAGGCATGTCTAGGATTCTTAAAATTCTGTAATAGACATTTAGGATGACATTACACAGATTCTACAATCTTTTATCTTCTGAAGAATGTTGATTTTTGTATTAGCAGGCAGTCAAATTAGTAGCTGGAATTTGATCTTGTATTTGTGTAGTTTGGGTTCAACCTTTGTTATGGTTTAAGTTTCCCCATTATTAGTGGAGTAAAAGCCTTAGTCCCAGGACATAGTCTTCCAACACATGGCCCCTATGGGATTTCAGCAGACAGTCTAAGGCATTTACCATGCCCCTTTGAGTTTGTGAAAAGCAAACTACAAATATCACCTCTTTTAGAGCAGGCAGCAGCTGAAATATCTGGCCTTTGCTTCCTGCCTTTGACTGTTGCTTTCCACTGTACTCCTTGGAGTCTCACCCAAGTAGATGTGCAGAAAGGGGTCTTCTAAGGATTTGAGGGGACTTCCTCCCTGCCAGTGCCTCCTTTCTGGGTATTCTCCTTCAATATTCAGCTGCTCTGGCAGCAGTAAACTTTATCCACTGATATCTTTTGTATTTTTTTAAACTATAGTTACCATGATGTACATTACATTCCCAGGACTTATTTATCTAACTGGGAGTTTGTGCCTTTTAACCACCTTTACCCATTTTCCCCACTCCCCCACTAAAATCCACTGCTATCTTAAGCCAAGAAGTCTGTGGCTTTGTGCATGAATTTGAGCCACCTACACTGTGCAGCCTGGTGAGTGTCCTAAGGAGAAACCTTTGTAAAGATGGATCTCATCCAGTGCAGTTTGCTTCTTTCAGGGACCAAATCTACAGGTTCTCCTGATTCTTAGTTACTCTCCAATTCCTCCAAATCATTTAAAAATTTTATTTTTTAAAATTAACATTCAGTAAACTATTTTTGTTGTACATTTCTATGAATTTTAACACATGTATAGATAGATTAATCATGCAGAACAGTTTCACCATCCCAAAAAACCCTTTTAAACATATTAGTACTGTCCACTTGGGACAATTATTGAACCAGAATTGACACATTATATTTTTTAACGTTTTTATTTATTTATTTCAGAAAGAGAGAGCATGCACTAGAGAGAGCAAGCACAGTGGAGGCCAGAGGGAGAGGAAGAAGCATGCTCCCACTGAGCAGGGAACCCAATGTGGGGCTCGATCTCAGGACCCCAGGATTATGACCTGAGCTGAAGGCAGACACTTAGCTGACTGAGCCACCCAGGCGCCCAACACATTAACTAAGGTCCATACTTCATTCAGCTTTCTTTACTTTTTTGCTAAGGTCCTTTTCCTGTTTCAGGATTCCATCCCAGATACCATATAACATTTCGTCCATCTTTCCCTGGGCTCCTCTTTTCACAATGGTTTTAATTTGTACTTCCTTAATATGTTGAGTATATTTTCATGTGCACTTTTCATCTATATAATCTTGTTGAAGTTCACCATTTTAAAATATACAATTTAGTGGGGTTTAGGTTGTTCATAAACATGCACAACAATCACCACTTATTGCAAAACATTTTCATCATCTTCAAAAAACACCCCATATCCATGAAGCAGTCACTCCGAATTCCCCTCTTTCCCCAGCTCCTAGTAACCACTAATCTTTTTGTCTCTAGATTTGCCTATTCTGGATATTTTATATGAATGGAATTATATAATCCATGACCTTCTGTGCATTTATCTTATATTCTGAAACCATCCTGAATTTATTAGCTCTGTTAGGTTTGTGTTCTTTTGAATTTCTTATATATAAGATCATGTCATCTTTTTTTTTCTTTTTTTTTTAATTTTTATTTATGATAGTCACAGAGAGAGAGAGAGAGAGAGAGAGGCAGAGACACAGGCAGAGGGAGAAGCAGGCTCCATGCACCGAGAGCCCGATGTGGGATTCGATCCCGGGTCTCCAGGATCGAGTCCTGGGTCAAAGGCAGGCGCCAAACTGCTGTGCCACCCAGGGATCCCTCATGTCATCTTTAAATAGAGGCAGTTTTATTTTTTCCTTTCTAATCTGGATGCTTTTTATTTATTTTTTCTTTCATAACTGTCCTGCCTAGAATGTCTAGTATGATGCTGAACAGGCATGGTAAGAACAAACATCCTTGTTTTATTCCTAATCTTTAAAGGAAAGCTTTTAGTCTTTCATCATTAAGCATGTTAGCTGTGGGCTTGGTGTGTGTGTGTGTGTGTGTGTGTGTGTGTGTGTGTGTGTGGTAAAACATACATAACATAATATTTACCATTTTAACCATTTTTAAGTGTATAGTTCAGTGGCATTAAGTACAGTCATACTGTCATGCAACCATCACCACCATCCATCTCCAAAATGTTTTCATTATCCCAAACTGAACCAACCAACAATCTCTGTCACACTCCCCACTATTTTAACAATATTAAAAAAAAGTAAAGACGGTCCAATGACAACAATAAAACTTATAGGCCAATCTTTCTTATGAACAAAGATGCAGAAACTATCTTCTAAAATATTAGCAGACTGAATATAGAAATGTATTAAGAATCATGATCAATTTGGACTTATTCTGAAAATTCAGGCATGGACTAAAATGGAAAAGCTATTAGAATAAATCACCTGCTATCAGATTAAAGAAAAGCCATATATTAACTCTCATTAAGTACATAAAAACATTGATTAAAGGTTAACATCCAAGATAACAGCTTTTAAGCAAGCTGGAAATGGGAAAGAACTTACTTAATAAAGGTTATCATGGCAAACACATTTAATAGCAAAGTGTCAGAGCTTCTCACAAGTTAAATTGTATCCCACAAAAATTAATATGTTGAAGTCCTAACCAATATCTCAGAATGTGACCTTATTTGGAAATAGGGTTATTGTAGATGTAATTAGTTAATATGAGGCCATTAGGGTGACTCCTAATCCATTATAACTGGTGTCTTCACAAAAAGAGGAAATGTGGACACAGAAGCAGACACATACACAGTGAGAACACCATATAAACATGAAGGCAGAGGTCAGGGTGATGTGTCTATGGCCCAGTAGCACCAAAGGTTGCCAGTAAACCACCAGAGGCTACAGGAGAGGCATGAAACAATTTTCCCTCACAATCTCAGAAGGAACCAATCCTGGTGACATGCTGATCTTGGACCTTTAGCCTCCAGAACGGTGAGACCATAAATTCCTATTACTTAAGCCACCCAATCTGTGGTACTTCATTACAGCAGCCTGGCAAATTAATATAGCTTCCTTTCAAAATTAGAACAAGACAAGGATGTCTGCTATCACTACTTCTATTCAGCACTGTACTGAAGATGTTAGTGTATGGGAAGAAAAAATTCTCCAAAACCCTCTTAGGGTCTCTGGCTGGACCAAAGAATTAAACTGATAAAAGATTAGCAGGAGAAAAGTGTAAAACTGTTCTTATATTTCTATGTGTACATGGCAGGGGCAGGGTGCTTCAGAAAAGAATGAAGACCTGAAAAAACGACCAAAGAAGAAAGCTATACACTTTAGGCAAATAATAATGGGATTTAACACAGGGAGCCAAGTATAGTAAATGGTGAATGCGAGGATAGAAAAGATATATATATATATATATATATATATATATATATATATATATACACACACACACACATATATATATATATATACACATATACATATACATATATACATATATACTCTGTCCCTGGGTCCTGACACAGCACTCTTAAAATCCTTTTAAATTCCTAGTAATGGGGATCCCTGGGTGGCTCAGCAGTTTAGCGTCGCCTTCCACCCAGGGTGTGATCCTGGGAGTCCTGGGATCGAGTCCTGTCGGGCTCCCTGCATGGGGCCTGCTTCTCCCTCTGCCTGTGTCTCTGCCTCTCTCTCTCTCTCTCTCTGTCTGTCTCTCATGAATAAATAAATAAAATATTTTAAAAATATATTTGGCCTTTGACCCTGGTTTCCAACAGAGTTCCTAAATCCCTTCGATTCCTTCATTGTGACAGCAATGTTTTTTTGTTCTATTGAGGTGACCCTGGGTGGGCTTCTGGGGGGTAGGGTGGGTCACCAGAAAGATCAAGCCATAGTTAGAAGTTTGGAACTTTCAGCCTCATCCCTCATCTCCACAGATAGAAAAGGGGATAGAAACGGAGGTAATTTTATACATATATGTAAAATGTTATATGTAAATTTTATTTTAAAAATATTTATATTCAATATAGTTTTTATATATTCTGTATATTGATAATTAAAAGGAGCTATTGGAATAGGAATTTTATAATTAAATAAATTCTAGAGAATAACTAGTGGCCAGCATGAAAGATAATGGAAACTGGGAAAGCAGGTTTTCGGGGGTGGTTAGATGAGGGCAGATGAATTAAGAGATGAATGTGTCACCTAAAACCACAGCAGACACAATAAAAAGAGAAGGACATAAAGGACAGATTGAGTGACTGACACTTGAGAACCCTTTTAGTTGGGTTGTGCCCAGACATCCTTTCAAATCTCCCTTCCCAACCAAAGTAGGTTAAGGGTTAACATTTGTTCTACTCTAGTTCTTGATTTAGGTCCACTGGTAAATAATACTTTATACTCTTTCAAAATGACAGAACATTAGCATACTCGATCCTCTCAAAGTAAAGACAAGCACGTTAGAAAGAATGATTTTAAAGGGTCTTTTTCAAAGTTCAAAGGGCACAACCAGGACCCAACCCCAGGTGTTTTGACAGTTGAATTCCACAGGTAACAACATGAAGCAACTGTAGTCTATGTGGCTGATAATAGGGCTGTTGAGAGAGCGGCACATACACCTTCATGAGGTTTCAGTCCTGGCTCGTTGCAGATAAGCCTCATTTCCATCTCTACTCAGGATCATTCCAACAGAATACATTTAGAGGTCTTCAAATCAGGAAGATCACCACCAATATCTTCTTTGCCTTTCATAATTCTATCAATCTTTCTCAACAGCACTCAGAGAATTCTCTCATAGCATCCAAACAAAACTGTAGGGTTCATTTTTGTTTTTACAACTGACCCTTCTCACAGCCTAGCAGCAGCATAGAGCATCTGTCCATCCCCTGACCTTGATTATGTTACTCTCCTCACCCCACAGTGGGTTCCTGCCTCCAGTGGAATGCTAGGAACATCCCACTGACCAACCAAGAACAGGCTAACCCAACTAAAAACCATCTTTCCTGTAAAATAGTGTTTTATCACAAATAATTGCCATCATCCATCTGGTCTCTTCAAAAGAGAATGAGTTTTTGTATTTAACCATGAACGTATGTGTATCTGATAGACTTATTCATCTGGGTTGAACTTGGGAAAACCTTTAGGATGCTTCTGTGGGATTCCTGCATTTGATTTTATTTGTGGTTCTGAGGTTCCAGGATAGAGAACTCATTATCATCCTGGATCTTATCTACACACACGTGTGAGAGCATCTGAATGCTCAAATTTTGAACATTTAGGATTTGAGAGAAAGGAATAAGGATTCTGGAGTCTGAGCGGTAATGATTTATAGTTTAGTAAGTTTGTCTCACTTAGAGTTCATTAACTATTTATTATCTACCATGCTTCACTGGCCAATCTACTGGAGGTGGGGGGACAATGAGAGCAGCATGATCCACTGCAAACCCCAGAGGACACTCACCATGACCTGCTGCTATAACAGACTCTGACCACCTTTTCACTGGACACATTCTCTACAGGACACAGCTGGGACTTACCTGAGCATGCATGGGTTACACTCTGGGTGATTCAAAGCATTATATAACTGGGCCATCCCATCACGATTCAAGGTGTTTGGGGCTACATTTATATTACAGATTTTTGAGATTAAGAACGGAGGCAAACTGTCACAACAATCAGAAGTGAAAAATATCCCTCAAACATACAATGAAGGGATCCCTGGGTGGCTCGGCGGTTTGGCGCCTGCCTTTGGCCCAGGGTGCAATCCTGGAGTCCTGGGATCCAGTCCCGCTTCGGGCTCCCGGCATGAAGCCTGCTTCTCCCTCCTCCTGTGTCTCTGCCTCTCTATCATAAATAAATAAATAAATCTAAAAAAAAAAAAAAAAGACTCACGGAGTCTTTAAAAAAAAAAATACAATGAAGACACATATAGGTGAGAAATGACCCAAACTAAAGTCTAATCAGAAAAACCATTTGTGAACCTGAAATTGAGAACCCTGTGAAAATCCTGAAAAAGACAAACTTAAGATAAAGAAGATGTGGTTTATGTATACAATGGAATATTACTCAGCCATTAGAAACGACAAATACCCACCATTTGCTTCAACGTGGATGGAACTGGAGGGTATTATGCTGAGTGAAGTAAGTCAATCGGAGAAGGACAAACAGTGTATGTCCTCATTCATTTGGGGAATATAAATAATAGTGAAAGGGAATATAAAGGAAGGGAGAAGAACTGTGTGGGAAATATCAGGAAGGGAGACAGAACATAAAGACTCCTAACTCTGGGAAATGAACTAGGGGTGGTGGAAGGGGAGGAGGGCGGGGGGTGGGGGTGAATGGGTGATGGGCACTGAGGGGGACACTTGACGGGATGAGCACTGGGTGTTATTCTGTATGTTGGTAAATTGAACACCAATAAAAATTAATTTATTTAAAAAAAAAAAGGAAAGAAAAATATGAAAACTAAATGCAACATGCAATCTTTTAATTCTAGATTGAATTAAAAAAAAAACTATAAAGGACTCAAGTGTACCAGAATAATTGGTGAACTCTGCCTATAGACCGTATAATAAACTATTTAACACTAAAAAAAAAAAAAGCTTATAGTACACATACACTATTTGCACCTAAGAAGTAGCTTAAGCATAAATTTTTGCCTTTAACCCTACCTGAGAATTATACAACTCACAAATTCACCTTTATTTTGTGGAAACTGTCATACTCTAAAACATGTATAGAGGAGAACCAGCCAAGAGCAGCTAAGACAGTCTTGAAGAATAAGGAGGGCAGACTTATCTTCCCAGATACCAGGTTTTACAATAAAGCTAGAGTAATTAAGACAGGGTGGCACTGGTGCAAGATCAGACAAAATGACTAACAGAACAGACTGATAGTCCCAGAAACATTGATGAACCAGTATTTTAAAATTTGTATCTTGAAGAGACCATGTGTCCATTTCATAATCACAGAAACAAGTTAGCTAAAACAATGAAAAACGTGTGCCTCCCACCACTATTTATTCTCCGGGTTCATAAAGGGGTGAGTATCATGAACAAACTGGTGGCTAAAGTCACAGAAATGACTTTCTAGACGTTTTTGCTCAATTAAGGATGTCATACCACAGGATGCAATGATCCATATCTATTCCAAGCAAAAATCAGGAAAAATCACAACTCACTCAGTTTTGTAGTGTCCTAAGAACAGCCTTGCTCTTTCTTAAAAAATGACAGGTTGTTTTGAGGAAAAAATGCACATGTAGTTGTCACTGCTGGTGTTCTTCATTTCTCCAGTAGATCTAGGTTTCCACTTGGTGCTATTTTCCTTGTGCCTGAGTGAGTTCCTTTAATATTTCTTGTAGGGAGGGGATGCTGCTGAATTTTCAGCTTTAGTATGTCTGAAAAACTCTTTATTTCACCTTTGGCTTTTGAAATAAGGTACAGAATTAGTATAGAATTTTAGCTTGACAGATTTTTTGTTTAAAGTCCAATATTTCTTTTTTTTTTTTTTAAGATTTTATTTATTTATGAGAGACACAGAAAGACAGAGACACAGGCAGAGGGAGAAGCAGGCTCCCTGCAGGGAAATCGATGTGGGACTCAATCCTGGGACCCCAGGATCACGCCCTGAGCCAAAGGCACTCAACCACTGAGCTACACAGGGGTCCCTAAAGTCCAATATTTCTTACGTGCATTGTTTCCACCAAGTTATCTGCCATCATCTCTACTTTTGTTCTTCTGTATGTAATATCTCCTTCTACCATAACTCCTCCCCCCAATCCAATTGCTTTAGATTTTTTTACTGGTTTTAAAAATTTTGATTATGATGTACTTGGTATATTTTTTCATATTTCCTGTTCTTGGGTGTACACTGAGCTTCAATCTGTAGATTTATAGTATTCAACCATTTGGGAAAATTTTGATCATTATTTCTTCAAGTATATCCTCCCCTCTTCTCTTTTAGGGATTCACATTACAAGTGTATTAGGCCACTTGTAAATTATCTGATAGCATACTTATACTCTGTTCATTTAAAAACAAATTTCTTTTTTTTTTTTTAAGATTTTATTTATTTATTCATGAGAGACACAGAGAGAGAGATAGAGGCAGAGACACAGGCAGAGGGAGAAGCAGGCTCCACACAGGGAGTCTGACGTGGGACTCGATCCCAGGTCTCCAGGATCACACCCTGGGATGAAGGCGGCGTTAAACCACTGAGCCACCAGGGCTGCCCTGAAAACAAATTTCCCTGTTTCATGTTGGATAGTTTCTATGACTATGTTTCAAATTCACTAGTCTTCTCCAATGTCTCATCTGCCATGGATCCAACCCAGCTTCAAATTTCAGGTGCTGTATTTTTCATCTCAAAAATTTAAATTGGGATTGTAGGTCTTCCGTTTCTCTACTTTTTCAATCTATAGCATACTGTTCTAATAACTTTTAATGTCCTTCTCTGCTAATTCTAATATCTTTGTTCTGGGTTAGTTTCAACTAACTCCACTTGGATTAGATTATTTTTCGTTTTTGCATGCCCAGTAATCATTGAGTAGATGCTAGACATTGTGAATTTTACATTTACTACTGGATATGTTTGTATCCCTACAAAATTTTTGGAGCTTTGATGTAGATCTAAGATGTAGTTATTTGGAAACTGGTCCTTTCTGGTCTTAAGATTTGTTTGGTGTAACTAGAACTGTATTTAGGCTAGAGATAATTATTCCCCACTAATGAAGCAAGACTTTTAGTACTCTCCCCAATGCCTAATGAATTAGGAGTTCTTCCAGTCTTGGTGGTAGGAATGGGCATTACTTTTGGTTGTGAGCACTGCAGTAAAATTCTTTCAGGCGGTTCTTTTACTGGCATCAGGTTTCCTCACACACAAGCTGATCATCAGTACTCTGGTGAATACTTCATGTGGACCCAATCTCCACAATGACCTATCCAGCTCTCTCCTCTATGGTACACTGTCCTGTAAACTCTAGCTGCCTTGGTCCCCCTGGACTCACACGTCTTCAATGGAGTGAGTCCACCAAAGGCTCCTTTTCCTTTGTACATATTTTACATTGTTTTTATTTCTCCTGTCAATACTTCAGTTTGATACCATAGTAGATACATCCATTGACTTTTATATGAGGAAATTATCTCCCAACTTTTGTGCACCTCTTTTATCCTAATTGGTTACATAACTTTGAGCTTTACACAGTTTAGTCATTGTTTTCTGTATTTTAAATATAGATTCTAGGGATCCCTGGGTGGCGCAGTGGTTTAGCGCCTCCTTTGCCCCAGGGCGCGATCCTGGAGACCCAGGATCGAATCCCACGTCAGGCTCCCGGTGCATGGAGCCTGCTTCTCCCTCTGCCTATGTCTCTGCCTCTCTCTCTGTGTGTGACTATCATAAATAAATTAAAATATATATATATATAGATTCTAAAATTTCCAAATGAGTATATAGTACTTATGAGATATTTCTATAAATATCATTCACTGCAGGACCAAGGACTAAGATTAAATCCAAAGAGTAAGAAATGTAATCCTATCACCAGACTTGTACGATCAAATACTTTCACACTCTAGTAATTGCTTTCAATGTTACATGTTAGTTTTTGTATCTGGACTACCATGTTCTTATAGAACTTCCTCTTCCCTGGCATTTCTTTCTCTCTCTTTTTTTAAAGATTTTATTTATTTATTCATGAGAGACACACAGAGAGAGGCAGAGGTGCAGGCAGAGGGAGAAGCAGGCTCCTGCAAGGAGCCTGATTCGGGACACAATCCCTGGATCACTCCCTGAGCCGAAGGCAGACGCTCAACCACTGAGCCACCCAGGCATCCCTCCCTGGCATTTCCAATAACCTCTTTTATTTGACAAAATGAAGCATACACCTATGCCTCTTTTGGTGATGATCATCCAGCCTCTTAATTATATGTTTAACAGGAATCTGCTTTTTGTTTCAATGAATTCTTCTGATCCTTTAACAGCCTGTTCTAATGCAGACCCATTATTTTTCAGGCTACTGCTAACATTCTAGGGTTTTTTTTTTTTTCATTGGATTCTCCTGTCACTTTGGAGAGATGTTTTATTCTCTCCAAAGTATACTAAGTAATTTCATAAAAATTTAGATGTGAAACAAAAGTGAATTCTTACATAACTGAAATATCTATTTCCATTTTCTATTTGTTTGGGTACAGAATTCCATATTCAGAACCCTTTTTATTCAGACCTTTAAAGGTCTGCTTCAGTATCTTCTAACATACATTTTTGCTAAAGACAATCTAATTCTCATTCTTTCTTAGGTTTTTTTCTTTTTTCCTTCTCTGGAAGCTTTTAGGCTATTATCTTTAGTAATCAAAAATCTCCCAAAGGTTTGTAGTGTGTGTGTGTGAGACAGACACTGTTTAAATTTATTGTACTTAGTTTTCACTAAAAAGACATATCTCTGCATTACCTGAACTATCATTCTTTTATTATTTCTTTTTCTCCATTTTTCCTGATTATTTCCTTCTTAAATTCTTTCAGGTATTTAGTTTTTTTTCTGGACTAATATTTTTTTCTTCTTATGTTTACTTTTATGATCAAGCCCATGAACTTTTAAGGCTACATAATAACAATTATGAAACGTCCATATTCAAAAATATATTTTAAAAACAAGTACTTAAAAAAAAGTACTTGCATGCAAATAATTGATTTTTTTACGATTTTATTTATTTATTCATGAGAGACACACAAAGAGAGAGAGGCAGAGACACAGGCAGAGGGAGAAGCAGGCTCCATGCAGGGAGCCGGACATGGGACTCGATCCCAGGACCCCAGGATCACGCCCTGGGCCAAAGGCAGATGCTCAACTGCTGAGCCACCCAGGGATCCCTAAATAATTGATTTTGAAGAAAAAAAAGTCTTGCCCAACTCTGCCAAAATCATCTCAACCATAAAATTTGGATCAAAATTTTACAGATCTTGGTGGCTATGACTTACTTTTCAGAAATTTGGAAGGAAACAAAATGGCTAAGTAGGAAAGATACTAAAAATGTGGCAAAATATCAACAACTGGTTGAGATGAAGGATATATGGATGTTCATTGTTTAATTCTTTTAACTTCTCTGGAGGTTTTTGACATGTTTCAAAATAAAGGGGGAGGATTTTAAAGAACTGCTTCACAGAACTCCACAATAACAGGACCATCTCAAAGGTCATTGAATGAGAAATTTTCATAAGTAATTTTAGCTGTTATTGTATCTTTTTTTTAATTATCTTTTTAGGGAAAATGTATTTTTTATTCCAGTACGATTACACTTTTATTTTGACAATCATTTTAATTTCTAAAAGCTCTTTCATTCTCATTATTCATTTTCCCTGGTAGCCTATTCTTGATTTATGGTGCAGGAGCTTCAAATCTTTCCATAGACACTAATTAAAGTTTTTTAGTTACCCTCTTAGGCCAGTGGCTTGATCAGTAAGGGCTTTTTCTTAACTGCTGTTGGCTTTCTTTATATGTAATAAGTTTTGGTTGAACATTGAATATAATTTACATAAAAACAAAAGACCTGGCTTCTGGGTGGCTGGCTGAGTTTTCTCTGGGCCTGGGAGTTCGAATTCTCCAGCTGGCCTTTGCGGAATGGGAGGAACATGAACCTCTAAAACACAGAGGGCATGTCAAGTGAGACTTCACTTTTGGGAACACAGGCAGAGAGCAGGAAGGAGGACCCTTCCTAATGCCCAAGTATGAAGGGCTTTCCTACACTGAAAATAAGTGCCTTCCTAAAGCAGGAACAGTTTTCTAGCATCTGTTTCCAGTTTAGTTTTTGTTTAGTGATGGTGGCAGCTAATTCCATCACTTGCATGCAGGGCTGAGGAGAGCCACAGGACGAACCCATGCTGTCATCTGTCTTATCCTTCAGTAAATCCCTTTAATGTTAGTTCTATTTCCAATCTCTACTTTCCTCTCTCAGTCTGCAGGCTCTCGGAGATACTCTTGGGAAGAAGGATCCCATGCCTGCTAAGTCCTCATTTGTAAAAATTCCAGGCTATGGTTTTCTTTACTTTGGTTTATCTGCCAACAGGTTCCCAGCTTATTACCACTGTGGGAGAAACAATCAGCCCAGGAGGTAGAAGAAGAATCCTGGTGAACATCTCAGGTAGCAGGGGAAGGGGACCTCAAGAGTCTCTGATCAAGAGCCTTCAGAACAAGTGTGTTTGTATGTTGCAGTTTTCCCTCGTTATAAATAAATGATCATCTAGTTACCCAAAGTTCCAGGCAGACTTTCCTTCCAGAAGAAAATGACTTTTCAGAACATTCAAACATTCCTTCCAGAGGAAAATGACTTTAATAAAGAATCCTTACATACCAAATATCAATTCCAAATCTCCTCTCTTCTATTTACATTTATATTCTAGAATTTCATGCTTTTCTTGCTAAATTGTTTAATTAAAATCAATTTCTCAAAAAAAAAAAAAATAAAAAATAAAAAAAAATAAAAAAAAAAAATCAATTTCTCAGGATCCCTGGGTGGCGCAGCGGTTTGGCGCCTGCCTTTGGCCCAGGGCGCGATCCTGGAGACCCGGGATCGAATCCCACATTGGGCTCCCTGTGCATGGAGCCTGCTTCTCCCTCTGCCTATGTCTCTGCCTCTCTCTCTCTCTCTCTGATGACTATCATAAATAAATTTAAAAAAAAATCAATTTCTCAAAATCTCCTGTAAAGATTGTAAACCTTGAATTTATTAGCCTAAAAATGAAGGCTGGTCCTTTGGTTGGACAAACTGTATCCTCTGGGGCCCTGATTTGAGTGGTCAGAGTGGCACCCACTGGCCACACAGTGTGTAAAACCAGCACCCTTTCAGAGATAATGGGGATATTTTAAACAAATAACAATACTGAGTCACTGAAATAATATTAAGGGAATAAACACATGTACAAAATTGTTCACATACAGAATAAACAAATAAGCCTTAAAGTAGTTGGTATTAATCTAATGAAGTTGTGGATTGAAACATTTTAATTCTCTTCACAATACCCTAATACCGATTTAGTAACAACAAGAGCGTTTTTTTTCCCCCCCACAAAAAGAAAACTCTAAGAATCAGTGGGACTTTGGGAAAGAAAAATTTGTATTATGATTATATTGAAGACAAAAGACTCAGAATTCCATTAAAAAAAAAGAGTCATTTTGAACTCAACTTTTTCTTAACAGATACAGGTTCCAGCGTTCACACCCATGAACAGAATCCCTACCTAACAAATGCCATGTTGAAGGAAAGCTGCAGAACACAATCTGCATTTTATTATGCATTTTATAGTCAGATGACACAAAGCCTTATACAGAAACGTCATTCCATAATCTTCCACAAAATTAGCCTTCAAACTGAGACGAATCAAGATCTTGTTGCTTGGGAAAAGAGTTACCAGTTCACTGCTGTTTTCTGATGATAAACAGTCTAGATGTTAAACAGATGCAAGAAAAGCATGGATGTCCATACTATGTACTCTTACTTCTACCTGCATCCCAAACTCATCTCATGGTCTATCATCATTGCTCCCCTCTTATTTCTCACCTAGGACTACAGGCCCTATGCTCCACGATAACAAAACTATATGTTTTAATCAGCTCAGTGTGCTATAATAAAATACCAGTGAACTGTTGGCTTAAACAACAGACTGTTTAATTCTCACAGTTCTGGAGAATTTAAGTCTTAAGATCAGAGTGCCAGCATAGTTGAATTTTGCTAAAGCCTTTCTTCCTGGCTTGTAGACAGCTGCCTTCTTGCTGAGGAGCAAGATGGGAAGAGAGCTCTGCTGTCTCTTCCTATAAAGGCACTAATCGCATCATAAGGTCCCTGCTCTCCTGACCTCATTTAAACCTAAACATCTCCTAAAGATCCCATCTCTAAATACCATCATGTTCAGAGGTAGGGCTTAAAATATAACTTTTTTTTTTTTTTTTTTTACAGCATATAACTTTTTTATAGAGGAAGTGAATCACCATATGGTATACCTGAGGGCAATGTAGCATTGTTAACTATACTAAAACAAAAAATTCTTTTTAAACATACATTTTCTGGGGTAGAGTGCACATTTCAATCCATTGTACCTACTCAGGAGTGTCCCGTCTTATGATAGTAATGATAGAATAAACGTAATTCAAGAGTCTATTATGTGCCAGCACTATGTCACATGCTTGTATAGAAAGGTTCGCCTATTATTTAGGTGAGGGAACTGGCTCCAGCTCATTAACTAGACTAGGGTTACAGCAGGTAAGCTGTCGTAAAGCTAAGATTTTTAGCTCAGGCAGCTTAACTATAAAGCTCAAACTCCTAATTCTCTCCCTATACTGCCTTAACTAGAGGAAAAATCACTTTGAGATCTGAGGAACTGAGCTCAGGAATTTACTATTTTAGTTATCACACTTTTTGAACTGGGTAGAGAAGAGCTCCAAATATCAAAGTGACTATTTTGATAATTACTCATAAGAAAATAAATCAGAAAAAAAAATGCTGACAATAGAAAAAGATAAGAGAAAAGCACAACTTTGGAGAATATACAAACACCAGTTTGAAAGGGGTGACTCTCTGGGTGCCAATCAGATGAGATATCTCTTGCAGAAGGCAACTGGAAGCAATGACCCATCAAACTGGCCAAGCAGGAACTGCATAATGATCTCATTCCCTGGCTCCAGTGAGAGCCTAGGGAACCAGCATGGTCAAATACTGCTGGTGAATATATGTCTGCATTCCTTCTGGAGAGTAAATTTGAAAATATTTAAAGTTTCAAATGATGTTCTCTTCATCAAATAAATGTGGATACTTGAAAAAGCCAAGATGCACACAAAAGCTTACTTATGTACAAGGATAGTCATGATAGTATTTCACAAATAAATTTACATATATTCTGGTTACTAAAAACATGCTTATTTTTAAAAAGTTCAGAAGAGGGATCCCTGGGTGGCGCAGCGGTTTGGCACCTGCCTTTGGCCCAGGGTGCGATCCTGGAGACCCGGGATCGAATCCCACATCAGGCTCCCAGTGCATGGAGCCTGCTTCTGTCTCTGCCTCTCTCTCTCTCTCTCTCTGTGACTATCATAAATAAATAAAAAAATAAATTAAAAAAAAAAAAAGTTCAGAAGATCTAGAGATGTTTAAAGAAACTGAAACAAAGATCTCTGGATATTACCTCTCAGATTTAACCACTGTTATAATTGGGTTCTTTCCTCAGTCACATGTATGAATCTAGTTTATATTTCTATAACTCAATGCTTTGTAAATTTTTAAAGACATACTCATCTTGGCAAATTATTGATGCCAAAATAGGTTCATTCACTTTTAATGAATGCCTAGTACTTTGTTGTATGAACAGAGCATAATTTAATCAACTCTTGATGGACTTTTAGTTGTTTTTAATGGTGAAAATCAGAAAGCAGGGTTGCCTGGCTGGCTCAGTTGGTAGAGCATGTGACTCCTGACCTTGGGGTCATGAGTTTGAGCCCCATGCTGGGTGTAGAGATTACTTAAATAAATAAAACACTTAAAAAAAAAAAAAAGAAAGTAATGATATAGAATTATTTGGAAGACTGAACACACTGACTTATCTCACCTTCCTAACATTTCATTAAAACAACACTTAAGAGATAAAAGGAGACATAAAGATCAAGACGAGAATGGAAAAAAGGACCATCAGTGGATCAGAGATTTCAAAACCACTAGCCAAGACAGGAAGCTGATGAGGAATGACAAGAGCTAAGGGGAAGTAGTAGAAACTGGGGAGGGTGAGAGATAAAGCCAAGGAAAAAACCAATGTACTCTACATATTGCTAGAAAGGTCTAGAACCAGGAACCTCAGAGTGCAGGGATGAGAGGCAGAGCCAAGAAACCACACATGAAAGAGGTGTCCCTCATTCTAATCCAGCACACAGAGCACTTCACAGCCAAGATCTACCCCCAGGGTGGGAGGAGGAACAGGATAACACCCAGAGCTTCCCAATAACACATACACACAGAAAACACTGAAATGTTATTCTGTATATAAATTTAATGGCTCCATAGAAAATACCCTGCATTCTGCTACTTAGGGCAAAATGTCAGCACTCCTGCCCTATCATCTTAGCAGATGATAAGTGTCACCTAAGTACAGAAACATGATAATCCATTTAGTACCTCATTCTTAAAAATGAACAATCAAGACCCGCAGAAATGTGAGGAAGTTTATAGGATGAAAAGATAGAAATAACATCTTCAGTAGAAAGATTAAAAAATAAATAAATAAACAAGAAACTATACTGTGAAGAAAAGAATTCAGGGAACATGAGAAAATGCAGACATTGAAGAAATTTCACTCTTAAGCCAATAACAGGATGCTCTAAAAGAGTAACAAGGAACAACAACTCCTGAAAGTTAAGAGTAGGGCTGAAATTAAGTTGATGGAAGGGCATGGAGATCAAAACTGAAGCAATCTTCAACTAAATAGCTGAACACACAAATGGAAAAAGAGACAAGGGACAGAAAAATCAATCAGAAAGTTCAACTTTGAATTAACAGAAATTCCAGGAAGAACATAAATAATAAAAGTGAGGAAACTAGAGAATTTCTCACAGTTGGAGGGCAAGAGCCTTCAGACTGAAAGGCCTTACTGACCACTGGGAATTTGGTACTAGAAAGTGGATCTCAGTGCATGCTGGGGGAAGCTAATGCGGTGCTGCTGCTATGAAGACAGTTGGGTGGTCCCTCCAAATATTAAACATATAAATATTAAACACTAAATATTAAAATATTTAAGCTAACATTAAATATTAAACATACAACTACTACATGCCCCATCAGTACCACTCCTAGGTATTATCCCAAAAGGTCTGAAACAGGCATCTGAATGAAAACTTGTACATTAAAGTTCATAGCAGCACTATTCACAATAGCCAAAGGGTAGAAAGGACTCGAATGCCTATCAACTGATAGATATATCTATATAATGGAGTATCATTTGGCCATAAAAAGGAATGAAGCACTCATAGATGTTAGTACATGAATGAACCCTGAAAAAATTGTCCTCAGTAGCCAGTGACACAAGAACACACATAGCGCTCTATTTATTTTTATTTTTTTGATATAGCACTCAATTTACATGAAGTGTCCAGAAGATGCAAATCTCTAGCAACAGAATCTTCTGTCTACAAAATATTCTGATCAGCAGTTGCTTTGGTTGTGAGGGATGGGGATGACAGGTAAAGGACATGGAGCTTCTTTTTGTGGAGATGAAAATGTTTTACACCTGACAGTGGTAATGGTTGCACATATCTGTGAATATGCTGAAAACTGCTGAATCATACACTTTTAAGTGGGTAAGCTGTACAGTATATTAATTATATCCCAATAAAGTTTTTTTTTAAAGGAGGGATTAATCACTTCAAACGCCTAAAAGAAATCTAGAGATAAGTATTCTTTGGATGGGGCTCAGAAGACAAAACAAGAAAATGTGTATTAGGTGAGGAAGCAATGAGGATGAGAGAGAGAGATGTGGCATCTGGGCACAGAAGGAAAAGGAGCCCTGCATGGAAGACCACTTCTTCCCTCTGATAGGGTGGAGGAAGGGTACGTGTTGAAGAAAGGTAGATAGCAGGTGTTCTACTGAAAACCCAGGGGTTGCAGAGGCTGCCTCTCGCAGTTAGGTGAGAGCCAAGGAGGCACTTCTAGGGAATCACATTCTTCAACATCACTGCAACACAGGACACAGCATTCAGGTGACTTGCTGGAGTGTTTTTCCAAAGCACTGGCAGCAAGCATCTCCTGTCAAACTGGGTCTCCTTTCTCTCGTCTCCAATGCCCCTATGTTTGTACAAGTGCCACAAATTCATTTAAAAAACATCTTCACACACCAAGCATCCAGGTGTTGTTCCCAGTATTCCTCATAAGGGAAACCTTTACTCATTCAGGTGTCACTCTTGTTCTTAGATTCAACTTAGCACAGAGAGAAATCAGATCTGACCACGGATTAAAATTTATATGGAACAAATTACAGGGACACTTTCCACAAAGCTCACAGAGTAATGAGAGAAGTATTGCTGGGTTTCTGCTCTGCTACCTATAAAGCAAGCCTTCCAACCTTTATCCCAAGGCATCTCTCACAATCCCAAAGTCTATCAGTTATAGAGGAGGAAAAAAGGGAGATGTACCACAGGAACCAAATCTGACCATTTGATTA
Organism: Vulpes lagopus; assembly: GCF_018345385.1. Taxonomy (NCBI): domain Eukaryota; kingdom Metazoa; phylum Chordata; class Mammalia; order Carnivora; family Canidae; genus Vulpes; species Vulpes lagopus. The sequence goes on from NC_054827.1 coordinate 114,761,853, forward strand.
GGGAAGGAGGCAGGGAAGTGGAAGGAGAAAAGCTGGGGATGTGAGGTAAGCAGCACTGCTCCTAACCTGGCGCCTCTTCAGTGGGAAACTGTGAACAGGACCCATGTACTTTTGGTCCTGGAAACCCCTCTTCCAACTGGCTATTGTTGGGAGAACCCAGCAACTAATAGGAATGGAGATGTTTTGCTTCCAGTTCTCAAGCTTTCCTGTGTTCACCCTCTGACCTACTGGCTGCGAGTAAAAAGAACACCTTTCTCCCCTCCACTGCAAGAGCCTTGGCAGGACCTCTGACTGCATTAGCTTCTGACAACTCAGAGCTAGGCGGGCAGCACAGAGGCAGGATGTGAGGAGGCAGGTTGATTTCTGGCAGGAAAAAAAGGAAAGCAAGGAGAAAGTGGGCCTGGGTTTTAGTCACCTCAGAACCATTCATAGGACACCTGAAATACTTATAAAGAAAATAATCTTCACTAATGCAAAATCTAATCCATGACTTCTTGCAGATCTGCTTTTGATTTCTCAGAATAAAATTAATGATATTTGACAATAGTGATCACAGTATTGTGAACTGTTTAACATCATATGAAAGTTTTTTGTTTTTCTTTCTTTTTTGCAACATAGAACTATCCAAGAGCTCTAGGCCTCCATGCATCTGCAAGTCTCCTCAGTGTATTACCTGGCTTCTGCCATCATTACTGCTAAACTTTCCAGGTGAAAAACTAAACCCAGATTGCTCACTCATTAGATCTATAATTTTTTCTTTTACTAGAAATGAAACTTAAAAGTAATATAACAGATAAGAGGTAAGCTATGAGAAACCAGACAGACATAAACAAAATAAGGAATGGTATCCTTAACATCAGATAAGGGGATATTGGTCAGACATAAGTAAGCATTAAACAGGATAAAAAGGAACTTGCAAAGAACACAGGGCATAGTCTTGGGTGGACCACTGATGTAGCAGTTGAATACATAAAGGAAATCTTTTAGAAATGCAAGAAAAACTTGTTTAAAAATACATTTAAGTTGGAAATTTTAATCACATCTCTTCTAGAATTAAACTGATCTAGGAAATATATCAGACAATTGAACTCTAAAATCAATAAACTTGAATACTAAAACCAGTAAACTTGATGGAACAGAGGCATAGAACTTTTTAATTCCAAGTGGAAAATACACATATTTTGATACCTGTAATCATTGATTATGTACTGGCCAAAGAAGTAATGCCTGGTTAAAAAATACAGAGGCTAATTCTGTCTAATGATAAAACTGGAAAATAATACAAACATGATTACCATCAAGCTGTGCACTTGAGGGATCCCTGGGTGGTGCAGCGGTTTGGCGCCTACCTTTGACCCAGGGCGCGATCCTGGAGACCCGGGATCGAGTCCCACGTCGGGCTCCCGGTGCATGGAGCCTGCTTCTCCCTCTGCCTATGTCTCTGCCTCTCTCTCTGTGTGTCTGGCTATCATAAATAAAAAATTAAAAAAAAAAAAGCTGTGCACTTGAACTTACAAGAGTGATGAATGTCAATACGTCTCTCTCTCAAAAAAACTGAGCAAAGAAAATAATTGAAAAACATAACTATTTTAAAAAATTATATTTGATCCTGGATAACTCTTAGATCAAAGAGAAAAAATGACAAAATGACAACATACGTAGAAAGCAATGAAAAAGAGAACACTTTATACCAAAAGCTATGTAACATAAACACAAGTTGTATTCAGAGGCAAATTACTGCCTTAAAATGTCTTCATTAAAAATGAAAGATTAAAAATAAAAGCATCTGGGCAGCCCAGGCGGCTCAGCGGTTTAGCGCCACCTTCAGTCCAGGGCCTGATCCTGGAGACCCGGGATTGAATCTCACCTCCCGCTCCATGCAGGGAGCCTGCTTCTCCCTCTGCTTGTGTCTCTACCTCTCTCTCTCTCTGTCTCTCATGAATAAATAAATATCTTTAAAAAATAATAAAAATAAAAGTACTTAAAAAATAAAGGCTCTCAGATTAATATTAAGAAATTATAAAAGAACAAAAGAGAGTAGGAAAAGGAATGATCATCAAAACTCAAATTGGAAAACAAAATAGTAAGAGCAGAAAAACTCCAAAGTTGGTTCTATGAAGCATTCAACAAAAGAGACAAATCCTCTATGAGCTTGATTTGAGAAAAAAAGAAAATAAAAATGTGTAAGGTTAGGAATGAGAAAGTAAACAACCGACAAGCAGATCAGATTTTAAGAATCACAAGAGGGACGCCTGGGTGGCTCAGCGGTTGAGCGGTTGAGCGTCTGCCCAGGGCGTGATCCTGGAGTCCCCAGATCCAGTCCCACATCGGGCTCCCTGCATGGAGCCTGCCTCTCATGAATAAATAAATAAAAATTAAAAAAATAAAAGAATCACAAGAGAATTCATAGACAATACAATGGACAACTAATTTGGAAAACCTATTGAAAATGGATGACTTCTAAGCAAAGTATAAACTATAGCTGATCCCCCACAAAAGAGTTGACTTTTTAAGTGATCACAGAGGAGAGCGGACACATCATTTAAAATCCACCATATAATACTGCATCATATAACAGAGTTTCACAAATGATTTCTCTAGTTGACCTTAAAAGAGCAAATAATTCTAAAGTCACTTAAATTATTTCAGATAATTAGTAAAATAAGAAATGCTCCCTAAAGTTATTTTAAGGGATCTAGCATAATTTTAAGTACCAACATATGATTAATACAGTACCAAAAAACCTCCCCTATATATCAGTCTAATAAGAGATACATTCTAAATAAAATACCAATAAATGGCACCCAAGAATGTATCAAAAGAATACAATACTTAGACCAAAGAGAATTACTTGGAGATCCTATCAGTATTTTTTTTTTAAGATTTTACTTATTTATTCATGAGAGAGAGAGAGAGAGAGAGAGAGGCAGAGACACAGGCAGAAGGAGAAGCAGGCTCCATGCCGGGAGCCTGACGCGGGACACGATCCCAGGACTCCAGGACCACGCCCTGGGCCAAAGGCAGGCACTGAACTGCTGAGCCACCCAGGGATCCCCCGATCATTATTTTAATAGGCACTCTATGAAGACTGTTTCTTAATTTATGATAAACTGATATATTTAAAACACTGAATTTCCCATACCAGAACATAAAATCTCCACTTATTTATCTTTATCCTTAATGTCTTTTCATAATACTTATTTCTCATAAAAAGCCTCTTTTGTGCAGTACATTCATATTTGGTTATTTTTCCCCCCTACTTATAAGAAAAACTTAAGTTTCTGTATGTAATTTATTTGGCCACCTTGCTGAACCACTTAATTAGTTCTAGTAATTTGTAATTTCATTCTTTTCCACTTTCTAGAAATAAAATCACGTCATCTAAAAATAGTACCTTCACTTTTCCTTTCCTAACATTTTTGTCCCATTCTTGTTTTTATTGTTCTGGCTAGAAATGCTAGCACAGTGTTTAATATTAGTGAAGGTAAATATTCCATTTCTTCCTGAGTTTAATGGAATGTTTCTACTGTTTTATCATTAAGTATGAAATTCACTATCATTTCTTTTAAGTGCCTTTTATCAAGTTGCTATTTGTCTATTCTCATTTTGTTAAGTGTTTTCAAAGGAGGTATTGAATATTTTCAAAAAACACTTTTATCAATTGAAATGATCATGTAGATTTAAACTACTAAAACTGATTTATAGAAACAAGCTTTCTAATGTTAAATCATTTCTGGGATAAAACATTTTTTTGTTCTAGATGGAAGGCACGATTGACTTTACTGATACTTTATTATAGGGCTTTGTATTTATGAGAGTTTGGTAGCTTTTTCTTCTTGTGCTATCTTTGTCAGTTTCAGCATCACAGGATGCAAACATTATAAAATGAGTTGCAGAACTCTCCTTGATGGCAGGGCTCCAGGAATAAGGGACAGCAAGAGCAGAGACACCAGGATGAAAAATAGCAAGATATGCTCAGAGAAAAGGACTTAAGACTTCTTAAAATGGACTAAGTAACACAAAGTATATTTGACTCATGTTGCTAATTAATCTTCAAAGCACAGCTCCTCTGCCAAAAACACTTTGATTTACTGCTTATTTTACATACAGAATAGAATCCAAACTCTTCAGCTTGTATTCAAGAGCTTTCTTGTTTTATTTTACATTTCAGCCTGTGCTTTCTTGTCTGTGATGTTTGCCTGGAATGCTGTGTATCATCTATGATGATACATCCAGATTCTACCCACTTACCAAGGGAATAGCTTACCAAGGGAATAGCTCACATGTCCACGAGAACTTCTTGGATCCAATTGAAATGTTTGAATTCATGTGTCCTACAGCAAATTATTGTCAGCTTTTGGACTGCCAACTTGTTTCTTTTTTTCTTTCTTTTTAAGATTTTATTTATTTATTCATGAGAGAGAGAGAGATAGGCAGAGACACAGGCAGAGGGAGAAGCAGGCTCCACGCAAGGAGCCCGATGTGGGACTCAATCCCGGGACTCCAGGACCACACCCTGAGCTGAAGGCAGGTGTTAAACGGCTGAGCCACCCAGGGATCCCCCTTCTCCTTCTTTTAAAAAGATGTTATTTATTTATTCACCAGAGACACAGAGAGAGAACCAGAGACAGGCAGAGGGAGAAGCAGGAGCCCGATGTGGAGCTTGATCCCAGGACCCTGGGATGGCAATCTGAGCCCAAGGCAGATGCTCAACCACCAAGCCACCCAGGTGCCCCATGGCCTGCCAACTTCTTTTTTTTTTTTTTTACATTATTTATTTATTTATTCATGACAGACACACACACACACACACACACACACACACACACACACACAGAGGCAGAGACACAGGCAGAGGGAGAAGCAGGCTCCATGCAGGGAGCCCGACGTGGGACTCGATCCTGCGTCTCCAGGATCACACCCAGGCTGAAGGCGGCACTAAACCGCTGAGCCACCGGGGCTGCCCAGCCTGCCAACTTCTTAAGGCTGACAGCTACATGAGGTTGGCCAGTGTCACCCCCCCAAAATTCAGGTCCTTCCCAGAACCTTAGAATGTGACTTGATCTGGAAACATGGTCATTGCAAATGTAATTAGGTAAGACCAGGTTATACCACAGTAGGGTGGTCCTTTGTCTAAGAGGACTTTGTCCTTTTAAAGAAACAGAGACTGGGCATCTGGGTGGCTCAGTTCATTCAACACTCAACTCTTGATTTTGGCTCAGGTCAGGATCTCAGGGTTATGGGATGGAGCCCTGCACTGGGCTCCACACTCAGTAGGCCATCTACTTGAGATTCTCTCTCCCCCTCACCCTACTCCGCTCCTCCCTCATCCCCCACCACTCTTGTGAACACGCTCTCTCAACTCTTAAAAATAAAGAAAAAAAAAATAAAGAAACAGAGACAGAAACACAGAAAAAACATCGTATTGGAACAGTTAAAAGATCCGAGCCATGGGGCAGCCCCAGTGGCTCAGCGGTTTGGCGCCTGCCTTCAGCCCAGGGTGTGATCCTGGGGGCCCCTGGATCGAGTCCCAGGTCGGGCTCCCTGCGTGGAACCTGCTCCTCCCTCTGCCTGTGTCTCTGCCTCTCTCTGTATCTCATGAATAAATAAATAAATAAAATCTTAAAAAAAAAAAAAAAAAAAGATCTGAGCGATGCAGTTAACAAGCCAAAGAACTCCTGGGATGGCTGGTCACCACCAGGAACTGGGAAAAGGCAAGGAAGCATTTTACCCAGCATTTCAGGGGAAGCATGATCCTGCTGACATCTTCATTTCGGACCTCTGGGTTCCAGAACCGTAAGAGAGCAAACACGCTGCTCTAAGCCACCCAATTAGTGATATTTCGATAGGGCAGATTTTAATTTGCAATTTATCTTCCCAACCCCAACAGCGCCGTGTCCCTAGCCCAGTTCCTGACGCGGGCTTCCGGAAGCAGCAGCAGGAATCCCCAGACGTTTATGAGCTCCGGCCATGAGACGACGGACTGACAGCCAATGCTAAGTGGTCACCATCACGATGCAAGGTAGGCGGCCACGCTGGTAAACTGAGGTCGGAAAGTAAGTAAAACACGGGGCAGCTGGCTGGGGAATGGCCTCGAACGGACGCTCAGGGAGGAACGGCGGAGTTCTTGAGGAGATGGGAGTCTCCGAGCAGCTCTCCCAGGCTCCGCTGTACAGCTCAGCCCCCTCCCATTCCCCACCACAGACCCAGCAGTAGCGACCGGGGCCGTTCAGGAGCCTCTCCTGTCCACCTACCACATCATTCACGCGCGTCCGCGGGCGCATCCGTGGTACGTCAGCACGTCCCGCTGAGTTACGGTGACCCGTGGGGGGAGGGACTTCCTCTCTACTCCCGGAAACCGGAAAAGGCTCTTTCCCACCGGAAGGAGACAGAAGGCGCTGCCCCGCGCCCCCACGAGGGAGGGCTAGGTGCGTCTGTAGCGTAGTCTGAGGCTGATCTGTGGCCACCGGCCGGGCGGGCAACCTCGGCCCTCTAGTAGGCAGGCTGGCTGGTGTGTCGGGTTTCGGGGAGTTTGGCGGGGAGCCGGCGTAGAGGTGAGAGGTCGGCGTATCTGTCGCGGGGTCCGCGTCACCAACGTGCTGGGGCTCGTTCTTGGTGCTCAGCTTTCTTGACTTCGTTTGAAGAAAAACAAGCGCGGTGGTTCACGGAGCTGCGGTGGGGGTATATGCGGAAAGGAGAAGTACCCGCTCAGCGTGAGGTTTAAGGAGGAATAATGCAGCAGGTGACTTTCACAGAAGTGGTGGCCTGGGTCGCCCAGGGCTGCGACGCGAGGGCCGGTAAGAATCGGACGGTCTGAACCGGTGGCTTCTGCTTGAGGCAGCGGCACCTGTTGCGTTAATGTGGAAACATGCCCCGCCGGCTGGTCATTTTTAAGCTTCCTGAATCCGCCGGGGAGGTCATTCGGTGACAGAGGAGGAAGAGCCATCTGGGCCCTCCCCACCTCGGTTCAGTTTAAATTGAAGGCATATAGTGAGAGGAGGCGGGCTGAAAGGTCGCCGAGCCGGTCAGTGACAGAGGCAGGACTAGGGGTGAGATTTCTTCATTTCCAGCCTAGACTTCTGTCCTCCACACCTTTTTTTTTTTTTTTTTTTTTTAAGATTTTATCTATTCTTGAGAGAGGCAGAGACACAGGCAGAGGGAGAAGCAGGCTCCATGCGGGGAGCCTGATGCGGGACTCGATCCTGGGACTCCGGGATTACGCCCTGGGCCGAAAGCAGAGGCTAAACCCCTGAGCCACCCAGGGATCCCCTCCAAAGAGCTTTTTATGTGAGAGATATATAGATAGCTGTATCTATATATCAGTATTTTTAGTGTTGGAGATTAAAACTGAGAAATGTTTTAAACACAAGAATATACAAGCATATACTGTTGTCAGAGTTATGAATGTCCTCACATGCATGTAGCCTCTGGTTAAACTCTGCTCTGTAGGTTCGTGGAATAAGAGTGAAAGGGCAAATAGTGTCTCAGTATTATCATGAAAGTAGTTGTGACCTGACTAAGCCTCTAAAAGGGTCTCAGGGGCCCCCACAAGAACCACACCCAACAGAACAAGTGCTCTGGGCAAATGGTCCAAAGAAATCTGAGATGAAGTAGACATGATTGCTATTGCAAGTGGTGGTGACATGAGCAGAAGTATTACCTTAAAAATGCAGTAACAAGAAAGGATCTTTTATTTCCAGGACATGTATAATTCCAGGCACGAGGAACACATTATCCATTTTGTGTTCTTTTCACCTCATTGATTTGTATAGTGCTTCAGACAGTGGTTCAGACTAACTTCTAGAGAGTCAGGGCTAAGGAGAGACTCCACCCATGGAGTGGATTTGGACATGCACAGGCTGTAGGCAATTTCTACACCACTCATTCCCCTGGCCATTTAACTCTTGCTCACCTTCACCACCTGGGACCACAGCAGGTTACAGTCTGCACCTCTCATCTCTCACTTCCAGAACTCGAGACTTCAGTGGATTAGTAACTGCACAGAAACGTACTCACTAATGAGTTCATAATTATTACAGAAGTAGGTAATGTTGAAAATGCCTTTTACTTGACAGAAATCCTTGGTAAATAGTTATATGTGGTTATTTTGGAGAGATTGGCTTGAGATTCTTTGAAGGGCTGGAACGTAGCTTTCCAATAATGAAATAATTTTAAAATAATGAAACCTAGGATCTGAAAATTCTATCAGCTTTTTAGGAAGGGATGAGATTTCAAGAATGAGAGGTGCCTCATTTGTAGGATTTTGTAGGATTTTCATCTATGTAGGATCCTAAGACCGTAGAGAGTCATGGTGTGGTGTGCTTTCAGATCAGGCTTTGAAGGCCCTAACTTCCACTTAGCAGCCTTATTGATGTTTCAGAACATTTGAAACATGTATGTTGTAGACCTTTGGGCTCTTAAGAATAGTCAAAACTATAATATTAAATGAGTGTTAGAGATCTCTTGCAGGGATGGGAAGGAAGCATCCTAAACACACACACATCCTAAACCACATACATCTTCCTCACGTCAGATTCTTGTAAGCCCCCTCCCAATCTTCCCAAGTTAGAAGTCACTGTTATTAAATGGGGTTGTGTGGGTAAGATCCTTCAGGTGTATTGGGACAGAAGAAAGGTTGAGAATCACTGTATTTTTTTATCTCCTCCCCACCCATCACCTGCAATTTGAAAGTGCTTTGCTTTCTGATGAAGAGATTTTCTTTTAATTTGGAAGACAATTGGATGTCTCTTACCTCTTTTCAGGTTTATGAGCTCTTCTGAAAGCAGAATGCCATTGCTTCCGTGTTCTGATCATTCAGAGATTAGGAAGATACAGTTCCTGCCTTTCATTTTTGTCAAGTGGAGCAGACATAGGTCAGTAGTCACAGTGTGCCACTCAGAGGTGAGTGTGTGGCACTGACCTCAGCCTGGGAGGGGAGGAATTAGGTGGGCAAGAAAGGGTACGTCCAATCCAGGTGCCTAGGGATCTGTGGCTTTTTTGTAAATTGTAGATTTTACAAAGATAGTATCAAGCAAGTATGTTACACCTTTCTTCAGAGGTCTATCCTTACTTTTGGATGGTGCTTCTCTTGTTTTCCTTCTTGTCCATCTCCCCCTTAATTGGTTGGGTGTTTGGGATATAAAAGAAGTCAGAGGGTAGGAAACTTTGAGTGGCAGAGTAACATGACAGGTTTACCAAGAAGTAATGAATGTACTCAGGAAATCCACCTCTAAAAACTAAGTTCCTTCTTTGTTGAAATGCACAGCTGGGAAACCTCAGTTTTGTTGACTGAGTGCTTTCCCAGTGAATGGATTATAGTCTTGTCTCCAAACCAGTCTTTTTTAATTTAAGGGTATCTCTTAAGCCTAGGAATGAGCATGGAGGAACAACAAAATTAGAATCCGAGTTCCTATTACAAAAGCATTTTTATTGGCTCTATCTGCGTGGGTGCATGTTGTTTGAGCTGCATGCTGTATAGTTGAATTGTCACAATTCAAATCAATGATAGTTTAATTCCACCGGGATTTGATTAAGATGAAAGTGGAGCAGAAAAACCTGATCTGTCAAAGTCTGGGAGAATGAAGAGAAAGCAATCTGTGAATGTGGCATAATTTTTTCCTGGGATTGAGGGTAGCAGGAAATAAGCAGTGAAGTAGTGGGACATGATATATGTGACAAGAACTACCACCTGTGCAGTAGCAACTCTAAAGTAATTCCTAACTTGGGGCATTGTACCCAGCTCATTGTCATGCTCCTTCTAGGAGACTTGCTGACAGAGAAGATGCTGACTGGTTGGAGTCTTCTTCCCAAATCACCAACTCTCATCTTACACTTAGATTCCTTAACCATTATTTGCAGTGAAGCATGTGTATGTAAGAATTCAAATCTCTGAAAACTTGAGAAGTAATCAATTACCTAAAAGTAGTCCATTACTATTCCTTTCATGTCTCAACACACTAGAGGACAGTGTTTTAAAAACTGGACTTGGTTGTCTGGAGACTAAGAAAACAGAGTCCTTGAAGTCAAGCCAACTCTGCTATTAGCCTCCTAAAGGAAAAGGTAGATAGAACAGGTCTTGTTAGCAAAATAAATTCAAGACCTACTTAATCTACCAACAGCAATTACATACTTTGCATTGGAAAATAAGAACAGTAAATTAAGAGATTGGAAAGGGTGGGAGAAGGTAGTGAACCCATGAGACTCTCATTGTACTGGTGGGAAGGTGACTGGAAATTGGAGAAGTTGTTCAAGAAGTGGAGGACAGGTCCTCTCCTGGAGCGCAGCCTTCAGAGGGTCCAGCACGTTTTCTGGTTAGATGAGCCTCCTTGGACAGAGACCAGCACAGTCCCGTTTACAGAATGCTGTGTCACAGTGAACTGTGCTCCAGAGCAACTGCCAGCTTCTGAGCCATGTGAGTTACGATTCTGACAAATACTGGAGGATGAGAAGTCTTAAAGAAAAGGCCTTGGTACCCATGTAATCTCTCTGCTTTATACTGATCACCAAGCATGTGCTTCTGAAATATTTTATTGGATGTGTACAAGTGATTGCATATCATTGTCTGAACCAGCAGGAAGTCAACTATTAAACATACACTTTTCCAAAAAAGGCAATTTAATTTTACCAGGAACCAATGTCATCTTATATCCCAAGTCTCCAACCAACTTTCCAGTCCCTTCACCAGGTGTCTTAAAATCTGACTATTCTGAATTACTAAGCCCATGTTAGTTTACACTAGGATTCTGTGGTTATTCTCCATATTCTTGTTCCCCTTTATTGAGGGAAGCCTAAGCTTATGTTAATAACTTGCTCAAGGGTTATAAAGTGATACAGGTAAGAACAGATTGACATGTTTTAACTGCAGAGTCAGGGATTGTAGCTATAATGATCTGACTTTTAAAAATATTTTTTTTTGTTTTGTCTTTTAACAGATTTATCAGATTTACCTGAATCTTTTTAACAGATTCAGGTTGCTGGTGAACATGGCCTTGAGGTAAATCCTGCCCCTTGTTGAAATTTAATTTCAGTAGATTATTCATGGTATTTTAGGAATTGGAATATTTTACAGAAAAAGTTTTGTTTGGTTCTGTTCTAGACTTCTTTGTTTTCTTCTTGTAGAAGAAACATGTTTAATCAAAAGTTCTTTATGCTGAATAATTGTGATGCTTTAAGCTGGTCATCTGCCTTAAGTGGATCTTAAATGTTAATGGTCAGTGGCAATTCTAGATTTTTTTTTCTTAGTCAAATAAAAATTTCACTTAAACCTTATAGGTGTTAAGTTTTTATCGTTTTATTCATGTTCGTATTACATGTGAAATATTCCATAAAGCCTGTTAGAATCCTGAATTCAGGCTTGCCTGTGATCTCCTACTTCCTACCTGGCAGTTTCTATGTTGGTAGCTGAGAACAGTTTTGAATACACACATGTGTCTATAACTTGAACTATCTCTGTGCTTCATTGGCTATACTTTCCTTATTTCTGGGTAGTGATCCAGCTTGGCAGGGCAGGTGTGTGTGTACACATAAGGAGCTGTGAGATCATCAAGGTGACTTGTTAATTCAAGTATCTGAGCTGCTGTTAATATCAATAGGCAGAGCAGTGGTTGGATGAAGAAGATACTAATTTAGTCTATACGTGGTGTGTACCTGTTTGTGACATGTTAGCCATTAGGGGTTGAATGATGAATAAAACACTGCCTGCCTTCATGGAATTGGGCCTGGTAGAGGTCATTTCAAAGTTTAAGTGGGGTAAGTCCTCGGAACGGGGTGTTCAGAGTGCTCATTGCAGTGCGGGGAAGATAGGAGAGGGGAAGGCACATCTGGTTAGGTGGTGCTGGTCCATGGCTTCCCTGGTTCTGGTTGGGGACAGCTCCTTGCCTCCTCAAGTCTGTTACTGGTGCTAGTGACATGTCACAGATGTGCTGCAGCCATTAACACTTATGCATCTTTTCCCTTCCTTTCCACTGCCCCTCATCCCGAGCTCTGAAGGCCTTGGAGATTCAGGTAACTTTGCATGTAAACAATAGATGTGTACAATTTGACAACTTGAAAGACCTCTGGGTTCATGTTGGCTGAGCTCTTGTTTTATAGCTGGGCCTGGTAATGACCAGCCTATCGTCACACAGGCGGCAGTGCACAGGACTGGAATCCGGGTCAGGTGAAGTAAGTGTCAATGCACCAGTCTGCCAGATGAGAATGTGAGCCATAAGTTGTGCTCGGTGCATGGTGCTTGAATGCCAAGTCCAACCAGTCGAGGGGCGAGTGGCTGAGAGGGGTAGGTACGGAAGTCGGGGATCAAAATGGTCTAATAGAAAGCAACATGCTTTGGCATTGCAATGCCATTATGTATCTTCAGACACCCAGGCTTTTCCAAAGAAAAACACGGATGCACAAAGCAGTAGAACTGACAGCTGAATGTGTATAGATGCTGAGAAATGTCCACATTGAAAAATGACAGTTTTGAATTTTCATAGTCTAACAGAATGCCAATCTTCCTGGGGGACACCGTTATTCTTATGTCTGGAGTCATCTTGTTATGCAGGAACTCATACTTATGCCTGAAAATTAAATGTTGATACAACAAAGTTTCAGAAATTCTGTCTGGATTATTTGCAGAACATTTCATATTAATTTTATTCATATACTCCTATGCTTATGTTATTTTTTTAACTGATTACCAAAAAAGGCCCTTTCCAAAATTATATATCTTTTCTAAAATTTGTCCTAAGAGACTTTTATTTTTTTTTTATTTTTTTTTTTAGAGACTTTTATTTTTTAACTCCATTTGTTTTCAAGCAATCTGTTAACCTAAAATACTTAGGTACAGTAACATAAATTCTTACTACATAAAATTTGTATAGATATAGGTGTTTTGGAAATTTAGATTTTTAAGGTTCAGATGTATAAAACCTTTGTAATAAAGACATTTGAAACAGGCAGCCTCATGATCTTTCATGGAATAAAATGAGCCTCTTGGTAGAATCTGTGCACAAGCAAGCACTCACTCAGGCACCATTCTCAAACCTTCAGCCATCTGGGTTCAGCCATGGCCCCTGGGGGCCGTCTCCATTCACTGCAGTACCCTCTCGCCAGGCTCTGTATCCTTTGTGCTTTGAAGAATGGCCTGAACTGAAACCAGCCACAGGAACTTCCTACCCCTGCTATGTGCAGACATTTGCAGAGCTCAGCAGCAGCACGCTGGTCCACATGCCTGGGAGGAGCACTTGGAATAGCCTTCAGTGCATCAGGCTAAGCCAGCCTGTCTCCAGCACGAGTCACCTCATCTTCCCCTCTGCTGCTCCTTTCCTTTTCCTTAACTAAGAAGCCACTCTTCCTTTACCTCTTCCCACCACAGTAGAGTCAAGACTAAAGCAAGAAATACGAATCAGCTAAGATACCCAGCCCTCACCCTCCACTTGTAACTCGGTCCCTCTCTCATGTGTCTTTCGAAGATGGGACTGCAAGAAATTGCTCTGGCTCCAGTGCTCGGCTCTTGTCCTTCCTTTTTCATGCCATCTCATGTTCCCATCCTCTACTGTCCTCTGACTTCCCACCCCTCCCACTATACACAGACCCCTACTCTTCCTTTATTCTCTCTCTTGTTTTCCTCTGCCATTCGTTTTTCCTTTTATAGGAGAGGACACTTTGATTTTTAGTCTTATTTCAGGCAGGATCCAAATAAACCATTTGGCTCAGTGCCTGGTATTTGTATTCCTCAAACTGGGTCTAAGTTCAGTAAAGTCCATTCTAATCCAGATATCTTACAGGGGGCAAGCTGGTCTTCCCACATACGTGTGGGCATGACAGATAGTGTTTAACCATGATGGAGGCTCATGAGCAGAGAACATCGGATCAAATGTTAATAGGATTCAGCAAGCCAACGAGGGTCAGAGGCCCCGTGGTAGAAGAGGTACTAGGAAAATAGGATGAATTTTTACAATTTTTGAGGTGAAGGGAGGTTGCAATGATGGCTTTCTAAGTCTGACAATGTCCACCCCACTGGGGCCTCTTTTTGGAACTAGTCCATGCATAGAGGACAGAGTGCTTAGCAGCAGAAGCAAACTGGAATGAGCCATAACTATTTTAAGCCTCTGCCCACTTAGAAAGATGGAATTGGGGCTTCAGATCAAACTATCCGTTTAATAACATAAGTTCAACATGAAAAACCAATTACTTAGTGGTTAAGAATGCTGTCCTTGGAGCCAGACTGCCTGGATTTGATTTTAAGCTCTGAAAACATTGGATAGATGACATGACTGTTATGAGGCATAGCTTTTTTTTTTTTTTTTTTAAATGGGATAATAGAAGTAAATGGGCTAGTACACATTTAAGAGTGTGGAACAGTGCTTGGCACAGAACAAGCTCTCCATGAATTTTAGCTATTTTAATCCAAAAGAAAAGTACCCAAAGCTGCTCTTTCTCTTCTCATCTGGACTTTACGGAGAAGGGCTGGTAAAGAGACCTGTAATACCCTAAAAAGATTTACGAAACGTACTGTAGGCCTTAATTATTGCTAGTGAAACCTCTTGATCTCTTCTTTCAAAACAAACTTGAACGTTGGGTATCCAGATTTTACTTTACCTTGATGATGCAAATCTGTGCCTCATGCACCAAGACAGGCAGTTTGCTCCCAGGTCGTCCTGTTTAGGGACATCTTCAAAGGCCACACCCACCGTGTAGTCCACACGCTCATCCACCTCCACCTCCCAGTAATGGCGCCCTCTGATTGGAATTAGATTCCCCATGACAGCAACACACCTGGGTTTAGAAAGTGGAAACATGTGCTTTGGGGTGACCCAAGCCTGGCTGTGCAGGTGAGTGATCCCAGTGGTTGGGGTCGGTAGGAGGTGGTCTATAAATGTGGAGGTAGGTGTTCTGAACCACCTCCCTTGTGAAGCGACACACCCTCAGTTCATGATGCTGATGATTACAAGAGGATTATTACCCTGCTGGTATGGAGGCAGGATAGAAAAGCCGCTGTGTGCATTTTTAAATGACTGGCCTTTTTAGTACAAAAATAAAAGTTTGGAATTACTTGTTGAAAAGGCGGGGGGGGTGGGGCACCTGGCTGGCTCAGTCACTTAAGCATCTGTCTTCAGCTCAGGTCATCATCTCCGGGTCTTGGGACTGAGTCCTGCATCAGGCTCCCCGCTCAGCACAGAGTGCTTCTCCTCCCTCTGCCTCCCACCCCCGACCATATGTGCACTCGCGCTCTCGTTCAAATAAAATCCTTAAAAAGGGGTGGGGGAAGGGATTGAAACCTCAAGGAACTCTGTATAGTCCAGGGAACCACGTGCTTGAAGTTCAGGACCTATTCAGCACTGCTGGTGCTAGGACACTAGCATGGGGGGCAGTGAGGTGATGTATATCTTCCAGGCGTCTACAAGCATAATACAGGGATTCACATCACAGGGGCAGACCCAAATAGAGCAAATGGCAAATTCCTCACAAATGATGCTACCAGGAACAATTAGGTTTGCAAAGGTCAGAGTTCTCTTTTGTTTTACAACAATACAACATTCTTTAGAGAAAGGTTCTTGTTGGTAGTTGGACCACATCAGTATCTCCAAAATATTCCACTTCCGGCAGGAGATTCCTACATTAGCCAAACTCTGTGGCTCCCCAAATCCCTTGGCAGATTTGTTTAGCTGTCATTAACACATGATGTCTACTCAAACCTCAAGCTCTTATTTAAAGAAAGGCAGACTGCAGACATGCAGTGCCTCATTTGGATGTGCCTGGAGTCTTGGAAGCTTGACTACATACATTCTCCTACAAATGGACCTTGAGAGTTTGGGGAGGGGTTCTCGAAGGGAGTACAGCTACTCCTACACCCTTGACAGGGTGACCTTGACCTTGACTCCTACATCCTCTATCAGGGAAGGTCCTCTTCGACCCAGCCTGCAGCTTTGGGAGGCTCGCACAGGGGAGCAGCAGAGGAGCAAGGGGACTCCTGCCTCATCAGCCAGCTCAGATGCACCAACCCTGGCGATCTGTAGGGTGACATGTCGCAACCAGATCACCCTCACGTATTCAGACCCCAAGTTCTGAAGGCCAAGCAAAGCTTTGGGAAGGAGGCTGCAAGTGAAGGAACTCCTCTGTAAAACAAAGCGTCTCTACCTCAAGCTCCAGACCCACATCTCCACCCCCTGCTGTCTCTTTCAGAATTTCCCAAACAGGACTTCTCCATTCCTACCCCTCCCACTGACCAAACACGTGGGTTATTTACCCCACATGTTTTCTCCATTTTGGTTAATAGACTCATTATCCACCCAGTAACCCCCAGGCAAACTAGGAGAGGAATAATGCAGTGTTACAAGTTTAGCTTCTAGTTTAATTCTGACCCCAACCCTTATCTGGCAGTGTGCCCTTGGGCACATTCCTTTACTTCTCTCTGCCTCTTATGTAAAACCTTATGTGGTTTGGACCTCACAGGCTATTGTGGAAAGCACTTGAAACGAGTCTGTCACTTGATAAGCACTCCATAAATTACAATCCTGGACCCATCCCTCCCCTGCTCCTCCCTTAACCAGTTGGCCACTCTCCTTGCTGGTTTTATGCACTAAGGATCTACTGAGTCCATTGGCTCGGCTCATCTACCCTGTTACTGATTTTGTCAGGGCTGCCGCAGCCTCCCCTCTGATCTCCTTGTCCTCTGTGCCCCACCCACTCTCCCCTACATCCCCAGTTCACACTTCACCGCCCAGTGTGATCCTTTTCAAATAAAAATCTGATCCTGTCACTTCCCCTACTTGAATTTTCCCCAACCTGAAGGGTAAGATCCAAACTTGTTTCCATCTTTCCTGCCTCATCTTCCACCTCTTCTCATTATGGACCCTACACCATTGACACACTCAACTGCTCATCATGCTCCATACAGACGGTCTCTGGCTTCTGTCATTGGTGTAAGACACTGGATCTACCTCATTGGCCTGGAGGACTACCATTTGTCCTTCCCCCTGCAGGAAGCCTTCCTCCTTGGGACTCCTACAATGCCCTGTCCGTACTTCTACCTTATCTTTCATACGTGTGTCTTTGACACGTGTCTCCCCCACTTGCCAGTCTGAGTCAGGTGGGCAGGGACAGCATCCTTTTCTCTTTGTCCCCAGCACACAGCATGGTGTTTCACAGGGCAACAGATACATCGGTAAAAAGATACTGAAATGGGACTAACTCTGCTTGACTGGACCCCAGAAAGCCAAGAACAGAACAATAGATGGTGAGCTCTCCCATATTTCAAGGTGAGGTGCTAGACCACTTATGTAGGACTCGGCAGCCAAAAACTGTTTTGCAACTTTTAGTGCAACACCAAAAGGGCTGGAGCTGAGGATACTTGAGGCTCTGTCTGTACAGAGAGCTTTCCCTATGGTTCACACACAGTGAAGGAGCAGTGGCCTGGTCAAAGGTGTGTGTTTTCAGGGGACCAGGTGTGAATGGAACCCACTGAGGACACCTGTCTTTATATTGTTCTCAAGAGGATCCTGCCAGAGAGTTTCCTGTGAGGGCCCAGGAGACCTTGGTAGAACTAGAGCTATATAGCACTGGGTGCTGAGGTTGAGGGGTTGTGAGGGGCCTCAACGGGGAGGGGACTGCCTGAGACACATACCACCCTGGGACCAGCCAGGTACCAAGCAGGTTAAAAACAGGACAACAAGCCCAAAATGGAGTCCAGTACACTAAGCCCCATGTCACCAAACGGAGACAACTCAGTTATAGTTCAGCTCTCTCAGATATGGAATCTTAAACCACCAGTCACCACCTGAGGAGCACTGGTGAGGATATACCTGATAGGCACTGCTGTCCCTGAAGGAAATGAAGCTGCCACAACCACCCACTTGTTTGCCTACTTATAACTTCCTTGTTCCTGCTCACTCGGCCCATGAAGGTCTTCCATTTTGGACGGCTCCTTAGAGATCCTTTCCACCTGCTAGACTGGATGATGGCCAGTTCATAAATCAGTGAATAAAGCCAAGAATATCTTTAAAATCTGCTCAGTTGAATTTTTTCTTTAAACACAGGTAAGGGTTACTGAGTGACTCAGCAGTTGAATGTCTGCCTGTGACTCAGATCATGATCCCGGGGTCCTGGGATCGGGTTCCCCACAGGGAGCCTGCCTCTCCCTCTGCCTATGTCTCTTCCTCTCTCTGTGTCTCTTATAAATAAATAAATAAAATATTTATATATATATAATCTTTATTTTATATACAAGTAAGACCTTTATCACTTCTTATCCCTCTCCATCTCTCCATGCCCCCCAACCCTGGGCTGAATGGGCAGAGGCGAGAAAGGATAAAGTTGCTTTCATTATACCCCATGCGGTTGTGTTACGGCACGCGAACACTTACATACAGTAGGTGCTTAACATACACACACAGTAAAAACCCCAGTCCCAGGATAGTCTAGGACCCGGGCAGGGAGGCTGGATACAGTTTGCATCAGTGGCCTTTGTGACCCCCATAGAGGAGCCCCATTTCCTCCTTGGAAGATACTCCTGACTCTAAATCCAACCCACCAGGACCTTCTCTTCCTGACTCTGGGGAGGCTGAGAGCCACGTTCATTGTGTAATCCTGGAAATGGAATTAGCTCTTGAACTTAACCTATCTGTGTTCTTCCACTGCTTTGACTTTTCTATTTCAGTAATGTATGTTTGCCCCTTAAGTCTGCTTTTAGTATTCAGAAAGAATGAAGGCATAAGTAAATGGTTTCAGCATGAACTGAGCACTAAGGTCTGGAAACAGCTACAGATCTGGACAGATGGCGCACATCTTTGCAGGACCACCCCTCCCTCAGGTCATGCACTAGCACAATCCCTGTCTCTTCCACCAATGCTAGCTCAGATTCCATCCTGGGTTTTCATCAGGAGTTTTATTTTTTTAATGATTTTATTTATTCATGAGACACACACACACACACACACACACACACATACACACACACACACACACACACACACAGGCCGAGGGAGAAGCAGGCTCCCTGCGGAAAGCCTGATGTGGGACTAGATCCCAGGACCCCAGGATCATAACCTGAGCTGAAGGCAGACGCTCAACCACTGAGCCACCCAGGTGTCCCTTCATCAGGAATTTTAAAATAAGGTTTCACAGTGTAGGAGAGAGAGCGCGGGCCAAGCCCTGGGAGACCTACCTCCTTGCTTGGCTCTCCCACTGCCTGTCAGTGTGACTCTCATCACCGCTTCATGGTCAGACTCGCCCCGCTTAGTCACCCAGGACCCAACCTCAGAGGCCCACGTGTCTTCAGCTCACACCAGCCAGACCCTTGCCCTCCACCTCCCCAGCCTCCCCTCCCCACCAGACCCCTCACCCCATGTCCATTTCTGGGGCCTCTTTCCATCTTCAAGGCGGCATCTGTCCTAATCTATGTTTCCCTGAACTACAGCAAGGATTAGGAAGGTTCACAGAACATTCCAGTGGAATGTATTTATAAAAGCCTTAAATGAGCATGAATCAGCAAAAATTGCTAGATATTCAAAAATTCAGGGCACCTGGGTGACTCAATCAGTTAAACGGCTGCCTTCAGCTCAGGTCATGATCCCAGGGTCCTGGGATCGAGCTCCACATCCGTCTCCCTGCTCAGTGGAGAGCCTGCTTCTCTCTCTCTCTCTGCCCCTGTCCCTGCTCATGCTGTCTTTCTCAAACAAAGTACCTGGTAAACCGGGTGTTACTAGGGAGCGGCTCCTTTGCGAGGGTTTTCCTTTCGCTTCGCACAACAGTCAACCCGTCTTCAGAGATGGTCAGCCAGGGATGGCAGGTGTGCTCATTCAGGTGAAAGCAGCTGCCTGCGAAGGCGGAAACACATGCAGACCCAGCCCATCACTCCATCACTGCTGCCAGCTCCTCTCGGAAGCCTGGGGCTTGTGGGGTCCCACCCCCCCCACCCTGTTACTAATGAGTGGGGCAGCTAGTGGGGGGCGTCCCTGGGCCTTGCTCCCAGCTAGTGATCTGCAAGTCTTAGCTCATTCAATCCTCACAATTACCCTTAGAAACAGCTGTTACATTTGCACTTCTAGAGGAAAACACCGAGGCACCAGGTTGTTAAAAAGAACAGGCAAATGACAGAACTCAAATTTGAACCCCCAGGCCCTCTGATTCCGGAGACTTTGTTCTTAACCAGGAGGCTGTAAACGCCTGCAGGCAGACAGGAGCCTCTAATCCACCTGCCAGGGGAAATAGGAATTGGGATTCTTAATGATCAGTTGGACAAAAGGAAGTAAAATTCAACATTTCACTTAAGGCCGTGGGGGAGAGACCTCCCCAAATCACAGTTAAAACAAAGCTCACCACAAAGTGGTACGGAATAGATTAACAAATTATTTTGTAAAAAATCCATCATATAAGAGCACAGTGACTCATTCTACACTCCTGTGTCTTAACCAAGTTCTGTTTTTCTCAAGTTCCTGTCCTGTCACTCCTCTTCATTTCAAACCTGAGTTTGGGCATCACCATCAAGCTGTTCACAATTATTTTCACAGTTAGCTGCTACTGGAAATTTCATTTACTGTCTGCACTCTCCAGCAAGGGGCAGGCTGGGTCTTCCCCATCCCCACTGTCCCCAGCTGATGCAGCACATGGTCCTTGCTCCTGGTGCGCTAGTTCTAACAGAGGAGCATTAAAAAAAAAAAAAAAAAAAAAAAGATTTTTTTATTTGTTTGAGAAAGACAGCATGAGCAGTGACAGGGGCAGAGGGAGAGGGAGAAGCAGGCTCTCCACCGAGCAGGGAGACCGATGTGGAGGCTCAGGTCGTGATGCTGGGGTCCTAGAAATGAGTCCTGCATTGGGCTCCCCGCATGGAGCCTGCTTCTCCCTCTGCCTGTGTCTCTGCCTCTCTCTCTCTCTCATGAATAAATAAATAAAATCTTTAAAAAAATAAATAAAAGCCCAATGCGGAACTTGACCTCACGACCCTGAGCTCAAGACCTAAGCTGAGGTGAAGAGTTTGATGCTAAGCTGACTGAGGCACCCAGGCACCCCTTCTTCCATAAATATACACTCTTAAAAAGAATTATATAAACAAACTAATTCAGAGATGACTGAGTAATCAAGAACTGGCTGTACCTTTTGCTCTGTTCTCTTTTACTGAAACAGCCAGAATTTGACATTTCAAAACACTAGGTCAGCACAGAAAATGAGAAGGGCCAGCCAAATAAAGGCAGGCCCTGGGCCAACAGAACAGAAAAACCGGAGTCCTAATCCCACCACTAGCCTGCACCAGCTCTGGGGCCTTTGGTGGCCACTCAGCTTGTTTTTCCCATCTGTGTGGAAGAAACACCGTGGGAATTAATCACACACCTTTCCTCCTAGTATTGGAAATGAGGACAAATGACACAATGTTCCTTAGGGAATGATCCCAGTCAAGAGTATGTCATCCTCAGAGCCCAGACCTAGCTCCCTGCTTCTGCTTCCTACCTGCCAGCCACCCAGTCAGCCGGCTGAGCTGGACTGGCTCTGTGCTGTGTGGGGAGAGCCACTGGGCTCCAGTGCACCATGACAGAGCTCAGAACCCACAGCTAAGCACTGCCAGGAAAGCGGAGGTATGGAATGTTGCTGGTGATGTCGCTGCTCATTCAGGATCTGGACAGTACATGTGATAGTCATATGACAGGAGTATGGCAAGTAAGATGGGGAAGTGGCTGGGGCTTGGGGGTGTGGGCACCCATCAGGGCCAGACAGGGTGTAGGGAGAGGCTGAGCAGTCAGGTCCAAGCTGGCCTGTGGTGGGTGGGAGATTCTTGGGCTGAAAGCAAGAACAGGAGACAAGCCAAGGCCAGCAGCTCTTGCTGGGAATAAAGACGCCATTCCAAGGGTAGTATGTGGCCTGAGTGAGCTGTGAGGTGTCTGGACCCACCAGATCTGGCTGACAAGCCTCTAGTCTACCTGAGGACATGGAGAAAACCCCTGAGTGCTAACGTTTGCTTTGCTACCAAGCTGCTCTGAGTTGGGCCTGAGTACTCCCGTCTATAGAGTGGGACCACGGGGCCTCTATCCCCGACCCCCTTCCTGGCCTGACTTGCCACATTTTCCAGCCAAGTCATGCAGCACTGGCCTTCCACAGAGTGGCTCCCTTAGGTCCTAGGGAGCGTGCGGCCTGGGCACGTACCAGTGGTGTAGATTGTCACAGGTTCGCTCCTTGCACTGGGCCCCCCCACGTTGAGGGCTCGCACGTAGACCGTGTAGCTCTGCCTGGGATGCAGCTGCACCAGGGACTCGCAAGTGGGGATGCCCACAACTGACCTGGGCAAAAAGGCAGGGCCTCAGTTACTGAATGGTGGGGCCTGGTGGCCAGTTTCCAAGCCGAGAGTATAAACCCAGCCTCACACCCCTGTCCTCCCACCAACAGCAGCACAGCCAGGAGTGTTTCCTCCCACTTTCCTTGTTCTTTGTCACTCCTTGTGTTTGGTCTCTCTTGTCTCCGGGTTCCCGACCCTGGTGTCCCAGGCACCTCGAGCCACGGCTTGATGCCGTGTCTGTGGAGGCAGGCAAGAGGGGGATGCGGCGTGCCCCCAGCTGTCTGATGGGTCAGAACCCCCCCTGCGGGCAGGGGCTGAGGACCACCTCCCGAAGCCCAGCTCTGGGCCCTGACCAGGCCTCAGTCTGTGTTTATAAACAGACAGAAGCCCCCTGGGAACAATCCGATGTATTTAAATTCTACAACACACAATACACACCCCTAATTGCCACTGACTATTCCTGCAACTGTTAAACCCATTTCAGCCCAGTGGGAGAGAGAAGACTTTGGGGTGATGCCTGTTCACAAGTTCAACACCCTCACCCTGAGGCCTGGGTGTCCAGGTCATCCCGAAGGTTGCAGCTCCAGGCCAGAGGGGCACTTTCACACTTCATCCAATTAGTATTAACCAGACACCTTAGGCTCCAGACACCATAGAGGGAGGCTCTGGGGAAAACTGAATGTAGTCCTGCCCTCACAGAGCTACAGTCTGGATGGGTAGAGAGGCACCCCTCAAGCCATCACTGGAGAAAATGTAAGGTGGTAACCGTGACATGGTGATGCATACATACTACAGGGTGCATGATGCTGGAGAGGTGACTTCTGAGCTGAGACCTGGAGAATGACTTGGAAGTAACTAGGATGAAATGGGGACAGGAGTGTCCTACATGGAGTCACACAGCA
The DNA here is from genome assembly GCF_018345385.1 of Vulpes lagopus. NCBI lineage: Eukaryota > Metazoa > Chordata > Mammalia > Carnivora > Canidae > Vulpes > Vulpes lagopus. The sequence goes on from NC_054827.1 coordinate 114,784,998, forward strand.
CGTGGCAGGAAGGAGCACGGGAAGTAGGAGAACTAAAATAGGACAGTGTGGCTGGACCCAGAGAGGGAAGAGAAGCTGGTACAAGATGAGCTCGAGATGCAGGAAAGGCCTAGCCTAGGAAGGGATTTTGTCTTTTCTTCAAGATGCTTAGGTTTGTACTAGGGAACAGGGACCACCCCAGGTCACCTCAGTCACCGACCAGCCTTCTGGTGACCCCCATCATTATGGGCTGGTCCCAGGCATCAGGTGCTCCTAAAGTATCAGCACAGATTGCAAAGAAAATCCGGATCATTCAGGTGGCCAGAACTGTTGGGCCGCTCCCGCCTCATTCCTGAGTATCTCTGGAAGTAACCCTGATATGGCTGTGGATGCATGGATTCTACCAGGAGCAGAGGGTGCTCAGGATAGATGGCCGGGCTCCAAGCCTACATTCAGCATAGAAGAATCCGTCCTTCCTAGCAGTTGACACCAACCCTGCCTCCTCCCTCTCTCCAGAGCCCTGGAGGTGGTGGCTGGTCCTGGGCTGCCCGGATGGTTCATTCCCTTTCCACAAACTCCAGGACTGCCCAGTGGTGAACCAGAGGTGTGTCCATTTGTCCCCCACTGCACACAGCTGCATGCTTGTGGGATCTGCGGGCACCCTGTGCATGCTGAGTCCAGCCCTCATCCGCCTGTGAACACGTTCAGCTCCACCAGCCTGGGGCGATATGAGCCTTCCGGCCTTCCTCCATAGATATGAGGTTCTTTGTACGCTGAACTCTAACCTCTCATTTTGCCTCAGGATGCTCTCCCTCTCCTGTAAATTCCAGCCTGGTGGGTCTTTCGGTTTCTCCAGCACCCCATACGCTTGCTTGTTTTCTTGGTTTTCTATTTGCCCCCGCTTGTTGGCCAGCTCTGTGGGGGACCCCAGCACAGGACACAGCACCACCTATGCCCACAATACTTTTAGGAATAATGAACTGTAAATCGTTGTTGGGCTGAGAAAGCCAACCCGACACTTAAAACATTTATTCACCTGACATGTGCCTTCAGTAATAACATTCCAGCAACTTCTCATGAAATCGAAGCAGCCCCAAATTAAGGTTCCCATGTGCCCCAAACTCCAACCACCGACCCCCACTCTAGTCCCCATGCATTGCCTGAGCTGGGTCACCACATGAGGTGTCAAGGCCTCTTGCTCCCAGCAAACATCCCCCCGTGACTCACTCGGTTACACCTGAGGGTTCAGGCGTTTCTGCCTGGGTCAGTTCCACTGTGTAAGAGTCCACGGGATTCAGGTTTCCGGACTCCCAGCAAATCAGCGCTGCCTCCTCGCAGCTCTGTATCTCTTTGCTTTTTATGATGGGCGGGGAAGGCGCTAGGTGCAGGACAAAGGGAGAGGAAGACAGCCATGTGTCCGGCGTGGGGCCACACAGCATGGCCACTGTCCTCGCACAGAAGAGATTCAGTGCAAGAAAAAGCAAAGCATGCGCAACAGACAGAGGCTCTGTGCCCCCCTCCCTCCTCCCGCCAAATTCATGTGCTGAAAACCTACTTCCCCACATTATGGTGTGTGGGATCTCTGGGAGAGGAGAGGGAGGACATCTTTTATAAAAGAGAATGAAAGATCTCTGTGGCCCCTTTCTGCTGTGTGAGGACACAGCTGGAACACAGCCCACCATTTCCAAACCAGGAAGGCTTCTCATCAGACACTGAATATGCCAACACCTTGATCTTGGACCTTCCAGCCTCCACAACTGAGAGAAATAAACATGTGTCGGTTATAAGCCACTCTGTCTGTGGTGTTCTGTTACGGCCACCCAAATGGACAAAGACACAGAGAATCCCTTTCCCATGTTCCTGGAGCAGAAGGTGGCTGAAGGGTTCTATGGCCCTGCGATTAGGAGCAGGGCTTTTTTGATATTTTGAGACCAACTCTGAGTGAATGTCCCTTCCATCCTCGGAATACAGATTGCATGTATTGCATGAAAGAAAATATACAGCTATTCCTGCCCTGCCAAATAAGATCGAGCGTCTTGCCACATCTAGAAAGCTGTGACTCCTGTGTCCCCCTGGAATGAAGGTCCTGCTCCAGAAACAAGTGACCCCAATTACCTGTCATGTACACCACACACTCGCTGGCAGGGCTGGGGCCAGTCCTGTTCTGAGCCGTGACCCAAAATTCATACTGTGTATTTGGCATAAGATTTGTCACTGAGCAATATGTTTCTTTGACAGTCATTGTAAACTCTGGGGGAAAAAAAAAAGGACATGATTCAACCCTAAAAATAGGCTAATAGCTCCAAATGAGTTGTGCTGTAGTAGATTACAAAATTGGCCACAGATTCCTCCCACCCCTACACGTGCACTCCTCTGCAGTTTGACTCCCTACTCTTTCAAGAGGTTCATTTTTTCCTGCCTTCCCTTGATGGGCTCAGCCATGTGACTTGCTGTAGCCGGTGGGACAGCAGCAAACAGGATGCTAGCAGAGGCTTGGGGAATGCCCGTGAGCAGGCGCTTGTCTTCTTGCTGCTGAGAACACATCCATTTCCATGTGAACAGGCCCAAGCCAGCCTTCTGGACAATGAGACCAGGTGGACAGAGGGCCCCAGACATCCAGGTCATCTCATCCATCCTAGCCAAGTCCCCAGATTTGTAAGTGAGGCTATCCTAGACCATCCAGCCCTACTCAAGCCCAGACCAGAAGAATGGACAGCCAACTCACAGAATTATAAGAAACAGTTTATGTTTGTCATGTTAAGCAATAAGTTATATATAGATGCATACAGTAGAGTGGGCTAAGGTGTTCTAACTGCTACACCTCCAAACCTCCCCAGATTCTTGGAAGGCAGTGATATGTCATTAATCCACCCTCTAATAACAGTTCTTTTATTACAAAGTGGTCCATTAAAAAGATCTTCACAGATGGTCATGACACAGCCCAAATATCCTGGCTTCCTCTGTGTATCTTCATAGAGTGCCAGCAGGGTCAATTCACAACAAGAGTTAGGCTTAGTCAGGTCTGGCTTCTTGGTCTCTGATCTCCTGTTCCAAGTCTTCCTCTTTCCCCACTATACTCTAACTTTAGTCTTTGTTCAGACCACCCTCACCATCTGTTCACCTTATCCTGACCTCACTCAGCATCAGTTAGAATTACTTTCCTTAAGAATTCCCGTTCCTTCCTACATCCTGGGCAGAAAAACAGTCCTCACTTTCAGCACTTTGACCCCTCCACCTGCCTGGCCTGGTACAGCGAGCAAAGCTCTGTACAGGGGGGATTCCTGGGTGGCTCAGCGGTTTGGCGCCTGCCTTTGGCCCAGGGCGCGATCCTGGAGTCTGGGGATTGAGTCCCGCGTTGGGCTCCTGGCATGGAGCCTGCTTCTCCTTCTGCCTGTGTCTCTGCCTCTCTCTCTCTCTCTCTCTCTCTCTCTCTCTCTCTGCCTATCATGAATAAAAAAATAAAATCTTAAAAAAAAAAAAGTACAGGGAGCCTGCAGACTTGATTCTTGTCCTGGTTCTGCTATCACCCATGTGTTCCCATGGACAGCTTGTTTCTCTCCGGGGTCTCAGTCTCTGTATTCATAAAGTGGAAATCCCTAAGGCCCTGCCACCAATCTCACTCTGCCTCCATGCACACGGGACAGGTCTTGCCAGGCTAGCCTTGGTCCTGGAATTCCTTCAGGCACTCAACTAGGGCTCCTGCACTGTCTGGGCCTCTCTTCTCAACAGGCACATGGCTTATCTGTTATGTGGGGTGGGGGGAGGCAACTACCCCGAGCCTAGCCCCACACCAGCCAGCTCCATTTCCCAGGGAGGAAGATGGGCTGCCCACTGGGAGGTGAGGGTCCATTCCCAGGAGGTTGCTCAACCTGGGAATGTGAATCTGAGCAGCAGTGGCCCTTCCAGGCTGCAGAGGCCCCCTCACCCTTCATGGGGGTCTCCGTGCTACCCCTCCAGTTTCTACCAGCACAGGGTTGCTCTGAGAAGAGCCAGCCTACCCTCCCCTCACATGCTAGGCCCACTGGAACCCAGACAGCCCAATTGGGCCTCCTCCAGGACAGGCGTCCCCACCCTTCGTGCACACAGGGCATCCAGGGCATCTAGGGCATCCAGGGCTTCATCCCAAGGGCAACTCTGACCTGACAGCTCTATCTACACTCCAGACACCTTAGCCTGGCCTTGTGACTCTCCCAGCCAGGCCCCAATTTGCCTTTCTCACCCTTTCTGTCACGCTCACCTGCCTGCATCCTGTCCTCTGAGTAGCTCCTGGATCATGACAGCTCCAAGGAGCTGGATGCACAGATGCATCCCACCTCCGCCCTTCTGAGTGCTAGGAAGACAGGGCCCTAACCTCTGAGGGCCCTCAGCCATTCCAGAGCACGAGTGTGTTCTTAGCAGAGCCTCACCTTCTGGGTCCTTCCCAGGTAAGCTGTCCTGCATTGGCCGGTAGGACAGCTGATAGCTCTCCACGGTGTCATCAGAGTATAAGCTCCAGCACACGCGGACAGAGGATCCCGTGGCTGAGTTAGGGGTCTGTGGGTTTATCACTGGAGCAGAAGGAGCTAGATGAAGACAATAGAGAAAGACAAACACAAGTGAGAAGCCTTGTAGAGGTGTGGGATGGGCGTGACCCCTGTCATAGGTCTATTGCACCCCCCACCACACACACACACACACACACACACACACACACACACACACACCTACACATACCTACAAGCTTTGGAAGTGGAAGCAGCAGCCCAGATTGGACAAGGTCAGGAAAGCCAAACCCCTCAACCTTGAGTCTGCAAGCAACAACCAGCATGTCCATTCTTGCTCTGACAAATCCACGCAAGCTTGGGGAGAAGGGGTTGGTGACAAATCCCCTCCAGCTTGGGCTGGATTGTGGTTTGCCGGACCTGCCCTAGGTATGGGTCCTTTGGCCCCTTCTACATCATCCAAAGATGGAAGACAGCCAGAACCACAGCAGTGCTATCTGCAGCCCTGAAGTGAACCAAGGAGTCTGAGAAGCCTTCAACAGGGAAGCTCTGTTTTCCTTGGGGGACCCATCCAACAGCCATGTCTTTGTTATAATGAGAGAAGACTGGGTTGGGTGAAATTGTGCTTTTGGGAACCATTATCATCAGACTCCAGCAACTGCGTTGATTCTTTTGTTCTCTGGAGGTTGATACTTCTGTCTTACCACTCTCCAGACTAACACATATGTAGGAAGCACTGCTTGTTTCCCTCTATGATTCTTCCCTCCAACCCAGCCTTTGTACGACCACCTTAGCTTCCAATTCTGACATTGCTCAGTCCAGGTAAGAGCATGACCAAACTCAAAAGAGTTTACTTAGCCACTGCTCAGCCTTTCTTCTCTGGTCAGGGCCTGGAAGGTCCTAACGTGACAAAGGAGAGGAAGAGGAGGAAGAACCCATATCCCCAAATGACAAAGTCCAGGATATATAGCATGTGTCCTTCTATACCCTGCAAGGAATGGCCCCGCAGCAAGAACATCAGGAGCTTCAGTAAGAAGAGGGGTGGCCCTGGGGTAGGTACTCCACACAGGAGGCTTCGAATGCAGGCGGGAGGGTGGTAGTCTGCATGGAACCTGGACTTGGGGGTGAAGAGAAGTGTCAATGTTTTTCAAACTCTGACATGGGTGATACTGCCTTTCCTTCCAAATGTCTGGGCCTGATTATTTGGGCAGCACCATCCCTAGGATGGGAAAGCTCATCATAGCTCAGTGAAATCACCCCTTGAAAAACACAAATCAAAACCACAATGAGATACCACTTTACCCCGGTGAGAATGGATAAAATTAACAAGACAGGAAACAACAAATGTTGGTGAGGATGTAGAGAAAGGGGAACTCTCTTGGATTGTTGGTGGGAACGCCAGCTGGTACAGCCACTCTGGAAAAGAGGATGGAAGTTCCTCAAGAAGTTAAAAAAAGAACTATCCTATGACCCAGCAATTGCACTACTGGGTATTTGCCCCAAAGATACAGATGTAGTGAAACAAACGGGCACCTGCACCCCAATGTTCATAGCAGCAATGTCCACAATAGCCAAACTGTGAGAGGAGCCATGATGTCCTTCGACAGATGAATGGATAAAGATGTGGTATATAGATACAATGGACTATTACTCAGCCATTACAAAGGACAAATACCTATCATTTACTTTGACATGGATGGAACTGGAGGGTGTTATGCTGAGTGAAACCAATCAGAGAAAACAATTATAATATGGTTTCACTCATATGTGGAATATAAGAAATAGTGAAAGGGACCATAAGGGAAAGGAGGGAAACTGAGTGGAAAAAAATTAGAGAGGAAGACAAACCATGAGAGACTCCTAACTCTGGGAAACAAAGGGTTGCAGAAGGAAAGGTGGGTGGGGGGATGGGGTAGCTGGGTGATGCATATTAAGGAGGGCACATGATGAGATGAGCACTGGTGTTAACACTGTATGTTGCCAAATTGAACTTAAATTTTATTTATATGTATAAATTACTTAGAGGAAGAAAAAGAAATCATCCCTTGAACCATGAGTCTAAGAATGGATGGATGTCCAGTATCCCATCCAGTTGAGGATTAAGTAAACAAATTAATGTATATATTAAAATGATGTTATAGATCAGTACAAGAAAATATTAATCATAATTGTTTTGATAAAATAAGGTTGCAAAACAGAAGAATTCCCTTTTTATTTTAAAAAACTTGTGCAGGGGATCCCTGGGTGGCTCAATGGTTTAGCACCTGCCTTTGGCCCAGGGCGTGATCCTGAAGACCCGGGATCGAGTCCCACATCAGGCTCCCTGCATGGAGCCTGCTTCTCCCTCTGCCTGTGTCTCCACCTCTCTCCGTGTGTTTCTCCTGAATAAATAAATAAATTTTTTAAAAAATTTAAAAAAATAATAAAAAATTTAAAAAACCTACGCAAAAGAAAAATCTAAATGATATACATAATATTTTTACGATGTAGTTGGGTGTTGGTGAGAAAGAGGTGTGCAGCCAAGAAAAAAAAAAAAGAAAACCAAAACCCCGAATACAGGATTATTCTTAGAAATAAATAATCACAATGATATTTTTAGGAGCTTTCTGGTACCATGTGACATGCCATACATGTATTACCTCATGTAATTCTTACCATATCCCAGGAGGCATTATTATGTTCATTTTGCAGACAAGGAAATCAAGACTCAGAGAAGTTAGGTAAGTTGTCCAGAGTCACACAGCTATGAAGTGGCAGGCCTGGGATTCTCACCAGCTCCACAGGATCCCAAAGCTCACTTCCTAGCCGCTGTGCTATTTAAGTAAATAAACTTCAGGCTGCTCACTTGGAGTGACTCAGGCAGAACAGGTGTTTATGAATCTGGGCAGCCTATAAACAAAAAGTATTTCAAGGCTGCCTGGGGCCAAATGTTGGTTGACTCCCTGGAAGTGAGGTGGGTACTTACCCCAGAGGGAGGTCGGCCTCTATTCTCACTTGTACAAGCCATAAAGACATGAAATTTGAGTGAAAAAAAAAAAACTTTGCTCTTAAATCTTTATGATGTTTTTAACTATCAATGCTCAGGGAACTTGAACTTTCTGTGAGGTGCACACACAGGGTAAACATGCACCTGGGATGGTGTTAATGGAGCCCATCAGCTGCTCTACGTCAGAGAAGTCCAAGGTCTGATCTTCAAAGTCGGGCTGTGCAGAGATTTCCACATCTGTTTCTGTATTCAAGAATTTTCCAAGTCTGTTGGTATAAAAGGACACACTGATAAGAACAAAGGGGTGTACTCCTGGGGGTATGTCTAAGGAGCTGGATGACTGGTAATAGGTGCGAAGGGCCTCTTTGCTGAATTTTTCTTTCTTTATTTGAACATGCCGCTGGCTTCCTTCTGCCATCTGCTTTGGTGACTGACCCAGGGGGTCTCCAGTGGGGATGGGGTGGATTGGTTTCTGCATTTGATGGGAGGGGAAGAGGTGGGGTCATTTTGGGGGGCACGCACCTATGAGTTCCACATCTGTGCCCTCTGGAAGACCTTTTGGGTGCTGACCTGGAGGCTCCCACCCCCAGGCCACCCTAGGCCCCATGATGTACAGACTCTGGGGTTTCTTCTCTATGGGGCCAAGGGTACTCCACCTGCTGACAGTGGACGGGTTCTCTGAATTTTCTTGCCTCTTGGCAGTCATGGGGTTTGTAAGTCGCAGGGGCAGAATTTGAAACCAGGTGTGTCTTTTCCCAGTTCTCTTAATCCTTATATTATCAAGTTTCAGCATTGCTTTAGAGACACTGCCTCCTTTAATTCCCATAAAACTATCCTGTCTGCAGATAAGGAAGGTGGATTTTAGACTGACTGGACTAGCCCAGGGACATCGGGTAGCAGGATTTGAACTCCTGTCTGATTCCACAATGTGTGCATTTTCTGTGGTACATAGTCTGGATCTTGGCACAGCTTGGGGGTGGGTGCTGGAGACACTGGATCCTGGCTCCTCCTGGTGAAAGGAGGGGCTCATGGAGGAGACCTGACATCGGGCTTGCTGGCTGGGCCTCTTGCTTCTAGCCCTGGGATCCTGAGATTTGGTACTAGTGGGTCCTTGTGACCCCCATCATCCCTCCAAAGCCAGTGCTATTGGATCTTCTGGGCAGACACAAAAGCTGAAACTGGGATCATATACCCAAGTGGAACCAAATCTATTTGGAAGACTAGAGGAGAACAAACAGTATAAGAAAATATATTTCAAGGGGGATCCCTGGGTGGCTCAGCGGTTTGGTGCCTGCCTTTGGCCCAGGGCACGATCCTGGCGTCCCGGGATCGGGTCCCGTGTCAGGCTCCCGGCATGGAGCCTGCTTCTCCCTCCAGTGTCTCTGCCCCCCTCTCTCTCTCTCTCTCTCTCTCTCTCTCTGTGTGTGTGTCTATCATGAATAAATAAATCTTTAAAAAAAAAAAAAATATATATATATATATATATATATATATATATATATATATATATATTTCAGGACAAAAGTATTACCTGTCAGCCATGGCCACGGCGTCCTAAAAAGGAGGAGGAAAAGGAGAAAATATTAAACCAATTTTGGAAATAAATTTCCTTTTCAAAGTATATAATGATTAAAAACACATCTTAAAACTGAGCAGCCATAGCCCCCACTCTAGCAAGATCACTGTGCCAAGCCGAGCACTGGCTCCATACTCCTCTCCCAGCTCCTCCCCATGAGCTGCGTGAGCACTCCCACTACAGGTGCTGTTTCACACAATCAGTTTGAAAGACTGAGTAACCATCCATTGAAGGGGAACTCCATTGTTTATTGAATCATTCCTCTGTTAATGGACATTTTGGCTGTTTCTAAGGTCTCATCATTTCCAATATCAGTGAGAACGTTTTCGTTCATATCGCTTTCTACACATTCGGGATTATGTCTCTGAGATACAGTGATATTGTGGGGCCAGTGGTTCAAAAGGCCTGCATGTTGGGGGCTCTAATGGTACCTCCCCACTTGCTTTTCAGCTTCTGTTGTGGGTCCCTTGTCCCAGGCATGGCAGGAAGGAAGTGCTGCTGGGTTCTGAGGCACCATCCACCATCCACCCACCACTGTGGGCAGGGGCAGAGTGCAGGCCATATTTGGCAACTGGGGGAGCTCTGGTGGCTGAAGGCCCCTCCCTCACATCCTTGACACCACAACTGTCCCATATTCCTGTGGGTCCTTGTGAAGAAAGGGGACCCCACCTCTGACTGAGATTAAAATTCCCACAGCCCAGCAGCATGGGGCCTTGAGGTCAGATCTAACTAGATTTCAAAGAAATTAAGAAATGGACTTTGAGGATGGCATGTTTGAGTTTATAAAAATTTCAAATTGGTGCCCTTATAACTGGAGAGTCAGAGGTGCCTTTTTAGCCTGGACACACACACCACCACCCCCAGCCGCCAGGCTTCTCGAGGCCACCTGAGGTGACAAGAAAACTCTGAGTGCTGATGTTGCTCAACTCCTGGGTGAGGAGACAGATCTCTAGTACAGAGGGGCTGAGCCCCCTGGAGGCTTCAGTAATGGTGCAGGGGAGGGGTCAGTCATGTCCCAGTCAGCTCAGCCTCTCGTGGCAAAGCTGTGCAGGGACATGGGAGACCACCTCGCCATCATGAACATCCAGCAATCAGATGGATGCTGCCCACAGCAGTCAACTGCAAGGTCTCTAGGCAGAGACGGGCTGCTCTAACCTGTCCTAGCCATACTGTGACTTGGGTTCCTGACCTCATGTCACCTCATGACTGACCTTGATGAAGTCAACCTTCTCCTCATGGCACATCTCCTCTATGTTTTCCATGAGTTCCTTGCAGGTGTCGAGGTTTTCCCCACAGCTGACCAGCTGTCCATACAAGGTTTCCAACTTTGCTTTCTTTTTCTCCCCTAGAGCTTGTATTTTTTCTTCATATTTTTGAGCGAGTGTTTCTAAGATCTCGTTGTAATGTGACTCAAAGTTTTGTTCCTGTCTTCCGAAGTTCTCCTGCAAGATAGTTGATCTCAGCCATCAGCTTGGTGAAATGTGGTGTGTTGGCAACAGAGCCATTTGGGGCATGAAAACGTATCCACCCAGAGATATCTTAGTCACCTCCCCTGGTCTTAGCTTCTTTTGCCAGGATGCCGGGGTGTGCACAGCAGGAGCTAGGAAGAGGAGTCTGCAGCTAGAACCCCTGGGATAATCTCAATGAGAAGCTCTGCTTTCTCTCCTGGCAGCATTTTGCAACCCTCACCCAGGGGAGGAAGGGTTGTGGCCAGATGGCACTGCCTAATGGATGGGAGTGCAGGATGACAGGGGGAGACTTGTGATAGTACTTAATCCTGGGGCACAGCAGATGTGTAATATTAATTAAAGCACATCAAATACTGGTCCTCTTACTTAGGTTGGAAAGTCAAGAGAGCTCTGCGGGTTCTGACCGATGTCACCCTCACCAGATAACAGAGACATTTCCAAAGAAGAAGCCCTTAGGATTCAGGGAGTATTTGCTGAGCCTCTTCTATTTGCACAAGATTTGCTCAGAATGGCACTGGTGTCGGCGTAAACGAGAAGACTCAGAGTCTTCCCTGAGGGTGATTGACTTTGATCTGAGATGCACTGCCAGTGGGAGTATAGGGAGTTCTGTCCAGGTGGTTGCACACTTATTCCTACCACTACCTTCGCTTGTTCCTTCCCTGTACCCTGCAGAAGGGATTTGTGCCATAGTTCTCCTCCCTCTTAAGACTGGTGGTGAAGAAGGTCCAGCTTCACAGGAAAGGGGCTTGGGGCTCAGCTAATTCATATGAGATGCTCCTGCAGATTAATAGAAGCGGAGCACTTGCATGAAGAGAAGGGAGGTAGAAAGTCTCCCAATCCTCTGTCCTGGGGCACTTTATCTGGATGGTGAGGCTGAGTGCTGGCATCACAGTGGTACTACATGTCTCAGAGGCTGACCCAGGGCTGTGACATGTTTGGTGATAGGCACAAATGTGTATTAATCTGATAAGATACAGAGAACAGCTGGGGAAAGGAACAAGGAAGGATGGCTGCCTTGCAGGGCCCTGTCAAGCCTGGGCCATGCAAGAGCCCCACCTGGCAGTAGGGCTGAGGCTAGAAAGACAGAGAAGCTTCCAGTTCAGGAGAGAATGTGGACAGGTACCTGGTTCCAGAAGATAGATCCTCCTAAGGTCCCCTACTAGGGCAGTAGGGAGGCAGTCTCTAACCCACACCTGACAACAGCTACAGACTCCACCACCTGTGGAAGCCAGCGTGTGACTGATGGGTCCATCACCTGCTCTTACCTCCACCGTGATGAAAACCTCTTCCAAGTGATTTGCAAAATTCTCCATCTCGATGATCTGCTTTTCCAATTTGAACATGTTTTTGTGAATTTCATCCTAGCAAACAGAGGTTAGCAAGGAGACATTAGTGTTCTATTCTCTCTTCTGTAGAAGGCATTTCCATTCATTCTCTGCTTGCCTACCTGAGATATATATGCGTTACAGACAGAACATTTATTTACCTTGGCGCTTTCCAGGGCCTTGCTGAGTGGGGTCACCTCGTGCTCTCTGTGCTCATCAGAAACCTCCAACGCCCTCACCGGAGCTTTGCAAGTGACACAGAAGACCAAGGCGGCTTCATCCTCGTCCTCCTCCTCGGGGATCACATAGCACTCGTACTCCTCGCTGGCCCGGCCATGCGAGTACCTGTAGGCCTCTCGCAGGTCCCGGCTGGGGGCAGGTGCACCCCAACCTGCGCAGCGCCGGTCCCCGGCCTCGGCCTCGGCGCCCAGTCTCCAGTCCCTGTGTGCCCCGGCCATGCGCGGCCGCTGGTCCCAAACCTCCAGATGGGGCGAGCTTCCGTCCACGAGCTCCGCGTCCCACTCGCTGCCGTCTCCAAGTGCGTATAAATGGACAAGCTCTTCCACGTCCTCCTCCAGGTCTCTCGGGGCTGCCCCCTTGGGCTCGCTGCTCATCTCGGCCTGCACTTCTCTTCCTGTCTGCAAGTGTTCTTCCGGGAAGAGGTGCAGCCGGTCTTCGGGGTCATACAGATCCATGGGGTAGAAGTGGAAGTCCTGGGGTGCCCGGGCTGGGCGCAGTTCGGGTGTCCCCGCAGCCTCCCCGTCCATGGCGCCTCTGCACCTGCAGAGTTCCTGCCCCGCAGCTCCTACTGGGCGTCCTGGGGTCTAGGACACAGAAGGAGTGAGCAACCCCATTCATGAGAAGGCCATCCCAGTACATGGTCATTAGACTGGTCTCGCTCATTCACAATTTAAAAAAATGTTTTTTAAACTTTTTTAATTTAAAAAGGCAGCTCAGCTGCGGTTTTACTTTGAACTATCTACAAAGAGAAGTTTACTTTCTCCAGGAAGGAGGGACTTTCTAAGCTTAAAGAGGACCAGATATTACCAAAGAAATTTCAATAGTTTCTTCTTCATTAAAACAAATAAACACACACACAAAAAAATAAAATAAAAAAAAATAAAACAAAACAAAACAAAACAAAACAAAAAAACAAACAAACAAACAAACAAAAAAAAACAAATAAACAGAGGCCAAATAAAGCAAAGTGACTTGGGCAGTTATTACTAAACAAATAGTATAAATTGATAGAAAAAAATTAAGATCTCAATAAGTTAGTGTGCAAGGACAACTCACAAAATAATCACTTGTGCAAAAACATTTGGGAAATGGTCTATCCTTATGAATAATAGAGAACAAATAAGTAAGATGCCATTTAGCCTTTCCAGTGAGCAAATATTTAAAAATATAAGAATGTTACCCAAGACTGGGTAGGGTACAGCAAAGTGAGTATGCTCACATGCTGTGGGTTGGAATATATACTAGCCCCAACTTTCTGGAGAGCAAACGGGACAACACAGATCAGGAGCCTTAAAAATGTTCACCCTCTTTAAGTTAGTAATCCTCATGAGGACCCTGAAGGGAAATATTCAATACAGGAGAAAAAACGTTTCTATATAAAAATATCTATCACAAATTTTTTAGAGTGGGGAGGGGGAGAGGGAGAGAGATAATCTTAAGTAGGCTCCATGCCCAGTGCAGAGTCCCATGCAGGCCTGGATCTCATGACCCTGAGAGCATGACCTGAGCCAAAATCAAGAGTTGGACATTCAACAAACTGAGCACCCAGGTGCCCACAAAAATTATTATGACAGCAAAAAAATTAAATTGTAAAGCCCCAGTGATTAGGAGAATAGTTAAGTAAACTAGGATATCCATACTCTATAGGATATAATGCAGACTTTAAAATATTAGGGAGAGCAAATGATAACTTGGCAAAGACGTACAGTATGATATTAAGTAAAATAAACAATATTCATTATATAGAGACTATGATGTTTACTACTTAATGGAGGTATACAAATCTAGAAGGAAATAATAAATGGTAGAAGTAGTAAATACAACATTAGTAGCAGCTACTACTCATGGAGCACTTACTGTGTGCTTTCTCTATGGTCGGCAGTTTAGAGGCATACCCTGTGTGGTAGGCACTGCTATTATCTCCATTTTGCAACTGATAAAACTGTGGCTCACACAGGGTATCTGGAGCAAGGTCATATGGTCAATAATTTGCTGAGCTGATATTTGAACCTTAGTCTGTGTGGTGGCCACGATACTGTGCCTGACAGATGTCCCAACTACAGGAGCTTTGGTGACCAGGTGTTCAGATGTGCTCTGAAATCCATCATCACATTGCATGGAGGACACACTTCCCACAGGCATTTCCATCCAATGACAGAGTGTAGCAGGGATTCTAAGGCAGATCCATTTCTGTTTGACCCAAAACTCCTCTGACAGCAGATTTTGACCGGAGGACTCCTTGACAGCCTTGCTGAATCTTTCTTAGGGTGCAAGGCAGACTGGAGTGGCTCCTCCAAACCATCCTACCCTCCCTCACTTGGGGTCAGACTTGCACCATGGTCTGAGAGCACTCTCAGCCTTTCCTATCTTTCTCCCCATTTTATCTCAGATAAGAGTTTCACCTAATAAAATCCTTGTGTATCTGATCCTGTTTGGTGCTTGGTTCTTGGAGGACCTGGATTATACAGTCTGTTGGATTCCGAAGTGTCTGCTTTCTTCTTGGCACATAATTGCTATTATCTTAGATAACCTCTGATAATATTTGCTACTGATACTGAATTCACATACCATACAATTCTCCTGTCAGAAGTGTATAATTCAATGATTTTTAGTATATTTACGAAAACAAGCAACAATTGCCACAGAACATTTTAGACCATTTTCATTCCATCACAAATAAATTCTGCACTCTTTAGCTACCACCACCCACATTCCTCCATTTCCACCAGCCCTAAGCAACTGGTAATCTACTTTCTGTCTCTATTGATTTATAAATGGGATCATACAATATACTGGATTCATATAATGGAATCATATAAATGGGATCATATAATATACTGTCTTTTGTGATTGGCTTCTTTCATAGCATGTTTTCAAGATTCATCCAGTACTTCTTTCCTTTTTTAGAGAGAGATAATATTCCCTTGTATGGGTATATCATATTTTTTTATCCATTCATCAGCCTATTTACACATTTCCTTTTTCTTTTTTTTTTAAAGATATATTTATTTGAGAGAGAGAGAGAGGCAGGAAGAGGCAGAGGGAGATAAAAACTTAAGCAGATTCCCCACTGAGTGTGGAGCACAATGCAGGGCTCTATCTTACGACCCTGAGATCACGACCTAAGCCCAAACTAAGAGTTGGATGCTCAACTGACAGCACCACCCAGGCACCCCTGCATGTTTCCCTTTCCATTTCGATTGTTTTCACTTTTTGACTACTACTATAAGCAATGCTGCTAAAATGTTTATGTACAAGTTTTTTGTGTGTATATGTTTTCATCTTTTTCATCTCTCTTGGGTATATACCTAGGAGTGGGGTTGCTGGGTCACAGGGTAACTCTACATTTAATTTTCTGAGGAACTACCCAGCTGTTTTCCAAAGTGGCTGTGCCATTTTACATTCCTACTAGCAGTGTATGAAGGCTCTGATTTCACCACACCCCTGTCAACACTTGTTATTATCTGATTTTTTTTTTATTATAGCCATCCTGGAGGGTGTGAAATAGTATGTCATTGTGGTTTTGATTTGCATCTCCCTGATGAATACTGATGGCAAGTATTTTTTCACACATTTGTTAGCCATTTGTATATCTTTTTTTGGAGAAATGTCAATTCAATAGTCTGCCTATTTTTAACGGGGCTATTTGTAAGATTTCTTTACATATTCTAGAGACTAGTCCATTATCAGGTACATAATTTGCAAATATTTTCTCCCATCTTGTAGACAGTCTATTTCATTGCTTTTTATAAATTAAAAAACATTTTTAAAGTAGGCTCTACACTCAACGTGGGACTCAAACTCACAATCCCTAGACCAAGAGTCGCACACTCTACCAACTAAGCCAGCCAGGCACTCTCATCTTTATTGATGGTGTCCTTTGAAGGACAAAAGTTTTTACTTTTGAGGAAGCCTATTTTATTTTTTCTTTTGTTACTTGTGCTTTTGGTGTCATATCTAAGAACTCACTGCCAACTCTGAGGTTAAGCCAACTTTACATTCTTGGGATAAATTGCACTTAGACATAGTGTTTAATTTTATATATATATATTACTGGATTCAGTTTGTTGGCATTTTTTTAAAGGAATTCTGCATTCATATTCCTAAGAAATATTAGCCTGTAACTTTCTTTTCTTGTAATGTCTTTGTCTGGTTTTGGTGTCAGGAAGATGTAGCCTCATAGAATAAGTTGGGAAATATTTGGGATCCCTGGGTGGCGCAGCAGTTTAGCGCCTGCCTTTGGCCCAGGGCGTGATCCTGGAGACCCGGGATCGAGTCCCATGTCGGACTCCCAGTGCATGGAGCCTGCTTCTCCCTCTGCCTGTGTCTCTGTCTCTCTCTCTCTCTGTGACTATAAAAAAAAAAAATTTTTTTAAAAAGTTGGGAAATATTCCTTCTCTTCTATATTTTGGAAGAACTTGGTTATATATATATATATATATGAACTTCTGAAGGACTGGCATTACTTCCTCTTTACAAGTTTGGTAATTCACCAGTGAAGTTATCTGGGCTTTCATTTTGAGTTTTTTTTCCTTATTATTATTTTTTAAAGTATTTATTTATTATTTATTTATTTATTTATTTATTTATTCATGAAAGACACACAGAGAGAGGCAGAGACACACACAGAGGGAGAAGCATGCACCCTGCAAGGAGCCTGATGCGGGACTCGATGCCAGGATTCCAGGATCATGCCCTGAAATATCCAGGCGTCCCTTTTTTTCCCTTATCATTAATTCAGTCTCTTTATTTATTATAGGCCCATTCACATTGTCAATTTCTTCTTGAATCATTTTGATAGTTTGGATTCTTCCAAGAATTTGTCCATTTCATTTAACTTACCTAATTTTTGCAATACAATTGTTCATAGTATTCTTTTAAATTCTTTTTATTTCTGTAAGGTTGACAATAATGTCCCTTCTTTCATTTCTGATTCTAGTGATGTGAGTCTTCTCTATTTTTCTCTTGGCCAGTAAAAGCTTGTCAGTTTTGCTGATCTCTTTAGGAAGCAAGAAGTTCTTGGTTTTCTTGGATTTTCTCTATTGTTTTTCTATTCCCTTCTTTATTAATTTCCTCTGTAATCTTTAGTATTTCCTTCTTTCTCCTTGCTTTGTTCAGTTTGCTGTTCTTTTTTCAGAGTCTTAAAGTGGCAGGTTAGGTTGCTGATTTAATATCTTTTTAAATACAGGCATTTATAGTTGTAAATTACCCTTTAAACATGACTTTTGCTACATTCCGATACTGTGGCAAAAGAAAAAAAACTTTTCATATATTTTATCTTTATTTTTATTCATCTTGAACTATTTTCTAATTTCCCCTTTGCTTTCTTCTTTGAAACACTGGTTATTTAGGAATGTATTTTTAATTTCCACATATTTATGACTTCTCAAATTTCTGTTATTGATTTCTAATAGCATCCCATTATGGTCAGAGAACATACTTTTGTATTATTTCTACCTTGTTAAATTTATGAAGATTTGTTTTAGCATTTGATTTATTCTGGGGAATGCATTCTATATGCTTTGAGAAGTGTGTGTATTCTACTGCTGTTGGGTGGAGTGTTGTCTGAAGTCTAGCTGGTTTACAGTATTATTTGAGTCCTCTATTTCCTTGTTGATCCTCTTTTTAGTTGTTCTGTTATCAAAAGTAGAGTGCTGAGGTCTCCAACTGATTTTGTTGAGTTGTCTCTCCATTTTTGTCACTTTTTGCTTCATGTATTTTGGTGCCCTGTTATTTGGTGCATATTAATTATGTTTTTAAAAAATTCATTTATCTACTTTAGAGAGAGAGAGGCAGAGGAGGGGGCAGAGGGAGAAGGAGAAGGAGTCTTAAGCAGACTCCAAGCTGAGCATGGGGCCTGACATGGGACGGGGCTCAATCTCATGATCCTGAGATCACTACCTGAGCTTAAACCAAGAGCCAGATGCTCAACCAATTGTGCTCCCTGCAGGGAGCCCGATGTGGGACTTTATCCTGGGACCCCAGAATCATGCCCTGAGCCAAAGGTAGACACTTAACTGCTGAGCCACCAGGCATTCCGAATTAACTTTTTTTTTTTAAAGCCCCATCCAGCTCAAGAGATGCATTTCCATTTCACTTTTGTTTATTAATTGTCAAAATTAGTAATGCATGTTATTTTGCTCACATGTGACTATAAATTGTATTGATAAATTATCATTCAGAGACTTATAGTTCCAGGAAAGTAAAAAAATTTAAATTGCATGCATATATGTGTTTTTTGTTGTTGTTGTTGTTGAGATTTCTCCTAGATGATCAATAAGACTTTATAAGGATAGAAAAAATACATTAGGATAAAACTCTTTGGAGAAGTTATATGTAAACACAAGCTCAAGGAGAAAAAAAGAACAAGGTAAACTTTCTAATGTTATAAAAGATGTTTTTTTTTTTGAAGCTTTATATATTTATTTGTGAAAAAGAGAGAGAGAGAGAGAGAGAGAGAAAATAAGCAAAAGGGGCAGAGGGAGAGGGACATTCTAGAGAATCCTAAACAGACTCCATGCTAAACGTGGAGCCTAATGTGGGGCTCAATCTCACGACCCTGAGATCATGACCTGAGCCAAAACCCAGAGTCAGACGCTTAGCCAACTAAGCCACAGGCTCACATAAGAGTTATGCTCACATCACAGGCATTCCATAAGAGTTTCTGCTGCATTTTTTTTAAAGCATACCTGATGAAGGGTATCAAACTACCATAGTATTTAAGAGTCCATTAAGTAAATTCAAGAGTTATAAAAAAGTTTTATTTGGAAATGTAAACATTTATAGCATGCCAGAAAGTGTATCTTTTGAAACTATTTGTACTTTTTATTTTTTAAAGGTTTTATTTATTTATTCATGAGAGACACAGAGAGAGGCAGAGACATAGGCAGAGGGAGAAGCAGGCTCCCTGCAGGACCCCAATGCAGGACTCCATCACAGGACCCCAGGATCATAACCTGAGCCAAAGGCAGGCTCTCAACCACTGAGTCACCCAGATGCCCCCCTATTTGTACTTTTAAAAATAATGGTTTCATTAAGATATAATTTACAAATCATAAGGCTCAGCTTTTAAAGCGTAAAATTTAGGGGTGCCCAGCTTAGTTGGTTAAGTGTCAGACTCTAGGTTTTGGTTCAGGTCACAATCTTTGGGTTGGGAGACTGAGCCCCGCATTGGGCTCCATGCACAGCAGGGGGTCTGCTTAAGATATTCTCCATTTGTCCCTCCTTCCACTTGTGTGCTCCTTCTCTTCTATCTCTCAAATAAGTCTTTTTTAAAAAGTGTACAATCTAGTATTTTTTTTAATTTTTATTTATTTATGATAGTCACAGAGAGAGAGAGAGAGAGAGGCAGAGACACAGGCAGAGGGAGAAGCAGGCTCCATGCACCGGGAGTCCGAAGTGGGATTCGATCCCGGGTATCCAAGATCGCGCCCTGAGCCAAAGGCAAGCGCTAAGCCGCTGCGCCACCCAGGGATCCCCAATCTAGTATTTTTAATAAACTTAGAGTTATGTGCTCATCACTACTATCCAATTCCAGAACATTTTCATTACCCCCACCAAAAAATCACTTACTCATTGGCAGTCACTTCCCCACTACCTGCTCCCCTAGCCTCTGATACCTGCCATCTACTTTTTGTCTCTATCTGCCTATTCTGGACATTTCACATAAATGGAATAATACAACATATGGTCTTCAGTGTTTAGCTTTTTGTCATTGAACATAATATTTTCAAGTTTCATCCATGTTGTACAATGTATCCTTTTTACAGCTGAAAAATATTCCAGTTTAGGAATATAACCTATTTTCTTTATGTCACGAATAACATATCCAGGTGATGGATACCTGGGTTGTTTCCACTTTTTGACTCTTTCTCTTGGGTACATTCTGAGGAATGGAATTGCTGGATCATGTGATAACCATGTTTAACGTTTTGAGGAACTGCCAAACTCTTTCCCAAAGTGGTTTAACCATTTTGCATTCCCACCAGTTGTGTAGGAGCGTTCCAATTTCTCCATGTTCCAGTCAACACTTGATATTGTCCATCTTTTTTTTATGGTGAAAAAATTTATATTTAGATTTATAGCCGGCTGGACTCAGTTTAGATGATCCCAATTTTGTTGGCAACATCCAAAGCATCATAGTCAGGAGCCAGTCGAACATATGCTTTCTTCTCTCCATCAGGCCTGATCAAGGTGTTGACCTTGGCCACATCAATGTCATAGAGCTTCTTCACAGCCTGTTTGATCTGGTGCTTATTGGTCTTGACATCCACAATGAACACAAGTGTGTTGTTGTCTTCTATTTTCTTCATGGCTGACTCAGTAGTTAAGGGGGACTTGATGATGGCATAGTGATCAAGCTTGTTTCTTCTGGGGGCACTCTTTCGAGGATATTTGGGCTGCCTTCAGAGACGCAGGGTCTTGGGTCATCGGAATGTAGGTGACATGCAGATCTTCTTTTTTTTTTTTTGTGACTGTGCACGCCTTTCAGCACCGCTTTCTTAGCTTTCAAAGCCTTTGCTTTGGCTTCGGCTTTGGAAGGGGCAGGGGCTTCCTTCTTCACCTTCGGCGCCATCTTCGTGAAAGGGTTGTCCATCTTTTTGATTGGAGCCATCCTAGCAGATGTGAAGTTCTAGCTCGTTGTTTTGATTTGCATTTTCCATATGGATGATGTAAAGCATCTTTTCATGCACTTAGTGGCACTTGTATATTATCTTTGAAGAAAAGTTTATTCAAATCCTTTGCCCACTGTGATGGTTTCTTTTATATGTCAGCTTGGCTGTGCCATGGTGTTCAAGTATTTAGTCAAATATATATTTTAAAGATTTTATTTATTTATTCATGAGAGATACACACACACACACACACACACAGAGAGAGAGAGAGAGAGAGAGAGAGAGAGAGAGAGGCAGAGACACAGGCAGAGGGAGAAGCAGGCTCCATGCAGGAAGCCCGACGTGGGACCCGATCCCGGGACTCCAGGATCACGCCCTGGGCCGAAGGCAGGCACTAAACCGCTGAGCCACCCAGGGATCCCCCAAATATTACTTTGAATGTTTCTGTGAAGGTGTTTTTTGGATGAGGTTGACTTTTAAGTTGGTGAGTTTTCAGTAAATCAGATTGCCCTCCGTAATGTGAGTGGGCGCCATCCAATCAGTTGTAGAGCTTAACAGAGTAAAGGTGGCTCTTCCTCAAGCAAGAAGGAATTCTGGGAGCAGATGGCCTTCAGACTTGAACTGCTACACTGGCTCTTCCCTGGGTCTCCAGACTGCCAACCAACCCTGCAGATTTTGCACTTCCAGCCTCCATAACTGCATGAGCCAATTCCTTAAAATAAATGTCTCTCTCACATCCTTTTTTTTTGGTAATATTTTATTTATTTATTCATGAGAAACACAGAGAGAGGGACAGAGACACAGGCAGAGGGAGAAGCAGGCTCCATGCAGGGAGCCCGATGTGGGACTCGATCCCAGGATCTGGGATTACGCCCTGAGCCAAAGGCAGATGCCCAACCACTGAGCCACCCAGGCATCCCTCTTTCACATTCTTTACGCACATACACATACACCCTCACTGGATTCAGTTTCTCTGGAGAACCCCAATACACTCATTTTCAAATTGGGTTATCTGTCTACTTATGGTTGAATTTTTTATTTACTAGAGAGAGAGAGAGAGAGAGAGAGAGAGCATGAGCAGGGGAAGAGGCAGGTGGAGAGGGAGAAGCAGGCTCCCCATTGATGGGGAAGCCCGACCTGGGGCTCTATCCCAGGACTCTGGGATCATGATCTCAGTAGAAGGCAGGTGCTTAACCAACTGAGCCACCCAGGTGTCCCTAAAAGAATGATTTTTGCTTGCTTGTTTTATAGATCTATTTATTGGGACACCTGGGTGGTTCAGCAGTTGAACATCTGCCTTTGGGTCCGGGCATGATCCTGGAGACCCAGGATCGAGTCCCACATTGGGCTCCCTGCATGGAGCCTGCTTCTCCCTCTGCCTGTGTTCCTGCCTCTCTCATGAATAAATAAAATAAAATCTTTTTTTAAAAAAGGATTTATTTATTTATTTATTAGAGAGAGTGTGTGCTCTAGCAGGGGGAGGGGCAGAAGGAGAAGGAGAGAGAATCTCAAGTAGACTCCCCATTGAGTGCAGAGCCTGACACAGAGTTCGATTCCAGAACCCTGAGATCATGACCTGAGCAAAAATTAAAAGTCAGATGCTCGGGATCCCTGGGTGGCACAGAGGTTTAGTGCCTGCCTTTGGCCCAGGGTGCGATCCTAGAGACCCGGGATTGAGTCCCACGTTGGGCTCCCGGTGCATGGAGCCTGCTTCTCCCTCTGCCTGTGTCTCTGCCTCTCTCTCTCTCTGTGTGTGTGTGACTATCATAAATAAATAAATAAAAATTTTAAAAAAAGTCATATGCTTAACTGACTGAGCCACCTGAGTGCCCCTTAGAATGACCTTTTTGGTATAGAGGAGCAGTTATGGTTTTTTTCCATTTAACTGTACAAGTCACAAACAGGTGCACTTGATGTCCAAATATTGGCCAAAATTTCTATCTATTGAACTGTTCTACCATTCCAATTTACATGCACAAGCACTTTATCAACAACTTATTCCTACATAAAACCAGGAGTTCTGTGAGCTGCTTAGCCTACTCATTAATCTATTTTGAAAATAACTTTATTGAAATATAATTTACAAATCATAAAATTCACCTGTTTTAAGTGCACGATGCAATAGTTTTTAGTGAATTTCTCAAGTCGTATAACCACCCCCATAATCCAGTTCCTGATGCCCCCTTTAAAAATAAACTGTGGTAAACTTAATGCCTTTAAAAAAGAACTACTATTACTGGGGTGCCTCGGTGGCTCAAAGAGTCTGCCTTCGGCTCAGGTCAGGATCCCGGGGTCCTGGGATCGAACCCCAAGTCATCGGGTTCCCTGCTCAGTGGGGAGTCTGTTTCTCCCTCTCCTCTGCGCCTCTGTTCTGCTCTCCCTCTCTCAAATAAATAAATAAAATCTTTAATAAAATTTAAAAATAATAAAATAGGAAAACTGCCATTCCTAACTATTCCAAATGGTACATATACAATAAATTTGGGGGGTAAATAACAAAATCAAAAAAAAAATTAAAGATACAGCTTAGTACTCCCTCCCTCCCCACCCCAGTCATAATGTTTATTATGATCCAAACAGCCTCCCTTAATTTCCACTGTGGGATCAGGGCCAGCAGCCAGCTGTTTGCTGTACCCAGGATTCAGGTTCAGTGGCTCCCCTGACCAGCAGTGCCTGTTTTTCTGCAGGGAGGGACTTTGTGACCTCTGCTGACAGACTGACTGTCCTTTTAATAACCATCCCAAAGCTATATTTAAAAAATGCCATTCAAAAAAGTAAATAAATAAAAATTTAAAAAATTAAAAATGCCGTTCATTTTTCTTTCCATGTTCTGTTTTTGATTGCCTTTTAAAACAATATAGCATTTTCTGATGGCCTAATTGTGAAATCCATGGACACTGGCCCATGCTCTCTTGGCTGTTCTGTGACATTCGATCCTGGTGACCCAGCTCAGCCTACCATCTTCTCTTGGGACAGCTGAACTCTTTCTGAGTCCTGCACTGAGCAACTCCCCGGGCTTCCATTCCTGCTCGTCTTCTCTCTCTACCTCCTGCAACTGATTTGTCTACTCTCGCGGCTCCATATCCTTGTCTCTGGCCCTAATCTCTGTTCCACGCAGAGGCAGAAGTTTAGAGAAGCCTTGGCTTCCTGAACATTCCCATTCTCCCCAGATCTGACACCGCCAGATGGAGCTCACTGCCTCTCACTTTCTCCACTTTGATGTGTGGTGTGACGACATGCATCCTGTCTCCCGAGCCACAAGCCTGCGATCACCCCCACAGGCCACACTAGCAAATGCCTGAGGTCCCAGTGACGGGGCACACTTCTGGAAAACACACTCTTCAGCCTCCCTAACCCACTCTTCAGCCTCCCTATGCTCTGACCTTGAGTGCTTGTGATGTCCTGCACTGTCTGGGTCCTTATCCTCATCCTGCATATTCCTGCTCTAGGTCTTCTGTTTCATCTCTCTGTTCCTCTACTCTGAGGAGACCAAGGATCACTCAGCTTTTCTACCCATTCTCCCAGGGAAAAGAACTTGGCCCATGTTCCAGGCTGGTCAGAGAGGACACTTTTGCTCTTGTGACCCACACTTCCCTCCACACTCTTGGAAACAGCCACCAGGCTCCTCTGGCTGCCTGCCATACACCCTCCCAGCTCTGTCCTGTGAGCACAGGGAAAGGCTCAGGGCAGTCATGAGGAGCGCAGAGGACTGACCCAGCCCCCCATCTGGCCTTACTTCTGGAAGACTCAGAGATTCTGGATCCCAGTGATGAAGACCTGCTCTGCCCTTACCCTGGGGAAACCCTCGGCCACCTCTCTTCATCTGGGCTCTGTACCAATTGTCACTCTTCCAACTTATTCAGGGCAATAACCCTCCTTGGAAGTCCCTCATACATGCCCCAGAGGCTCATGTCAGCTCTTGCTGATGACAAGACAAAACCTAACACCCACAGGCCTTCTCTGAGTGTGGTTGGGATAGTGGGAATGGACTGCACAGTTTTGGCCCCGGTGAGCCCCTGGGAATCTTGCCTCTTACCCCCTCTCTGAAGTTCACATAGGATGCTGCAGTTCCACTTCCTCTCTTAGCACCACACAGAGAGGCCTACTTGCAGCTGCTATTATGGACAAAGATACTGCTACCCTCACCACATACCATCGATGCAACTGGTCTCTGGGGGCTGGATCCACATTAGGAAACTTGACTCCAAGACCAGGCATGTCACATTAGGTTTAGAAAAGCTTCAAGTCCTGTTCTCTAATGCTCCAAAACTCTTATATGGAAGACAGTGGTCAGCATCCCTTAAATAATGTGTGCTGGGGCTGAGCACCATGACCACACAGGACTGATGCACAAGGTACTAGGTCCACTGTGGCTTGGACCACCAACAGATCCATGGGGACTCAGTCTGCCCCTTGGGTGGGTGTGTGTGGAGGGAGGGGGGATGAATGAAGAAGGTTGTTCCTAGACGCAGCATCACAAAGCAACAGGTTTAAGGGCCAGTGCTTTGCTTTCCTAAAATGTGTGATTTATGAAGATCCCAGAGCCTGGATGTTCTTTTGGGTTAATTCCTAAAGCTTGCCCACCATTAAACTCTGGCTGGGGCAGTCCTGGGATCTCCTCACAACATAGCTTGCTTTAGGGATGGGGAGGTATGGCTTCAAGTGAAGTAGGACACATTTCCCTATGATGGGTCAGCATCCCAATAAAACAAGCATTGAGATGGACCAAGAGGCCTTCCCTACGTACCCCTAAACACATGTGCCAGACCCAAAGGACTGCAAGATACTCCTGAGTAGCACATGCATCACCCCTACTTTAGCCCACATCTCTCTTCAGAGGTTCCCAATGCCTAAGGGGCCATCCAGCTGTGGAAACACTGCTTTGTTTTCTCCCCATTCTGATCCATCCAATGACCCCACATCCTTTACTGGTCAACAAAACAATCAGAGTCTTTCAACCTAAGGGGCTCTAAACACTGCCTTCGCTCTAGCTAATCGGAATTACCCTGTTGTGGGGAAAGACAATTTCTTCAATAAATAGTGCTAGGAAAACTGGATAATCCCATGCAAAAAATAAATAAAACTGGACTCCTATTTTATACCACTTACCAAAATTAACTCAAAAATTAAGGGCTTAAATGTAAGATGTGAAACCATAAAACTCCTAGAAGAAAACAAGGGGAAAATGTCCTTGACATCAGTCTTAGCAACAATTTTTGGATGCGACACCAAAAGCATAAGCAACAAGAGGGGGAAAAACCAAGCAATACTAGATTAAACTAAAAATAACTTCCATAGCAAAAGAAACAATCAATAAAATGAAAAGGCAATCTATGGAATAGGAGAAAATATCTGTAAACTATTTACATGATAGTTAATATCCAAAATATACAAGGAATTCATACAACTCAATGGCAAAACCCCCCCAATAATCTGATTACAAATGGACAGAGGGCATGACAAAACATTTTTCAGAAGAAGATATACAGGTGGCCAACGGACATATGAAAAGATGCACAATATCACTCATCATTAGGGAAGTGCAAATCAAAACCACAGTGAGGGAGAGCCTGGGTCACTCAGTGGGTTAAGTGGCCAATTCTTGATCTCAGCTCAGGTTTTGATCTCAGGGTCATGAGTTCAAGTTCTGAGTTGTACTCCACGCCAGTTGTGGAACCTACCTAAAAACAAACAAAAAACAACCTCCCCCAAACCCACAATGAAACAAAAAACCACAATGAGATAGCACCTCGTGCCTTTTAGAATGGCAGTCCCAGAAAGACAAGAGATAACAAGTGTTGGAGAGGGTGTGGGAAAAGAGAACTCCTATTCACTGTTGGTGGGAATATAAAATGGTACAGCCATTATAGAGAATAGTATGGAAGTTCTTAAAAAAAACTAAAAACAGGATTACCATGAGCTTTAGCAATCCCACTTCTGGGTATACATCCAAAGGAAATAGGACCAGGGTCTCAAACCAGAGACCAGGAGCTCATCCTTGACATCATCCAGGTACACCCATTAACACCAATTAATGCTGATTCTGGTTCTATCAATTCAATCTCCAGGGAATACCCTCACCCCACCCTTAACCCCTCTGTAAGGCCACTGCTCTCTGGATTCAGAAAGCTCTGTGCTTGTTTTCTGTCTCTGCTACTTCTTATCGTGGTAGCCTTGGGAAAGTCACCTCTCCGGGTCTTACTGTCATGAGCCCATGAGATGGGCCTATTGTGCTTCCTGCCTCCTAAAAATAGCATTAAAAAAAAAGATTTTATTTATTTATCCATGAGAACACAGAGAAAGAGGCAGAGACATAGGCAGAGAGAGAAGCAGGCTCCTTGCAGGGAGCCTGATGCAGGACTCGATCACAGGACCCCGGGATCATGACCTGAGCTGAAGGCAGGTGCTCAACCGCTGAGCCACCCAGGTGCACCCTAAAGATAGCATTTAGATGAAATAACATGATGTGTGTAAAATGCTTCGCCTAGCCCAGGGCTCAAAGTCAGTGCTCGGTACGTGTCAATTGCTATTATTAATGTGGGGGTGGCTGTTAGTATCATTATGTGGACCCTGGCCTCTCCCACCAGGGCACCCACGAAAGGAGAGGACGGGGGTTAGAAAGTGAAGACTCACAGTAGCCATGGCAGAGTGGAGGCCCTGCAGCCGCTGTGGGATCATTCCATCCCCTGAAAACAACCAAAGATGGGAGAAGGCACCAGAGTAGAAGGGCCTCATCTCCAGGCACAAACATCCACTGTGAGGTCACTGGTCCTCACAACATGAGCTTCCAAGGGGCCTATGCTGAGGTATAGACCCTCTAGGGACAGAAGTTCCCTTGGAGAGCATCTAATTCAACTTTCTGATTTTAGGATGGCAAAACTGAGTTTCTGTGAGGAGAAAGGACTTGCCAGGCCCAATTTCATTTAACAAGGGGTGACCCAGGGCTACTCTGTGTCCGGCCCTGTGCTGTATGCTGGACACATAATCCAGGGGGTAAAGAGATGGATCCAGACTCAGTTTTCCACTACACCATATTGCCTACAGACCCTGGAGCAGCTTGCTAAAACTAACACATTTCTGTGTGCCACCAAAAGGGAGAAAACCAGAATTCTGTATTACCAATAAATCATGCTGACAAATTCTTTCAACCGGAAACTGAAGGGTGAAATACCAAATTGAACTGTCATACAAGCAAGAAGACTGGAAAACATTGAGAACAAATCTAATGGGAATAAACTCTTTTGTGCCAGCCTTTCCCCTTTGGACAGATAAACAAACTGGTCTGGGCGCCCGGCACCTAAGCAGGAGGTTTGCAACACACCTCCACAGCTGCCATGCACTTTCCTCCTCAACGCCCAGACTCTTTTAGTGTCTTACCAAAATATTCAGAATCTGGGGAGAAGGAACATTAACAATAAATTGTCATTTCATAAGTGATGAAACTGAACCTCAGAGAAATAAATAGGTCACAGCCTATAAAGAATAGAGTAGCTAGACAGCTTCTACTCTAGGCTATGGGGCTGCAGTTACAAAGAAAACAGACTTTTGCTGTCTATGTGGGAGGTATACCCCAGTGCATTAATTAGAAAAGTCCCCCACAAAAAAAAAAGAAAGAAAAAAAGAAAAGTCCCTCACAAAAATGATTTTTAACCTTCTATAGGGCACGAGAGCTTCTGGGAATCTACTGAAAGGTGTTAATTCTCTCCCCAAAAGTGAGCCCATGAGGGCACAAAAGTAATTTTGCCTATAGTTTCAGAAGCTCACCTGTGTAGCTCTTAGAAATCCCCAAGCTGCAGCTGAAGAAACTTTGCTTTAAAGTGTTGGCTGTGGGCAGCCCGGGTGGCTCAGCGGTTTAGCACCAACTTCAACCCAGGGCCTGATCCTAGAGACCCGGGATCGAGTCCTACATCAGGCTCCCTGCGTGGAGCCTGCTTCTCCCTCTGCCTGTGTCTCTGCCCCTCTCTCTCATAAATAAAAAAATAAAATCTTTAAAAAAAAAATAAAGTGTTGGCTGTGCAGTTACACAAAATAGCTCAAATCGACTTTTACAGACACGGTCCAAACCTGGAAACTTTCCATGGGAGGAGGGGTATGTATAACAGGTGAAAAATGATCATAGTCCTGTCTTCCCGTATGTCAATCAAAACATGAAATTCTGATTTCTTGGGATGCCCACACAGATTAAAACAAGATGTATTTATCAATCCGTCACCGGAGCCAGAGGATAACATTATTTAGGGTTCCAAACTGTTCTAGCAAATGGGCCCCCGCGCTAAAAATACTCTAAGGGTACATTTTAAGAACGGCCAGCTTCCACACCCTGTACCAACACTACGTTGGATTAGCAAGGCAAATCCATGCTACTGGAAGGCACAGAAGACATTCACAGTTTAAGATCCTGCAGTTTAAGATGATACCTCTCTCCCTAAAGGAACGATTTTGCATTAACATTGTGGCATCAAGTTACGGGGTTTCTAATAAAATACCCTTTGCATTAAAAGACTATGATTATCCAAAAACTTGCCTGCTGATTTAAGGGTCCACAGGGTCTCCTTTTACCTCCAAGGTCTCTGGATGATAGCTGGAAAACTGAAGATCTCCCTCTGGGTTACCTGTGCGCCCCAGAGTGCTGCCCCCGACTGTCTCACAGCAGGACTCTACAGCTGGGGTGCAGAGGTGATGGTAACATGAGCTGGCTTCCCGCTGCAAATAGCAACAGGCCTGCCATGAGTGAAGGCCCAAATATAGACCTGCCTAGGCTCTCTTGCCACTTCTTGCTGCTCAAGTGTCACCGGGAGAGGTCATATGCTGTCCTCTGAGTTTCTTCACATACTGGGAGGATTTGAGGCCTGGAGACCCACTGAGATATTCCAATGGCTGGTCATGTTTAGAGGGCTGGAGGCTGCCACAGCAGGGGCAGGAGGGTAGCTGCAGGGCATGTGGAAAGGGAGGGCATCTGAGGGCCCTTGTGTGGTGCATCTTCCACCTGACGCTCTATTTCAAGAGCGTTTTGAACAAGCACAACTCTGAAGGCAATCAGATGCAACTTAATATTTTTTTCTTCCACCATTCCTTTAACATTTACTCACAGTGGGAATTATTTCCCTCAGTGGATAAAAAAGTCCAGCAGATCCATAACTTTCTGATCCCTCTTAGGTGACATTCAGTCCAAGGGTGAAGGCATAGTCTGCATTCAGCAACTGAATGTATAGTGCAGAATATTAATGTAAAAGTCAGACTTCGCTTAGCTAGTATCAAAATCTTCTCCGCTACCCAGTCTGGGCCTCTTTAGCTGGAAGTCTGCCCTCAGAAAGGAGGAAAGAGGTCGCCCTCTTCTCCCCACACCTCCTTATTGAGCTGCTGGTGGAACGCCAGGGCAGGAGGCGCCAAGGTGATAAGATGGCTCCTATTGGAGTTAATGCCACAGTGGGTGCTATCTTCCGGCTCTCTGGGCTGGCAGGTGCTTAGAGCTCTCTATTGTGCACTTGTGTGTGTGTCTACACTCTCCCTCCCTCTCTCATGGAGAGTTTTTTACATCTCTGGAGTTTTCCATTATGGAGACCTTTCCCCTGGGTTTCCATAACCAGGCTGAGAACCCTTCTCTTCCAGGAGGCCCCTTGCATTCTCCTTATAGGCTCTGGTGGGTCACCTCCAGGATCCATCAAATGAGGTCTCCTTACCCATGCAGTTGGCTCTCTTGGGCAGGATCTGATGATTCCTTGCTGACTCTGTCTTCCTCCTGGCTTACAACTGGATCATAGGAGGCAGGCCCATCCTTGGTCCCTGCAAACTCTGGAATGCTGTCAGAACCAATGCAACCACCTCCCCTGGGTCTGCCATCAAAGCAGCCAATCCGCTCACCTCAGGCCACCATTGGTCCACCTGCAGGAGATACAGCAAACTCTCTGAAGGGTCCCTTTGAAGATCTTTCATTGGGCTTGGGGCTAGAGGACAGGACTTCCAACCTTCCCTCCATCCCACTAACAGCATTCTCTGGAGAAATGGCTCCACCAATTTCCCCCCTGAAAGCATGAATTGGGTTCTGAACCATTTCCTTGAAAAGTCTCCTTATGGTGATTTTATCTCAGAATTTTACATCTGCTGCTTTTTCAATCTCAATCAAAGTGTAATTTGAAAAATATCATTACTGCCAGGTATCTAGAATATTAGAAGCAAAATAAAATATCAGAACAAAAAAATTGAAAGAAAAAATTTACGCAAAGATATATGTACAAGGATGTTCATCACAGCATTATGCATATTGGCAGAAAGCTGAAATTAATCTATGATTATCAATATAGAATTTGTAAACCACAATACAGTCACTCAATATTGGCAAGTATTAAAAACAATCATGTAAATACCTATTTTTTTATGTGGAAAATACCCACAACATATCTGTAAGTAGAGAGTATAAAATACAATTACAGCATAATCATATATATATTATATAGGTGATATATAATATATAGCATAATATATAAACATATAATAATATATGATATTACATATAATAATAAACACATAAAATGAGAGCAGAGTTTAACTTTTGAGTTATTTTGCTTTTTTCTTTATATTTTTTATTGTACCTATTTTGATAACATTTATACACCTTTTATTAATTCTTAAAAACTATTTAATAATGAGAAATAATATATGATATTTGGCTTAGAAAAAGGCAAATATTACAAAGGAACCATAAAGTGAATATAAAGTAGGTATGTATCCTGGTAACAACAATGATTAGTTTTAGTGTATACTCACCCTTATTTTTTTCTAAGAATATACAAACATCTTTCCCTCACACAAAAATGAAATTACTTTTATAATTAGAAAGCCTGCTAGTGTCATTTTGATAAAGCAGGTAAGTTAGAAATACTAAAAAAGATAAAACAATATAAGACAAATACAGTAAAAAGACATACTGTAAAGAATATACAAAAAAGATATTAAAACAGACTATTATTGAATTACAAGTAAATCATGTTAGCTAAGATAATATATTTAAAAATGACTTGAGGAAAAATAAATCCCTTCAACTAACAAATTCTTGTTCCAAGAAGACTACCAAGTGCAGCAGTTCTGAGTCCAAGGCCCCACAGCACTACACAAGCACTAAAGGGTTGGTGGGGGGAGACTCAGATAAGCAACTTTCGACCTTAAGCTCATTCCACAGAAGTTTCTAGATACCCTGGGATCAACTTCAGGGGGAGAGATGCCCTAACCACTGCTCCAGGCTGGCCCTGGTTTGTTGTTGTTTTCCTTTGGGCATAACAGCAACTGTAAATCTGATCTCCTGCTTTCCCAAATCCAAACCTTCAAAAGTTTTCTCACCGGTTCCTGAGTCTAGCCTTCAGGAGCCTAGTCTTGGAGAAAGCTTCTCCTCGCGGCTCCCTGGGTTGTCTCCTCCCACCACCCATCCCATGAACTCACGGGATGGAAGCAGACTTGCTCTGTGTCTCAGTCAGTGCTCACTGTGCGGTTCCCGGACACAGACCTGGGCTGTCTTATTCCCTGTTGGGTGAACCCGACCAGCTCCAAGTCACATCCCATCCTCACGTGCAAATTAGATTTCCCCTATCTCCTTAAACAGGTCTTGGGCAGCCAGGTGGTCTTTCTTACTAGCCTGCTTGTGTATTGTTGGGACAAGGTTCCTTCTGGATCTGTCTCCTTGGCTGTAAAGCGAAGAGTAGGAACACACTATCTAAACACGCTGTCTGGGAGCTGGGATGCTTTGACGACAGAGAGACATCTTTTGTGTATGCCCCTCTGCAGCGCCCCCCTCCCCCCCCCCGCCCCGCACACATCAGGCACTCCATAAAAGTTCGTTGAGTTGGTAACAACAGTCGGGTGGCTTTTACCCGGTGGGTGGCGCTTGGAGACCCTCAGCCCCTAACTCCTACGTTTGATTTAACCTTTGGTCTCCAGCAAGTCTGCACCCCCTTCTGAGCGCAGGAACCCTCGGGTGCTCCCCGACGCCCCAGTGAGCGAGGACCGAATCAGTGGGTCCCCGTTCTCAAGAGGTTCTTTGAGCGCAGGAGGCTAAGACGATAACTCGTCAGGAACACTTTCCCTACGTCAGCAGGTACAAAGGTGGGAAGGGTGAGGCAAGAGGGGAAGTCCTTGGGCCCCCGCCTCGCGGGGCGACCGGGACCGCTTCCCAGCGCCGGCCGGAGACAGAGTCCCAGCCTTCCCATTGGCTGCCGAGAACCCGCCCACGCCGCTGGCAGCCAATCGGAGGCGCCGGGGGTGGGGTGGCGCTCCGGGGGCGCTGACGCGAGCGCGGTCCCGCCAGAATGTCGCGGTCCGCGGCCGGCTGCGCGGGGCGCGGGGAGGCCGGGCGCGCGCGGGCCGAGCCCTCGGGCCGCTGATCCGAGGCCATGGAAGACGAGCAGCCCGACAGCTTGGAGGGCTGGGTGCCGGTCCGCGACGACCTCTTCGCCGAGCCCGAGCGACACCAGCTGCGCTTCCTCGTGGCCTGGAACGACGCGGAGGGCAAGTTCGCCGTGACCTGTCACGACCGCACGGCGCAGCGGCGGCGGCGCGAGGGGAGCCTGCCCGAACCAGAGCCCGAGCGGGCCGCGTCCCCCCCGAGCTGGGCGGGCCTGCTCTCGGCCGCCGGGCTCCGCGGCGCGCACCGGCAGCTGGCGGCGCTCTGGCCGCCCCTGGAGCGCTGCTTCCCGCCGTTGCCGCCCGAGCTGGACGCGCGCGCCGGCGGGGCCTGGGGCCTGGGGCTCGGGCTCTGGGCGCTCGTGTGGCCGGCGCGCGCGGGCCCCGGCGACGCGGCGGTGCAGGAGCTGTGCGGGCGCCTGGAGCGCTACCTGGGCGAGGCTGCGAGCGGCTGCGGCGGCGCGGCGGTGCGCGACGCGCTCTTCCCGGCCGACGGCGGCGCGCCCGACTGCGAGAGCCTGCGCGACTTCCGGGAGAGGGCCCTGCGCGCGCGGTGGGCCGCGGCGGGTGCGCGGCTGCGCCAGGTAGCCGCGGGGCGGGAGGGGCAGCCGCGGGGGTGGGGCCGCGGTGTGTGTGGCGCGGGTGGGGGTGGGTGGGTTGTGTTCGGTTCCGGAGAGCCGGGCTGTCGGCCGGCCAGGGGGCGCTGGGCGTGGACCGGGCAGGGCGCGCACAGGTGCACAGGTGCCTGTCACCTCTAGGGGACCTGAGGGGGGCGCGCGCAGGTGCCTGTTACCTGTAGGGGAGCTGGGCGTGGACGGGGCAGGGCGCGCGCAGGTGCGCGGGTGCACAGGTGCTTGTCACCTGCAGGGGAGCTGTGGGCGGAGGGGGGAGGGCGCGCGCAGGTGCCTGTCACCTGTAGGGGACGGGGGGGGGGGGAGCGCGCGCAGGTGCACAGGTTCCTGTCACCTGCAGTTCTCAGGCGGGTCAGCGTGCATCCTCTGTCTGCAGCCAGCCCCTGACCCCTTTCTCCGAAGACTCTGGCAGACCCGGCTGCCCTCTAACAGGATTTGCCAGAGAATAGCGAAAGCAGAACCGGAAACAGCCGTAGTACACGTGGGAAACAGCCTGGCGGACGGGATGTAAACACTTCCCGGTTCTCGGCGAGGACGGCGGGGGGCGGGGGTGGGGAGCGGCGGCGGCCGTCCGGAACACTGGAGACCCGCTGCTTTAGAGGATGAAGGGGCTTCTAGGGGAAAGGTTGGAAAGTAACGCAAACGTCTGGTGGAAAGCCGACGGGGAGTGAGCTTTATTCTTTGATTTGGAAGGGCAACCGGAGTGCAATTTTAAGTTTAAAAGACGTCATTTGGGAAGCCCAACAACTCATTCTTTGAGTGATAAACTTATAGAATTTAACGAGGGTAGGGGGAACGCAAGTTCACAAAAGAGTTTGGGAGAAAAATAGGCTGTGTGTATTCACAATTTACTACGGGTGGCCAAGATTGAGGCTCTGACACCCTGGACACGTCCTCTTGCTTGCTTGTTCTCATTACAGGCGGATCTTAATCTGGATGATTTTTCTGCGCATTCTTTTGAGGAAGGGAGGAGTGTGAGGGAAGAATTCAGCCATATTTCAAAGTCTTAATCACATCTTCCTAATCAACATATAGAACCAGCTTTTTTTTTTTTTTAAGATTTTATTTATTCATGAGACACAGAGAGAGAGAGAGAGAGGCAGGCTACCCGCAGGGAACCTGATGTGGGACTCGATCCCAGGACTCCAGGATCACACTCTGGGCTGAAGGCAGACGCTCAACTGCTGAGCCACCCAGGAGTCCCTAGAACCAGCGTTTTAAAGCAAAATGGCTTTTTAAAATTTTTTAAAAATTTTTATTTATTTCTGATAGTCACAGAGAGAGAGAGAGAGAGAGGCAGAGACATAGGCAGAGGGAGAAGCAGGCTCCATGCACCAGGGATCCCAAGCAAAATGGTTTTATAAAAGGAGTTTGTGGGATGCCTGGGTGGCCCAGTGGTTAAGCATCTGCCTTTGGCTCAGGGCGTGATCCTGGAGTCCTGGGATCGAGTCCCACATCGGGCTCCCTGAATGGAGCCTGCTTCTCCCTCTGCCTGTGTCTCTGCCTCTCTCTCTCTCTCTCTTTCTCGTGAATAAATAAATAAAATCTTAAAAAAAATAAAAGGAGTTTGTTAGAGGATCTTACACCATTGAATGATTATAGTCATAACATTCTGCCCTGGATATACCATGATTTAACTGTTCGTTTTAGTTGACATTTTAGTTGTAGGACAATAGCATTTTCATATAATCAGTATTTTAATTTGTGAAGTTGAGGGCATTAAAGTTTCTTTAGTTTTGTTTATTTGGTATGATCTTATAAATACTGTCCTTACGTGAGCTTTTATTTACATTTTGTCTTCCAGGTTCTTCAGGGGCATGATCAAGCCCACACCATGGTAGCACTAATGAAAGTTTATCGAGAGGAAGATGAAGCATACCAAGAGTTAGTTACTGGAGCAACTACATTTTTCCAGTATTTACTGAAGCCATTTAGGGATATGAGAGAAGTTGCAACTTTATGTAAGCTTGATATTTTGGTATGTTTTCTTTATATCTGTATTTTATCAGATTTGTTATTTGTCACATATTATTTCTTTAGTCCCATTTCAGATTCAGTGTGTGTTGGCACCTTGGGTCCACCTTTGTGTTTAGATGATAGTATACATATGTTGAGTTTATTTTTAAAAAAAATTTGTTTAAAGATTTATTTATTTATTTATTTATTTATTTATTTATTTATTTATGATAGGCAGAGAGAGAGAGAGAGAGAAGCAGAGACACAGGAGGAGGGAGAAGCAGGCTCCATGCCAGGAGCCTGACATGGGACTCGATCCCGGGACTCCAGGATCGCGCCCTGGGCCAAAGGCAGGTGCTAAACTGCTAAGCCACCCAGGGATCCCCTATTTTTAAAAATTAATTTGAAAATGAAGGCATTTTATGTTGGTCATCTGAATACATTAAGATTTCTGCAGCTTTCTGAGGGTTAAACCACATTCTTTGCTAATGACTTGTTTTTGATGAGAAGCTTGTTTATGTTAGCCTATTTTCAGATTCTAAGGACATATGCAGATTTCCAAGAAACTGAATGAAAATATAAATAGCAAGGCCCTGGATCATAATTCAGTAATTTAAGCTTTAGTAAATGTTGCCATCGCTCTTATTTCCTTGAGCTATGTAGCAACCCAGTGACCCTGGTTAGCGTAGACATCCTCCTGTCAGTGTTACGAAGGAACCTAGGGCCCAGAGGGGTGAAATAGCTTTCCCTGGGTCTCAACCAGCTGGAGTCAGAAGACATCAGAGAGATCTCTTGAGCTCTGCCTCTGCACTGGGCCAGACTTCCACACACATACTCACAGCCCCTGCCAAGCTACTGTACTGTAGAAATGGTGTCCTGTTTAGATAAAACTCATGCCACTCAAATTTCCAGAGAAAATTGTTCTGTTCATTATACTGAAAGCATATTACTTGGATAGTCTTTACTTCCTGTATATATTTTTTCCTTAATTAACAGCTTCACTGAGATACAATTCACAGACCATACCACTCACCTGTTTAAGATATATGATTCAGTGGTCTTTAGTATATTCATTTGTGCAACTATCACCACTATCTAGTTCCAGAACATTTTCATCACTCCCCAAAGAAACCCCATACCCATAAGCAGTCATTCTCTATTCTCCCCCAACCCTGGGCAACCAGCAGTGTGCCTTCTGCCTCTGTGTGTTTCCCCATTCTGGCCATTTCATCTTGTGTGGGATTACATGAGATGTAGTCATTTGTGTCAGGCTCTTTTCATGTTGCATAATGTTTTCAAGGTCCATCCATGTTGTGCAATGTCCCAGAACTTCATTTCTTTCTTTTATCCTTTAGTATTCACTATAGCACATTTCACTTATCCATTTAGCAGTTGATGGGCATTTGGGTTGTTTGATGGACATTTAGGTTGTTTCCACTTTTTAACTATTAGGAATAATGCTGCTATGAACATCTGAGTACAAGTTTCTATGTGGACCTATGTTTTCATTTTTCTTGGATATATACCTAGCAGTGGAATTGCTGGGTCCTATGGTAACTATATGTAGCCTTTCCAAAGAACCATCAGACTGTTTTCCAATGCAGAATGTACCATTTTACATTCCTACCAGCAGTAAGTGAAGGTTCCAGTTTGTCCACATTATCGCCAACATTTGTATTGTCTGTCTTTTTGGTTTTATCCACCCTAGTGGATGTAAAGTGGTATCCTGTGGTTTTTTTTTTAAGGTTATTTATTTATTTATTCATTCATGGGGGGGGAGCAGAGAGAGAAGCAGGCTCCCAGTAGGGAGCCTGATGGCAGGACTCGATCTCAGGACCTCATGATCATGAACTGAGCCAAAGGCAGACGGTCAACCACTGAGTCACCCAGGTACCCCATCCTGTGGTTTTGATTTACATTTCTCTGATGGCTAACCTGTATATATTTCTTATATTATTAGTTTTGTAGAAGAACTGGATGCCAAATGACTACTAGTACATGTCATAATTATGAATTTTTAGATTTTATGATCTTTTAGGTTACTGTATTATTTTTGCCCTTCAGAGAAGAATTATTATATTGAAAAGCTTCCTGCCATGTCCCTGAAAGAAGCTGTAGCAACAGCTAACACTTGAATGCTGTGTACTGGGCCTTGTGCTGAATGTTTAACAAAACCGGTGTCATTTAAACAATTGTGGGTTTAAAATTTTTTTTTAATTTTTTACCTAATCACTGCACCCAGCATGGGGCTCGAGCTCCCAACCCCAATATCAAGAGTCACAGGCTCCACCAACTGAGGTAGCCAGGTGCCCCTAAACAATTGTGTATTAATAGAGGAACATAACTTGAGAGAATTCCTGTCTAGAAAATGTTATTCTAATATTGCAAAGTGAAAGTAGGTTTTTATTTTTCTTTATGCCCCAGAGTATCCCTTGTCTCCCAAGTGTTGCCTGGCTTAGAGCCTCATTCATACTCAGTAAGGAATTGCTGAATGAATGAAATTTAATTAACTAGTAGTAATAAAAGTAGTTGAAATAATCCATGTAACCAATTTCCTGTGTCTCTGCATTAGTATTCTCTCTTGTGAATACAATTTTCCTTTCTTTTGTAGAAATCCTTGAATGAGGATGATTTGGGTCCTAAGAGGATAGTTGCCTTGCAGAAAGAAGCCAAAGAATGGACCAGACAGGCTGAAGAAGCTGTAGTCTCTATTCAGGACATTACAGTGAATTATTTTAAAGAAACAGTAAAAGCATTAGCAGGTAACAGTGTAAAATTCTACATTAAGGTGTATGTGATTTTCATTTTATTCAACAAACATTTGAGTACCTCTTGCACACGAGGCACTGCGTTTCCTAGGAGCTGAGGATTCAGTATAAGGGTAAGCATAACAGACATCGTACAGTCTGGTGAGGGGAGAGAGATCTTATTTATGTATACATTCAAACACATGGGAAATGGCAGTAGCAGCCGGCCTCCTGAAGAGAAGCAGGGTGTTCTGAGAGCTGCCAAGAGGCAGGAGGCTCCTTCACTAGGTCAGTGAAGGCCTCTGGGGAATGGCACCTGCCCCAATACCTGAAGGTCAGTGGGAGTTGAGAGACCATCAGAGTGAGGGAAGAGTGTTCCAGGCAGAAGAAATGGCACTCACAGAGGCCCTCTGACTGGAAGGAACTTGGCAAGTGTGAGGGAAGAGAGGAAGGGGGAGGGGAGAGAGATGTGAGCAAATTCAGCAGACAGGCAGGGGTGGGGGTGGGGGGTTGCGGAAGACTTCTCATAGAGGATGTCATTATAGATGGCGTCCCCAAACAGGAAACCTAGTGTCTGCCAGCTTGTTACATTTCATTCATAAAGTGAAATGTCCCGTGGCTGTGATGCCCAATTCTCTATATCTGTTTTTATGACTGTTGGGAGTTGCATGATACATTAAGTGAAATAAATGAACTACAAAGAAGAACGATGATCTTGTGGGGGTTTTTTGTTTATTTTTTGTCTTTGGTTCAAACTGCCTATCTAGCTTGACCTAGAAACAGTCTGGAAGTGTATGCACCAAAATGTAAGAAACATCGCCTCAAGTAGGTGAGATTCATGATTTACTTCTTTTTTTTTTAATGAAGTATCTAAAAAAATTTTTTAAAAGACTTTATTTTTAAGTAATATCTACACCCAACATGGGGCTCAAACTCACAATCCTGAGATCAAGAGTCCTGTGCTCTACTAACTGAGCCAGCAGGTTCCCCAAAGTATCTAAAATGTTTATACTGATGTCCATGTATAATTTTTGTGACAATAAAAGGTAATTAAAACATTTTTTTCTTTTAAAAAAGGATGTTTTGCAAGTAAGGTGGGAGGCAGTAAAGAATTAGCTCAGAATACATTTTTCCCTTTTCAGTGAGTTGTAATTATGTTTTATTTTTATTAATTCCAATCCAACAGAAATGCAGAAACAAATGGAACAGGACAAGAAGAGATTTGGCCAGGCTGCCTGGGCCACAGCAACTCCCAGGTTAGAAGAACTCAAGCTGATGTTAGCCCGAGAGACTCTACAGCTTATGAGAGCCAAAGAGTTGTGTTTAAATCACAAAAGAGCTGAAATTCAGAGGAAGGTAAGATAAAGATAAATGAAACTTGGTTGGAAAAAACCCACACTTTTAGGGCACCTGAGTGGCTCAGTTGGTTAAGTGTCTGACTCTTGATTTAGGCTCAGGTCATGACCTCAGGGTCATGGGATCAAGCCCCGCATCAGGCTCCATGCTGGTGGTACAGCCTGCTTACAATTCCCTCTCCCTCTCTCCCCACCCCCACCTCATGCACACGCATGTGTGCATGCTCACTCTCTCTCTAAAGAAAGAAACCCCACACTTTTAGGTAGTACCTTTCTTTCCAGGCAGCATTAAAAGCTTCCTTGCTTCATTCATTCCAACATTTACTAGCTGAGAATTTAGACTGTGGAAGGTTGGCCTTAAAGCTTCCTCTTGGTTAAGATGCTTTTGAAATATTCTATTGTAGGATGCTCCTGGTAGTAACACTGAGCCCAGTACTGAAGTGGGTAATATACTTAAGTCAATCAAGCAGTATTTCAGCACAACTCGAGAGTAATGCAAAGGTCTTTCAGCCTAGGATCACAGCCCCTTAAATTTCTTCCTGTAATGTTAAGAGTTTGAAGCAGTAAACACTGCAAATGGCTCACTGCCTTGATTTTTCTCTAAACCTAACTGTTTTCGTTTGTTTCAAGGGTAAGTTAAAGCATTTGTAACAAACATTGAATAAAGCATTTTTGTTTTGTTACTTGAAATTGGAAAAATGTTTTTTCACTTTGTTTTCTATTTGGTCCTAAGCAAAAAATAGAAAATTGTTCAAATGCATTTAACATTCGCTTTTTTTTTTTTTTTAAGAGAGAGTTATTTATTTATTAGAGAAAGAGAGAGAGCGTGCGTGCACAGCCAGAGGAGGGGCAGAGGGAGAAGCAGACTCCCTGCCAAGCAGAGAGCCCAACGTGGGGCTCAATCCCAGGACTCTGAAACCACGGCCCCAGCCGAAGGGAATGTTCAACCAACTGAGCCACCCACGTGCCCCTAACATTAGCTTTAAACATACTAATCATTTTAACTTGCTGTTATTTTTTTTTCATGAAAACAAGATGGAAGATCTTCCAGAACAAGAAAAAAATGTAGATGTTGTAGACGAATTAGAAATACAGTATTATGAAGTCCAGTTAGAACTGTATGAGGTTAAATTTGAGATATTAAAATATGAAGAAATACTGCTTATAACACAGTTGGACTCAATTAAAAGGCTTATAAAAGGTAAGGTATATATTTAAATGTGTATGTTAAAATGTTTAAATCACACCTCCAAAGAAATACAGGCCACGTTATTACTTCTTATAAATTGGCTAAAACATCTACTGAAATTTCCTAAAAAAAAGTTTTCCTTTTAGCATTTCTGTTATTCCAGTAATATATTCATTGTTAAACACAAGGCAAAACAAAGGAAAACTTACCCACCCCCCAGTCCATCATCACAGATACCAAGTGAGAATAATATGCTGGAAAGTCTTGTTTGTATACTGATACAACTGTATACAAGTAAATACCAATTTTTAAACCCAAAATGTATATCTTGTTTAATAACTTCCTTTCATTTAATACATAATAAGCACCTTTCCATTTCGGTAAGTAACAAAAACATGAGACATGTTAATGGCAGCACAGTATTTGGTTATACGGATATACCGTGATTTCTAGTCTTAAACTATTGCAAACAGCAATTTGGCAAAGAACCCTCCTTGACACATCCTTGTGTGTAGAAGAGATTCTTTCTTTCTTTCTTTCTTTTTTTTTTTTTAAAGATTTAATTTATTTATTTGAGAGTGAGTGAAAGAGAGGAGCAGGGAGAAGGGAAGGGGGAGAGGGAGAAGCAGACTGCTACCTAATCCGGGAACCTGATTCTGGGCTTGATCCTAGGACTCCAGGATCATGACCTGTGCTGAAGGCAGATGCTTTATCGACTGAGCCACCCAGGTGCCCTGAGGTTATTTCCTTGTAATAAATTTCCAAAGGGGGAATCATTGGGTCAAGGACAGTGCAGATTTTACATGTTGACACACACCTGCTAACCCTGCAATAATCATTCGATGCACATTTTCCCCTCACCTTTGTTATCTTTTGATTTCTGAATTCCATACTACATAATGGCCTTCCAGATTGAGGTTGTGAAAAGAGCTGATTATGAAAATAGCTGTTCCACACTTACACCATTATTTTAAGTTCTTGCCTACTTGATAGAAGACAATGGCCTCTTGTACTTTTCATTTATTTAATTACAAGTGTAATGGGCATGATTTTGCGGTTGACTGGCTGCATTTCTTTTATTAACTGTCTATCATTGGTCTTTGCCCACTTTCCCTTGGAACATTCCCTTTCCACACTAAGACTATTACTCTGTTATCTGTCCTGTGTTGCAAAGAATTTCTCTCCACCATTTGCTTTTTCTTGCCTTGTAGAAATACTTCATTTTTATGAAGTCATATCTGCTTTTGGTAAAGTCTTTCTGCATCTGTCAAAGTGCTCCTCATCCCCAAACTATATCAAAATTTTACTTGTGTTTTCTTTTAGTATATTTCTGATTAAAAAAAATTTTGCTCTTTAATCCAGGTTAAATTAATCTTGATGTGTGGTGGGAATCTAACTCCCCCCCCCTCCCCCAAATTGTTAGGTAATCTCAGTCACTGATTTTGAAAATGTTTTCCCTAAGTGCTTTGACTGGCTTCCTGTCTCATGTCCAGAATTATTATAGTTATTTTTACCTAATAATGAATTGTCATTTTCTTTCACTAGTTTGTGAATGGCTTCTTGGTGCTGGTCCCGTATGTTCCTATTACTGTACTTGGGTGTACAATTTAGTGTCTGGTTCAGCAAGTGCCTTCCATAGTACTCTGCTTTTCCTCAGGTTTCCTGATTCTTTCCACTCCTTTATTCTTTCAGACGAACTTTAGAATCACTTTGGCAAGTTCCAAACAAAAACCTAAAAACCTCCTTGGAATTTTTATTGGGATTGTGCTTAAAATTAGAGATTAATTTGGGGAGAATTGTCATCTTTGCAATTTTGAATCTTCCCATCCAAGGACATGGTATGTCTTTCCTTTTACTTACATCTCTTTTTCCCCCTCAAGTTCCTCCAAGCATAATATTTTTCTTCATACTGAATCTAAACATTTAATTTAATCCTAGGTATTCAAAAAACTTTATAGTAATTTCAGGTTATAAGCACTATACATATTTAAGGGAAAATCTTATTTAAAAAGCTAATCCCGGAAAGATGCATGCCAAATTGTTCATAATATTTTCCTCTGGGAATGGGATTCCAAAGGTTTGGGAGAAGAAGAAAATTTCACTTTCTAGTTTTGTAGGACTTGATTTGTTACAACTAGCATGTATTTAAAAAAAATACATATGTAACCAAAATTAAGTATCTTTAAGGCACCTTAATGACACACTGCTGGTAGAATGTAGGTTGCCCTTCTGGAGGGAAACTGAATGCTAATTATCAAGAGCCCTGACTGTTCATCTTCTAAATAAGTAATAAAAATGTACGGAAAGATTTTATGTTCAGATGTTCATCACGGTGAAATTAATAATAATGGAACCCTGGAATATTCTAACAATACAGAATGCTCAAATTAGAGAATACTGTGTT
The DNA here is from genome assembly GCF_018345385.1 of Vulpes lagopus. Classification (NCBI taxonomy): domain Eukaryota; kingdom Metazoa; phylum Chordata; class Mammalia; order Carnivora; family Canidae; genus Vulpes; species Vulpes lagopus. The sequence goes on from NC_054827.1 coordinate 114,828,342, forward strand.
GCCATTAAAATTCTGTTTCCAGGGATCCCTGGGTGGCGCAGCGGTTTGGCGCCTGCCTTTGGCCCAGGGCGCGATCCTGGAGACCCGGGATCGAATCCCGCGTCGGGCTCCCGGTGCATGGAGCCTGCTTCTCCCTCTGCCTGTATCTCTGCCTCTCTCTCTCTCTCTCTGTGTGTGTGACTATCATAAATAAATTAAAAAAAAAATTAAAATTCTGTTTCCATCACACGGAAGATGTCCTCTTAGCTATGTGTTATTGATTATGTATAGCTGTGTGTGTGTGTGTGTGTGTGTAGGGTCTGTGTGTATGTGCATAAGTGTATAGCTGTGTGTGTAGGTACAGGTGTATGTGTCTGTAGCTGTGTATGTGTATACCCATGTTAATAGTGGCTTTCCCAGGGTGGTGGGGTTACAAGTCATCTTCACTTTCTAAAATTTAAAGTATATTTGTGTGTTATTTTTTTTACCAAAATATGTTTTAAAAACATCATCAATACATTTCTAGATAAAGAGGATGAAGTTGTCTATTACGACCCATGTGAAAGTCCCGAGGAGCTTGGAGCCCTTGACTGTGTGACAGGGCTGCCAAGTGACAAGAGTGTAGAGGTACAGGAGCTGAGCCGGCAGCGCCAGCGCCTGGAGACTCAGCGGGGCACGATCTGTGCCCGGAGAGCCTGTCTCAGGAACAGAAAGGTAGGAGTGCCATGCAGGGCAGCTCTCTTCCTGCCAAGGCTCCTTTTATGAAAGATGAAGAGGTCCTGAAAGGAAGGCTTTTTACCAACACAGTGATTAACCTCTTCTTGGGTGTTTATACAGGTATCAGTGGCTACAATTTATTTATTTATTTATTTTGAAAAGGATTCCCTTTTGGGGGTCTAAGCATTTACCATAATCTCTAGATTTTAGTTAATCCATTCAACAACTGTTTGTTAAATGCCTGTTACATGCCCAGGTATTTAAAAAAATCATGGTAGGTAGAAAATTCAAGTAATCTTCAGTACATTCAGTACATTCTAAAGTTTATTTTATTGTAAATTATTGATTATAGATTATTTGTCAAAAATAATGAGGTGTCTGGCTCAGTCAGTGGAGTGTGCGACTCTTGATCTTGGGGGTTGAGTTTGAACCCTATACTGGGTGCAGAGATGACTTAAATTTTTTTTTTTTTAAATCTATAAGAAGAACATTCAGCTCATTTCAACCCTTATATTTGGTGACTTTTTTCTTAATTTTTATAAATTCCACAATCACATAAAAGGTAATATATAAGAATAGCTAGTACAGTTAAAATACAGTTTTTAATGTAAATGTATTTGTGGGTTGTATATGGTTATGTAGGTATGTTTGGAAATATAATTACTATTGTAATATTATGGGGAGAGGTGTTTAAAACACTTGCATGGAAATAGATTCTTTGGACACATGCCATGTAAGCATGGAGGGCTGCCTGTGTATCCCCTCATTTCCATCTTTCACAGCACTAAATCCCAGCCTTGCCCTTATGACTGGGTGTGGTCGATTCCTCGAAGTAGCCAGTCAGCATGTAACCAAGGGGAGGCAGGACCCTGGAGCCACACCAGAAACTATGAGAACAAATGCCTCATAGGACAGCACAAACACGGTGGTGCTTTCTTCTGCTAAACTTCTCTGCTAGAGCCTACTACGATAGTAAAAACTGTGCAAGTGACTTGTATTATTCCACCAGGATCAATGCAAAGAGAATCATCGGCTGCGACTGCAGTTGGCTGAAGAAAGGATGAAACATTTTCATCAGCATCATAGTATCCAGGTGGTAAGTGGTCGAAGAAATGTTCTATGTTTGCATAACATGACATACTGGCTTCAATCTGTAAAGAGTAGAACCCCCTGCCTTCGACGGGCAGCTGCGAGCCTTAATCCTAGGGAGCCTGCAGTCCAGCCCTGCAGCTTGGGAGGGGGTGCGGGGTGGGGCTGGGGTAGGCACCAGTATCAGATCACCAGCCCTTTCTTTTCTCAAGACCTCTCTTTTGAGAAATGTACAAACATATGTTCCTTTAAATATAGAAAAGAGACAAGATGAAAGAAGAGGAGAAAAAGAAAAAAGAATGGATAAACCAAGAACGCAAAAAAACACTCCAGCGGTTGAGAGCATTTAAAGAGGTAAGTTCTAGAAATAGTGGCCTCACTTGTATTTTCTGGAGAAATAAATGAAGGTCACCCATCCTAGGAGAAAAGTGTCGAGTATTATGAACAGATCACTTGAAACACAAAATGTTCTCCAAACGCCATTATTTTTAGTGTAGAAATAAAAAATGAAAATATAAGAATATTTTTAAAAAGATTTTATTTATTTGAGAGGGAGTGCACACCAATGGAGTGGTGGGAAGAGGGAGGAGGAGGAGCCGGCTCCCCTCTGAGCAGGGAGCCTGACCTGGGGCTTGATCCCAGGATCATATCTGAGCCAAAGGCAGACACTTAACTTACCGAGCCACCCAGGCACCCCCAAAATAGTAGAATATTAAGAAATTTTTGACATTGCTGTACACCAGGGTTCTGATTCTGACTCTCCCTGCTATGCTGTTGCCCAGCGAGGACAACTGAAAAACAGTTAAACTGACCTCGACTTTAGCTCAGTTCTTCCTCACTTGTAATAAGTCTCTCAAAGCAGTCAAGGCAGTGTGTTGTGACAAGTAGATAGTTAAGGGCTCTGTTAAAAGTGAATAGGCTGGGGATCCCTGGGTGGCTCAGTGGTTTAGAGCCCACCTTTGGTACAGGGTGTGATCCTGGAGTCCTGGGATCGAGTCCCATGTCAGGCTCCCTACATGGAGCCTACTTCTCCCTCTGCCTGTGTCTCTACTTCTCTTTCTCTGTGTGTCTCTTGTGAATAAATAAAATCTTTAAAAAAAAAAAGTGAATAGGCTTAAAAAGAAAGTAAATAGCTACTTACTTAAAAATAATGTTAAACTAGTTGAATATAAAACATAAATCTGTTTTCATCACATACCCTCACAAAGACCCAAGTTGGTAGCTGCCCCCCAAAAGAGAGACTATCCATTCCCAAAGTTCTGGAATAAGGTATTGAAGGTGTGCTGTGATGTCAACCAGAAAAGGGGCCCTGGAGTGGTAAATCAGGACACACTGACTTCAGCTCACTTTTTGGTATGCTCGCTACTCTGATGATTAATGAGCACCTGCTGCATGCCAGCCCAGTGCTAAACACCTGCATTCATTCTCCTTTACTTAAGGCTGCAGCCCCAGTGGTGACCCACCTTAGCTCATGCTGCGTGCAGCCACTTGTCTGTAACTCTGGAGCCGCACAGGCCTTCTCCGGCCCAGGCAGCACACCTGAACCAGCCAGGGGGCTTCTGAAAGTCACGGATGCCCAGACCTGCCCCTGCCTCCAAAAATGGGAGACTGAGTTGCAGGTATATCATGTGAGACCCACGTGAAGGCAGAGTGAATGTGACCAGGATGAAAGGTTGGTGGGCTCTCGCTGGAGGGCACTGGTTAATGGAGTGCAGTCAGGATGGAAGAAGGATCAAGGCGTGCAAGTCTGGCTCTTAAGCCTCGAACAGGCTGATCAGTGATCAGTTTTTCAACTGTGGAGATGAGAGGGGTAACTGATGGACATGGCAGAACTAGGCCACCAACGCTCTCAGACTGAGCAGGAGGTGTGAAAATCCAACATGCTGACCTCATATTGGCTTAAGGTACGGGTTTTGTGGTCCTCGGAGGGGTACGCTTCTCCAGAGGGTGGGAGGAAGGCGTGCATGCAGTCTGAGTGCAGGGGAAAGAACCTTCTTCAGCCTCCTGCCACCACTTGTGATGAAGCTCCAGAAAAGCCAGTGTGTTTTTAAGGTGTGTGAACAGAAGCAGCCTCTGTGGAATGAGGGGACCCTGCGTTGGCCAAGAAGTGCCCCCTCGAAGGGGACAAAGCCAATCTGAGCACATTTTGAAGGAAGGAAGTAGGAGCAGGAGAGGATGGGAAGTGAGTCATGTGATGACTAGCTGGTGGGCCCAGGCAGGCTTTTAAATATCTGAGGGGCCGCTGGGAGGCAAAAGATTGAATTTGTCTTAGGTGAGCCCTGGGGACTCCCAGCAACATAAGGCAGAACTCAACAGGCCAGAGTCACAGCAAAGTGCAGCCACCGGAGTGCCGGGGCGGGAGCATCATCCCTGCCATCAGGGGATGGTCGGATGACCCTGGAGTCTCGCCTGGAGTTTCTGGGGCTCAAGTTCTACCAGCACAACACGTGACTGGCAGCTGCAGGCCTAGTGACTGCATGGCTGAGGTCTGGGGTCTGGCGCCAGGCTCTCCTAGTGCTCAGGAAAGGCAGAGGAACCTGGGAGGGAGACAGGGCACGTTTGGTGCCAGACTAAAGCAGTAAAGTGAGGCAAGTGAATTGTCTGGTTTCCCAGTGCAATGTTAAAAGCAATATTTATACTGTACTGTAGTGTGTTGAGTGTTAATAGCAAGATGGCTACAGAAAAGTACATATCTTAATTACTTTACTTCTAAAAATGCGATTGTCTGAGCCTTCAGCTAGTTGTACTCTTTCCACTGGTGGAGGGTCCTGCCTCCACATTGATGGCGGCTGACTAGTCAGGGTGGTGGCTGCTGAAGGTGGGTTTCCTAGAATAAGACAATGAAGTTTACTGTCATAAGGGCATAGTTTGGGCACCCCAAAACAACTGTTTGTTTTTAAAGATCTTATTTATTTGAGAGAGTGAGAGCAAGCAAACAGAAGCAGGCTGCCCCTTGAGCAGGGAGCCCAACAGGGGGCTCGATCCCAGGACCCCAGGATCGTGACCTGAGCCGAAGGCAGACGCTTCACTGACTGAGCCTGCCAGGCGCCCCTCTCAAAACATTTGTAATTGTAACATCAAATACCACTGATCACAGATCACCTGTGACAAATGTAATGATGAAAATATTGCAAGAATTGAATTTGAAATACTGCAAGAATTGCCAAAATGTGACATAGAGACACCAAGTGAGCAAATGCTATTGGAAAAACGAACCCGAAACTTGTTTGATGCAGGGTTGCCACAAACCTTTAATTTATAAAAAAAAATGCAATATTTGCAAATTAAATAAAGCAACTGCAAAAAGACGAGGTAATCTGTACTCTTTGTTTTATCATGAATTGCAATTTGGGTATATTACTACTAAGTTTACATAGTATTATCACATTACATACATCCTTGGCCAGTTTTTTTTTCCCCCCACTCAAGTTATATTTTTGGGATGTGTTCATGTTTATATATATAGATCTAGTTCATTTTTTTTTAAGATTTTATTTATTTAATCATGAGAGACAGACAGAGAGAGAGAGAGAGAGAGAGGCACAGTCCTCCATGCATGGAGCCTGACATAGGACTCGATCCCCGGTCTCCAGGATCACACCCCGGGCTGAGGGCAGCGCTAAACCGCTGAGCCACTGGGGTTGCCCAATCTAGTTCATTTTAATGGCCACATAGTGTTAACATTTTATGTGTTTTACTGGCCAGTCAGTGCCTTCATTAGGGAGGCCTCCCACCATTCAAAATTCGTTTTTTTATAGGGTATGTTTTTCTTTATCAAACCAACACCCAAGAAACCAGAATGTTTTAAATTTACATTTTTAAAGTATAAAATTTACTCTAAGCCTACAAATTAGAGAAGAGACATGTTACAACTGTCACTTTGAGGTTGATGCTGGTAGAATTTTTTTCATACAGCTGAGTTTTACATGGTTATAAATTTAACTCTATCACCTGTATTTTTTTAGGATGTTTTACCAACTTTGTGTATACTGCTTATTATGATTTTTCATTGCTGTGTAATATTTTAAATAAATTCACCATAATTTTCTCAGCTAACTTCCTATTTTTATTTTCATACAAAAATATGCATGTTTTCATTTATGCTTATACTTTCATATATTTATTTTACTGTAGAGAAAGTATTACATATCAAAGGAATAAATGCTTATTTCTTAGTAATAGATTTAGTAGCAAGGGCAGCTATCCAAAGTGAGAAGGAGCCACTGCAAACGAGAACAATCCACGGACAGAGGCCCTTCAGTGTATACTTATTTACAGCAAGTTTCAGCATTCTGATGGTTTGCACTTGTGGCAAGTTTCTCACAGCAGTGTTTCATTTTCAGAGATGTCCACGTGGGTCTGTACTAAAGACCTCTTGCTCAGAGCCTGCAGCTCCACACCTGCCAGGTGGGCTTTCCCTGCAGACTTCTCCCGCGGCTGCTGCAAGCCATCTGTCCTCTGGGGAGACCAGAAGGGCTCCCCCCTCTGAAGTCAATAATGCTAAAACTGAGGATCTGCACAGCCCTGGAAATACCGCCCAGAGCTCTGTTCTAGTTGGTGACCAGACACGTTGCAGATCCAGTGAGGAACGGTCACCGCCGCCCCCTCCACCGCCACCCCCACTGCCGCCCCCTCCACCGCCGCCGCCCCCACCACCCTTCCCTGCTCAGCCCTTTTCTTATTCTCAATCAACGAATCGCCAGAACTCACACTTGAGAACTCCAGTAGCCGAGGATCAGCCACTGCCCCTGATGTGCGAACCATCTGCTGGGAGACCACACTATTCCTCAGCTGCTCTCGGAGGCCCAGGTAACCGCTGCAGTTCTGTCTCTGCTCAGCAAGGGTCATTGAGCGGTGGGCTGAAGCATTCTTGCTGTAGAAGCAATTGCCCTCACATCAAAACCTTTTGCAGAATTCTCTACAATCTTGAAATTCTCCAGCATTTGCTGCCTTAAGTTATCATTACTGCAAAGTTAGCACAGCCAGAATCTGAGTTCGATAAACACTAACTCATCTTGAAGAAACGATCTCTATACATTTAATGGTCCCATGACTTGGGATCACTATTAAAGACTTGCCTGTTTCAGGTTCTTAGGACTTGAGTGTGCATTTGATTTCTGCCACTGTTGCTTTGAATTAAGGATCTGTGAGTCATTTACAGAATTTAACTGTTGCAGCTTAAGGAGAATATTGGTTGGGAATACTGGAGAGGAATATTAGAATATAGAAGGGTGTTCTTACAGACTGCTGGACTGGGAAACCATATATTGGGAGATCTTTCTAAACGGAAGTGGTCAAAAGAACAGCAGACCCCGTTCTGCCTTTGCAAGTACAATACACTGAATACACACGAATATTCTTGAATGAGTGCTGTCGTTCTGACTCATAGTTCTGGTGATGGCTGATACATTGACTGTTGAGGCGACTGGCTGAAATCCATCTGCCCAGACTTGGAGCCTGCTGCTCGGTGGTGGAGGAAGGGTTTAGATAAACCCCAGCATAATTCCATGTACCTGTGTTACAAAGACTGTGCCTGAGCAGCTCCCCTGAGCACAGGCAGGGCCGCTGGAGTAGGCAACAGGAATCCTAGAAACACAACAGTTCCAAAGTGCAGTTCTGGTTAATTGATTTTTCCGGTTACTTGGAGTTCAGTTTCCCTCTACCCAGAATCAGGTACAGGTGAAAACGTCCATGCTGTTAGGTGGAAGCCAAGTGGCCCATTTCCACTTGGCGTCTGCAATAACACAGTGTGAATGAAGAGCAAGAGCATGCCTGCCTGGGCCAGCAGTTTGCATGTGGGGGTCATCCCAGTTAGGGTTAGTGCGCACGGTGTCAGGAGGCCCTACTCAGCACCCCACCCCACCTCCTCTCACTGCAAAGAATAAGGAGATGTGAGTTAGTACCTGAAAATCAGTGTGAAACTTTATCTTCTTACTCCTGGAAGGGGACTACTGTGAGTTTAAATCCAAAATTGGTTGGTTGGTAGAGCATGGCCTCAGTCCCGAACCAGGAAGGACTCTGTCTTGAAGCCTCTTGGAAACCTCCATGGGGCCACAGTCCCCCTCGCCCCCACCCCCACCTCTGGAGGGCAGTTACAGAGTTTACCCCCTTGAGCGGGGGAGGGCACTATCTCAAGGCACCTGAGTGAAGAATAGCTTCTCCTCATCCAAGCCTTGAAAGTCTAATCTGATCTGTGTTGTGACAGCATCTTGCACCGTCCCAGGTGGAAGCTGTGCGTTGGCTCAGGTAACATTTGTAGGTGGAATTAACACAGCACACAGCGACCTACCAGTGCCACCCCCAGGTTCACTGTCGCTGATGAAAGTTTACCTTCAGCCTTTTCCTGTGTGTGCAAACCTCCTCATGTCACCATCACAGAACATGTCACCACTGATATACTGCAGGGTGAAGTTAGAGAAACACGGCGGGTACGTTGTAGAAAAAGATCTTCTTGAAGTGGGAAGCAAATACAATTTCCTGAACTTGTGTGCAGCTGTCACGCACATTGGGGCAAATTATTTACAGTCCCAGGATTCCCTGTCCCTCAGAATCACAGAAAGATAACCCCATGTCTTGAAAGACAGCTGTTGTGACAGCAGGTGCGCATGACTGGGCCTCCGAGTGGCTGTGGCTTTGAGGAAGTGGTGGACAGTGAGTGGTCAGGGGACACGATAGTGACTAAACTCGCCCGTATTCACCCAGGGAGCCTGTGGTTGGCCTTTCTCACAGGTAATCAAGGCGTTTGTTTAATGGAAGATGGTTTGTTCCAATCATGTCAGTATCCAGCGTGCGACTTGACACAGAGCTATACAAAAGTGCGCTGGCATCTTGGGGGGAGAGATGCGGTTTGCTGATGGCACCTGCTGTTTGCCAATTTCAGGATCCATGGATGAAGTGCTGGCCTCCCTGCGGAGCAGCAGCACCCCTCTGCGGAGAATGGAAGCGCCCACTTTGAGCCCTCCCCGTGCCTCATTCAACGAGCAGCTTCTGGCTGCCATCAGGCAGGGGGTCAAACTGAAGAAAGTTCACTCTGGCCCAGGCCTGAACCCCAGCAACAAACCAGCCAGTGACCTGGAGAGAAGTATCAAGGCAGCGCTCCAGAGAATCAAGAGAGTGTCTGCTGACTCAGAGGAGGAGGAGGGGGAGGACGGTGATGAGCAGAGCCCTGGCGGCTGTGGTGGTGGCGGTGAGTGGGACCGCTGAGCTCTGTCCCCACCGCAGGCTCCACACCGGGTAGCTGAACAAGGGGATGCAGGCCCAGGGCCTGTTCTGGAAAAGCACATGAGCAGGTCCGTCAGCCACGTGACAGCCTGGTTGGTGAGCAGGGCTCTGTGTGATGTTGCAGCTTTTCTGGAATGCCGAGGCTCTTAACATCAGGGCAGGAAGTCAAGGGCTGGTGACTTCCACACACCAAAAGGTAGTTGGGATCTAAGAACCCACTGTATTACGGGCCTAAGAGAACAGTATTTATTTTCCACCAAGGATTATCTGGAATCATTCCCTCGTTCTGAAAAAAGTTGATAACCACTGTGCTCAGCAGCGCTGTTGAGCTACGGTCCGCGTCTCCCTGTTTGGGTGGAGCGGGGGTCTCCTTGCACAGAAGGCTTCGAATGTGAAAGTGATTTTAGCAAGAATCAGAATAAACTGCTCATAGCCAGGAAATATTTTAAATATTTTAAATGAAATCTATTTTATGTATTGAGCACTATATAAACTCATAATAAAGAACTATTTATAATGCACCAGTGTCACTCATGAGAACATGAAATGTAATATCTGAACATAGCTGTCCCTGCCTGGTGGGGCGTGGGGGGCAGGGGTGGTTTAAAGGTTTTAACGAGATTTCAGATAAACATTTGTTTAAACAAATACCAAGGGTGAGGGATAATGTCCCCCTCAGGAACTAAAGTCTGGGACCTTTCCTCCTTGCTTTGTGTTAAAATCAAGAAGAGGGAGGGACCCACACTAGGCAGTCTGCTCCTGCCTTCAGACTGTCCAGAGCACCCCCACCCTTGCCCTAGCCATCTGGGTTTCTACAAGATGCAGAACAAGATGCACTGGCCTTCCCTTGTTTCCACAGAAAAGTCATTTACCAAAATCCCTCCTACTTCCGATTTCTTTTTGACTAACTCCATCCTGATAAACTGAGGCCTGAGAGGCCTTGGCTGGGAGGGGCCTCAGCCGGGAGGAATCTGTAACCTTCTTCCACACCAGGGCCTGGGCCTCGTGGGTGGCCATGGTCAGGTGCCCACAGGTCTGGCCTGCGTCCTGCCTTTCCCGACCTCAGGAGGTGCCAGCCCGAATCTGGTTCCTGTGCGTGAACAGGCACGCTCTGTAAGTGGAACCCAGGCTTGGATGGCCTGGCCCTGCCCCTGCCTGTCCTGGCCCCCACACAGGTTCCAGGGGCGCTACACAGAAGGACGCCTGCTGGCCTTTGGTCCCAAACCCGAGGCAAGTCAAGTGCCTGTGCCTCAGGCCTCCTGCCCGCAGCACAGACAGGCCAAGCTTAGCACCAAAACGTTTCTCTGGAAAGAATTTGATATTTTAAAAAATGGCAAAGTCAGAGCTTTGCTGGACTTTACTATGCTTACTCTGCAGTTTGGAATTGTTTTTATTCTAATTATTGTAATTTCGGTATTTTGAGACTGACTCAGGCTTGGATAATTCTGAATGTGCTTTGTAAGGGCTGCCAAAGACAAGAAGCCCTCAGAAATAGGACCCTTTTCAAAACAGAGTCCTCCTGGTTAAAGCTCCTCACCTAACAGCTCTCCGGGCACCAAAACCTCCCTTTCCCCAGAGCCTCCTCTCCCTCATTCCTCCCTTTGCCCCCTTCTTCCAGCCACGCCTTGATGGCAGACTCTGGCCAGGCTCTGGCCTCAGGGACTTCAGAGCCATGGAGAGGGACACGTGTTACCTCCTTTGCTAACATCCAGTCTCCCAGTCTCTAAGTGCCCCTCACTCTCCGCCTGCCCTCCCAGGTCCCAGCCTCGCAGCTGCCCACAGGTACTGAGTCCTCGGGGCCTAGCTGCTGTCCCCCAGGCAGCCTCATCCCTCCCACAGCTTGTAGTCCGGTTTCCTCCTGCTGCCATAACCACAAACCTGGAGACTACACAAATGCATCATCTTACCATTCTGTAGATCCAAGTCCAACATGGACTTCCAACATGGGACCCACTGGGCTGATATCAAGGTGTCAGCAGGGCCGTGTTCCTTTCCGAAGGCTCCAAAGGAGAGGCTGTTTCCTTGTCTGTTCCCGTTTCTAGAGGCCACCTGCGTTCACTGGCTGTGGCCTTCATTCATCTTCAAAGCCAGCAGGGTCTCATCTCTCAGACTCTCCTCTGCCATCATGGCTCCTTCTGACCCCAGCCAGGAAAGTGCTGTTTTTAAGAACTCAGCAATTAGCCTGGGCCCACCCAGATAATCCAGGATAACCTCCCCACCTGGAGTTCCATAACTTGCGTCATATCTGCAAGGTCCCTGCTGCCACGTAAGGTCACATATTCTCAGGTCCCAGGGACTGGGATGTGAACATCTTTGGGGAGCCATCGTCTTGTCCAGCACAAGGAGCTTGCTAGAATGCATACTGCCAGGACAAGCTGCAAAGGTACTAATCCAGAAAGCTTTTCTGGGATGGCCTGGAAACCCCAGGCAGCCCCGAAGCATCTGGTCTGTGGACCACCCTTGGAAGATACCAGCACACACAGGGAGACCGCAAACTGGGGGCTGTGGTGAGGGAAGCATGGAGCAGGTATGCTGAGAGTCACAGTGGGCTCCTTCCAAGGGCAGGGCCTCGAAGCCTGATGTCTCATGGGCTGAGGATCTTCAGAGTGGCCTGGGGTCCCCCAGTTCTGGAGAAGCCGGCTGTGCTCTGACCCCTGTTCTTGGCTCCACAGATCTCCCATCAGCTGGGTTCCATTAGTACCAAAACATACCCTCTTACCTCAGCCCTGGAGGTACCCACATGCAGAAACTCTTGGGAATCTCACCTTTGCACGCCCAGGCTGGCTGTGGGAAGAAGAGCGGGGCTGGCCCAGCGAAAGGGTTCCAAGTGGCAGAGGAGAAGCAGGAGGAGCACGGCAAGGCTGGGCAGGTGGGGAGGTGCCCTGGAAGGCCTTGAGGAGGTGGGAAGGTGGGGCTGGACCCGATGCCTCCAGCCTTAGGAAGAGGCCCTGGGCAGCTTCACATAAGAGGAACGAGAGGGTGGAGGAGCTCTGGGATGATGAAGGCCATGAGGAGGCAGGGGTGTTCTGTCTGCAGACAGTGGCAGGGGTGAAGAGATCGGACGGCCCGAGGGGAGGTCCCCAAGATCACGAGTCACTGCACAGGCAGCAAAGATGGGAACTCAATTGTGTGGCCAGGGGAGAGAACGTCAAGGGAAAGTGGCCCCAGGCCGGATCCTCAGAGACCTCAACACTCCAAAGCAGGAGGACGAGTGGAAGGAGGAGGGATAGTCAGAGCTAAGACAGGATTGGGAAGAAAAACTTCAGAATTGTGGGAGGATTATTTCAAGACCCAGGTCAACCTGGCCAAATGTCCTAGAGGTAAAACGCAGGACCTGAGATAGTGTAAGGAGGCCCCCGGGGAGGTGGTTCTCGCAGTGGTCAGGGTCACAGGCTAACCCACAAGGCAGCTGTGAGGGCCTGCGGCCATCAGCAAACAAGCAGGTACTGGTGGCCACAGAACCACTTCCACTCAGCAGGGAGCTCCCGTGCAAATGCATCTGGCCTATCCAGCAGTCCCTGCAAGTTAAATCACCCTCCACCAGAAACCTTGGCTGTCAAATGGGATGTTCTGCAGAGAGGGCCTAGAACAGCCTCAGGGAGAGTTCTGTAGCATGGGAACATCTGGGTAGTTCTTGTACTCCCAAGCTGCAAGCGCGACACAGAGGTAGCAGAGTGAGAGACAGCAGGGCAGGGGCAGGCACAGAGGATCCCTCGGTAGGCACTACCCCCTCCTCCAAAAACCTTGAAAGATACATGAGCGCCCCCCAACCCCAGAACCTCTGAAGACTCACACTGGAGTAAAGAGGGGAGTCTCAGAACTGACCAAGACCAAATTGCCTGGGCCCGGAAAAATGTGGACTCAAAACAGAAATGAACTTGAATGAAGGGAAAAGAGAGATGGTCTTACTTTCTCCACTCCTGAGCGGTGGGCTGAGATTCACACGTCCTACATGTGTTTGGGAGAAGTTGCTGTCTGCCTGATGCAGACTTTGTCATGTGAATATCTGTTCAAACAGCTCTGGAAAAATCTTTTCCAGTAGAATAAGTCTCTGGGATTAACTTTCCCCCCAACAGCCAGGAACGCAAGCATACACCCTGCTGCCTTCTGCTCAGAAGGCTAGGCCTGCAGAAGAAAGAAACTGGTTGGGTTGAGAACAGGTCTGGTATTGACAAAATGTCACCACCTAAAGGGCAGGTGTCCCTTAAGCATACCCAACCACAGGTTGGGTTGCCCCAAAGCAGAAACTGGAAATGTTGGTATACTCGAAAACTCTTATGCTGTTCCACCAAAAGTGTATGGGCCTCAACCCACACTGCCAGCCTTGCTTTAGCTCAGGAAGTGACCCCAGAGAACATCAACTTACCCTTGGGGTGATCAAGAGCTTCTAAAATACCTTCTTAAGACACAAAGGATTTTTGAAATCCTGAAAGATTTTTGTGGACTTAAAAACAGACACAAACATTTTACTGAATTGTGTATTTCTACATAAACAACTCTGTTACAACAAAATCAGGTAAAATTCACAAAGATATACAAGTCTTCAAACGGACATTTTCTTCCCCTTAAATATAAAAAGATAATTTGCCAAATAACATCATACTCAAACCATAAAGAAAAAAATCATTAGATACACAAGAGAAATAGAAATTCAACAGTAGTGGGAGACATACACTTTCCTTAGTCTTTAATGGATCAAGTAAAAATTAACAGTTTATAATATAATTAATAAGGTCAAATTAATACAGATAGACTGAATTTTGTTCCTTTCAGAGATATACCTTCTTTTCCAGTTTCCTGGGAATATTTATTAAAATTGACAAGTGTTGTTCAGTCCCAAGAAGAGATCAATAAACTCCAAAATGCAGAAATTGTACAGGCCATACCCTCTTGGACAGCAAAGCAGTTGAACTCAAAATGATTAACAAATATTAAAAACAACAATAGCAAATAAACTATCTGGAAAGTTAAGAACATAATTTCACATAACTCTCCAGTGAAAAATTAAATTAGATCTGAAAATTACAAATTACTTATAACTTAAAACACTCTACTTAAAAATGCAAGGGAAATGGATAAAGAAGTATTCAGAAGAGAAGTCACGGCCTTACAACTGCTAGTAACCGCGTCCATCATTAAACAAGACAAAGCTTGGGAAGCCTGGGTGGCTCAGTGGTTGGGTATCTGCCTTCACCTCTGGTCGTGATCCTGGAGGTCCTGGGATTGACCCCTGCATCAAGCTCCCCACAGGGAGCGTTTCTCCCTCTGCCTATGTCTCTGCCTCTCTCTGTGTGTCTCTCATGAGTAAATAAAATCTTAAAAACAACAACAACAACAACAACAACAAGACAAAGCTAAAATGGCAGTAAACTTGAGAAGGTGAAAAAATTAAGGAAATAACAATAACAAATAAAATAATAAAATGGTGAAAGGGTAAATTTGGGTTTAGGTTCTTTGAAAAGACTGATAAAATAGACTAATTCTGGAAAAACTAATCAGGATAAAAGGAAAACACAGACATACGATATTATAAACGAGAAAGGAGAATACTCCATGCTGGTAAATCTGAAAATCTTAACGGAATCATTATTTAGCAAACTTAAATGGGCCAAAACTCACAGAATAGAGTTAAAATTAAAAACAAAAGAGTGTTAATTAAAAAAAAAGTGTCAGGGAATTATTTCCTAAAAAGGCACTAGACGTGGACAGTTTTACACAGGTTATAAAAACTTGAAGGAACAAAAAATTCTAAATATTATTTAGACTGTTTAAACTGTTTCTAGGGCATAGAAAAGAGAGAGCAAGAGCTCCCTAAGTTCTTGGTTGTTCTTTTCTTTTTTAAAGAAGTTAACATAAACCCAACACTAGTATCTGACAAAGCAGAGAAAAAAATTACACAACTATCCACCCTAACATATGAAAAATTCCAAGATAGGAGCAAACCAAATTCAGAATTTTTTTTTATTTTAAAGCTCTTTTTATTATACAATATGTGAGACTTCTAGAAAAATCAGAAAATATGGTAAGAACACAAAATAAAAATCTACCCTAAACTAACCCACCATAAATAACCACTATTAACATTGAGTAGAGATCTATATGAAAAGAATAATAGGGATCCCTGGGTGGCGCAGCAGTTTGGCGCCTGCCTTTGGCCCAGGGC